>NC_037342.1:82704103-83017318 GCF_002263795.3 Bos taurus | reverse complement strand
CGTCACACGGCTACAGGACGGAAGCCAGGGACCAAAACAGACTCCTTGGGTTCCTTCTGGTCTCTTCCTCCACAGCTTTCACTAGAACTGCCACCAGCAGCTCTTTAAACTGATGTGCAGCACCCAGTAAGCATTGAGTCATAAATGTTTTTAACATTTATGAGTGAAAATAATGTAAAAGCAGGAGACGGAAGAGGTTACCTCATTTATCCCATAGTCAGACTGTGAGATCTCCTCAAACCTCTGATCAAGATTATCCATGATTTAGTATGTGGGCTGCTAAGTCACTTCAGTCATGTCCGACTCTGTGCAGCCCCATGGATGGCAGCCCACCAGGCCCCGCCGTCCCTGGGATTCTCCAGGCAAGAATACTAGAGTGGGGTGCCATTGCCTTCTCCCAAGTATGTGGGATGTCTAGACATATCCTACTCATCAGGTAGCGTCTGTGAAAACTTGACGTCGTTACCTACACGAATGGCTGTGGACACCGGTTTAGTTCCCACCAGGCAGCCAGAGGTTTTCAAGTCCGCTTCCCAAAGCCTGTCCAGCCAGCGCCTGCCAGCCTTTCAGCACCTTGGTGTGCTCTGAGTTCCTCTCTCTGCCCAGCCACACTGGCTTCTGCTCAGGCTCACTGTGGGCTTCGCATGTGCCATTCCTCTGCCTGGAACGCTCATCTGTTTCCCTTGGCTGGTTCGTTCACTTCTGGCATTAGCTATAAACGTCACCTCCTCAAAGAGGTCTTCCCTGGCTGTCCATTGAAGTGGGTCCACACTTGTTCTCAGTTATTATCATACCCTAGGCTTTTCCTCCACCGTACTGATTAGAATGTATATTTTTACTTTCTTATGTATCATTGAAGCCACAGTTTCCATAAGAGACATAAGAATAGCACCCAGGCGTGCTAAGTCGCTTCAGTTGTGTCCAATTCTTTGCGATACTTTGGTCTTTAACCTGCCAGGCTCCTCTGTCCATGGAATTCTCAAGGCAAGAATATTGGAGTGGGTTGCCATGGCCTCCCCCAGGGGATCTTCCCAACCCAGGGATCGAACCTGTCTCTCTTATGTCCCCTGTATTGGCAGGAGTGTTCTTTACCACTAATGCCACCTATTAAAACACAAATGAAGGATATCTAAATTTCCATGTGTTTCTAATGCTTCCATTCACTTCTAGGCACTGGGTGGCGGTTACCTCCACTGGGGGCATTTTGAAATGATGCGCCTGACAATCAACCGCTTCATGGACCCCAAGAACATGTTTGCCTTATGGCGAGTACCAGCCCCATTCAAGGCCATCACCCGCAAGGGTATGGGGCAGCGCATGGGGGGCGGCAAGGGTGCCATCGACCACTACGTGACTCCTGTGAAGGCGGGCCGCCTCATAGTTGAGGTGGGCGGGCGCTGCGAATTCCAGGAGGTACAAGGCATCCTTAACCAAGTTGCCCACAAGTTGCCTTTCCCTGCCAAGGCCGTGAGCCGTGAGACTCTAGAGAAGATACAGAAAGACCAAGAGGAGCGAGAACGGAACAACCAGAACCCCTGGACCTTTGAGCGCATAGCCACCGCCAACATGCTGGGGATACGGAAGGTGCTGAGCCCCTACGACCTGACCCACCGGGGGCGGTACTGGGGCAAGTTCTACATGCCTGAGCGCGTGTAGTGAGGCTCAGGAGCAGGAATCCGCGCCTTCGTGCCCCTGAGCCAGTCCTTCGGGTCTTTGGGTACCTCTGATGTCATAACCGAGGAGCAGCATGTGAACAGATGCTCTGAAAAACTGTACGTCACCTGTCGGATTCTTTTAAGTACATTATATTAAAGTTTGAGCGTTAGCTCAAAATGATGTAACTTCTCATTGGTCACTCAGTCCCTTAAAGGATTAAGAACCAGACCTGATTGGTTCTCAACGGGAAGAGGAATGTCTTCAAGGCTAAATCACGTTTCCTTTTCCACCTCTGATACAAGTCAACCTTTTACATACACACACTTCAGGAGCTAGTTTTTATGCCACTTGCCTAGTTACAAACTTTTACTGTTTCTGGAAAAACAGAGAAAACAGCAGTGCACAGAGTAATTGACAACATTTATTTATGCCCAGCTACCCATCTTCTCAGTCACGGAAGGGGGGATGTTGGACAATGCGGCAAGAGACATGCCCTTGCCTTTTAGCGAAAGGAACTGCTAGAAAAGCTGGACGCTGTGGTCTGTGCTCGGCGGGAAACCCTCTGCGGATGGAGGGTGTTTGGCTCTGCGTCTGTGTCCCTACAGGTCCTAGCACAGTGCAGGGGCCGCCCGGTAGATCCCTACTGCTGAATGAGCGAGGGCCTGGGTCATTCAAAGGCCCGTGGGCCCAGCTCCGTGTTTGCCTTGAACAAAGTTCACCTGTTTTTCAGAGCTAGCTAGCAGTGGTGGTTATCCTGTATGCAAACCAAAGGAGATACAGATTGATAGAGATATTAAACCGTTTGCTTTGAAAGTGGGCAGAAAACAGCACAGTGACTAAAGTGTACATTTTTTCACCCCACTTTCTTAAAAAGTTAGACTTGATGGCAGAATAATTTACTTTCCAAAGTACAGACTCGTCTAAGCAGTTGAGTGGTCCTCAAGAATCGCCTACTGTGATTTTTAATGTATTTTTAGTGAATCTCTTGTACAGTAACTAATCACTGAGCTGCACTGGAACACACCTGAACCGTGAACAGAGGACAGTGTTTGGACCCGTTTGTTGTACACGCATTGCTGGCCAGTGCTGCCCGTGTCAGCTGGCAGCACGAATCAGAAGGAATAGTGACGGGTTCATCTGGCCTTCTGACCTAACATCGTCATCTCTTTGTTAGGGCTCACGGAGCAGTGGTGGTGATGACTGTGGGGCATTCAGTCACAGCATAAACCTGTTTCTTTCAGGGTCCACATTTAATTACAGAACCACAATCCTGGGGCCAGCCATCTCGGCAAAGTAACAGCCTATTGACAACTCTCCTATCCCCACCTCCCGTAAAGGACTTTAAGGTGTATGTTGTAGAAATGGGAGGTGAGGGGGCGCTCCTATACTTTTGTGTAAGTGGATCAACCCACTCTGGGGCATTTTTATAGACTTGTGATATAGATCATTTCCCACCGATGCCTTAAAGTGTTGAAGAATCAAATCCAAGGATTTGTCCATAGCAGAAATCAGCATAGTAAAGTGGACAGACAGCAGCTCTAAGTGGCAGGCGCTGTGCTAAGCACTGTGGACACAGCAGTGAGGAGCCATGCTCAGGGCCTATCACTGGACAATAGCCTCAGGGACGGAGGCTCTGAAGAAGGACGGGGACGCAGGGTGGGTCAAAGGTGGGACCCGGAACCGGAAGTGCAGAAGCAGCAGCGCCCAGATCTGGTGACCCCCCGAGGTGAAGCCCTGCCCCCAACAGCTGACGTCAGGGGGCTCCAGCTCCGAGTCCATTTCCTAACCGGTCTCCTTCCTATGCGTTCTCCTCCTCGAACCGCCTTCCTAACCCACCGCAAAGTGCCGTACTCCCTGCCCAGTCGCCCTGCCTGCCGCCCAAGGCCATATTCTCCTAAGTCTCCCTTTGCGTCAGTTTGAATGGGGAGATGGTTGAGGTGCTGTGTCATACGAGGTTTCACAATGGAAAGAAGAACTCGGGAGGAGTCTGCGGCGGCCCCACAGAGGTGGAAGAAGGACTGAGAAAGCAGGTGAGGGTCCATCTGTGAGGGCTGAAAGGACGACAGAAACGGAGGGGAGATCATAGATCACACGGTAGGGTGGCCGCGGCCAGGGGCACCACTCCCGTTTACAGGCGTGAAGGACAACTCAGGGCTGCAAAAACCTTCCTCACCTCGGAAGGGAAGAACGTTACTCTGGGTTCACCCTGTGGCCCTCTTCCAGAGTTTCAGGGTGCTTCTAGTCAATAACGAATTTGTTCTCTACCATTCCATGTGCCAAAGCCTTCTCTAAAGGAGAGCCTTCGCTTCAGGAGGACCTATGGTGCGGGAGAGCCCTCGCTGCGGGAGGGCCTTCGATACAGGAAGCCAACACCCTTAGGCAAAGGATTCCCAACGAAACCCTCTGCTGCCAGACTTGCTTACGGGACAGACCGCCCCTTTCTGCCTCCTCGTCCACCCATGCTCTCCCAGCTCCCTCTTCGCTCATGTCCCTGTTTCTCGGTTTTCTCCAACCGTTACCAGCACCCAATCCCACGCAGATTAAGGCACCGGGTGACAAGCCTTCAGGACACAAGCATCTCAGGTGAAAAGCCTGACCCCCTCCCCACCGCTGGCCCCCAGAGATGGCTCACCTTTTTGGTTCTTTTCAGGCAAATATGCCCCCAATAGTAGAAGCTAAGATGATCGCAAGGATAACACAGCAGATCATGATCATGATCTTCTTCTGTTCTTCCCGACGAGGAAAGAAAAAGCACGTGAGAAATGACGTCACTGCACAGAGGGTTGCAGAGGAAGGCAGACGGGGATGGGTCTGGGCGTGGAAGTGGATGTGAAGGGAAAGGAAGATGGATCTGGCTTCTAGAACCCAGGATGCTAAGAGACATCACCTCTCAGTGAGAGAGTCACAGATCTGAACAGCAAGCTCAGAGGATCGTTCTGCTTTACGGCTACATCACATCAGGCTCACCCCACTTACCCCAGAGCCACGGATATTCTCAGTGAGTAAGCCAAAGTCTTTTGGGGGGAATCCCTTGAAATCTAAGATCCAAATACATGGAACTTTACAGTGCATTCTTTGGGAGTTAAACCATTTTCAAACATTAGAACTTTGGATCCACCTGCTCTAGCATGCGGTTAAAAATTTTTTTCTCCCCTTTCCAAAACAAACACAAGTCACCACCTGGGGCAGCCCATCAGCAAGTGTTTCACAGGGACCTGGAGCCAGAACTCTTCACAGTCAGTATATAGAGTCATTTATTTTTAAATTAGCAATTAAAATTATCCAGTTTACATTAAAAAAAAAACAAAACAAAAAAACCCTTCACTTGTATCCAAATGATAAGCCCCAGGCCCTAGTCTCAGGAGAGCAAAGGTCTGATTGGAGCTTGGCTGCCTGCATTGCTGGAGCCAGGCCTGAGTCGGACATCACAGCCACAGGCGACGGGGGCCCCTCGGCTCCGTCCGAGTGCTGGGTGCTGGCTGAGTGAGTGGCCCTGGCACAGGAAGGCGGGGTGCCTGGGTCAGGCTGCTCCCCTCTCCTAGAAAGCACTAAAGTCAAAGCTGAAATACGAATCGGGAGCTGGCCGGGACCAGCCGGGAGTCTCGGGGGCTCACACTGGCTCAGCACAGAAACTACGCTTAGAAATTTCCTGGCTGTTGTTTCCTCCATGACAAGTAGGGGCGACAACGAATCTATCAAGTCCACTAACCTGGGAGCGGGAAGAACTGCTGAGTGGATCTTGGCCTCCCGAGCTGGCTTAGTCCTGGACACAGGACAGCCCCACGGTCGCGCGAACGAAACCAGGCTGCAACGTGGTGTTCTCAGGACAAGCCCAGCCCCGGCAGCAAGCGGGGAGGGGTGGCGAGCTCGTCCCTCCTCCTGTCTGCTAGCGGGACCCGCCTGGTGCCCACCCCAGCCCTCTGGGTGGTCTGAATGCTTGTGCAGAAGACAGCAAGTTTCCCAGTGACATGAGAAGATCACGTTTCTACTATGATTCCTGATTTTTAGCCTAGCTCAAGTTATTCTTTTGAAGTTAGAAAATCCTCATTTCCAGTTCCCTACTTCCTGAGAGACCCATGCATATATGCACATACATGTCATACACACGATTATAAAAATACATCTGGACACATGAAATGCCTGAATACTCACAGCTGCTCCCATCTGAAAGCTCCCCAGAGCCTGAGCCTCAAGCACCTCAGCACCGGCTGATTTTACAGGCCTGGTTACTCTGGGCCTCCCCGCAGTGGCTTCTCAGCCATCGCTCTAACAGTAAACAGCCAGCTCCCCAGACCCAGACATGAGAACAGTGACCCCACAGCCCAGCCTGCACAGACCTCAGATGACGGTCTGAGGCAGTGCGCCCCTGAGTCCACGTGAGGAAGTACAGCAGAGACAGAGGTGGAAGGTCGCCACGGAGCTCAGCACACCGAGAGCTTCATTTCAAGGCTACGCTTCAGAGAAGGCAGCTTCCGAGACCACAGCGACCTCTGCCCATGCCTCCTGCTTTCAGACAAGGACAATAAGCTGGGGGGACTGGGATCCTGCCAGGCAGGAGACTCAGGCCCGAGTCTTATGTTGCCAAACTTGGAAGAATCCCCTTGTTTTGTTAAAGGTATCCCACTTTAAAACAAACTGTTACAATTCTGGGGAGAACACTCCATGAGGTAGACAGTACAGCACCTTGGGGAGGTCTCAGGTAGGCTCTCCAAGGCACAGGACAGTTGGACACATCGGAGCGGAGACAGAAGCTGGCTTGGTTCCTACAGTCCAGGAGAAGGTGCTTCAGGGCCGGTGGGGCAGGAAAGGCGGTGAGGGAGCTCAGGCTCCTCCCGGGCGAGACCGTTTGCGGGTCGGGTCCAGGGGTGGTTACAGGGAAACAAAGGAACGGGCTCACTCTCTCAGGAAGGCCATTCACACTGCTCCCATCTGAAGGCAGGGGTGGCGGCCACACCAGGCTGGGGTGAAACCAGGCTCTACAACAGGTTGGGGGGGAGATGCTGGTCGGGTCAGCACCCCGGGTGACGGCAAAGAGCAACAGTAAGACTCAGCCACACACCTGGAAGGCGGAGAGGAGAGATGAGCTGCAAACAGAATCGTGGAAGAGTCAACACCCACCCGACAGCCGACAGGCATCCGCGACGGGGCCTGACGTAAGCACCCAGCATGCAAGAACCCAAACGTTCTGGTCTTATTGAGTCGCTCAGTTGTATCCAACTCTTTGTGACCCCACGAACTACAGCCCGCCAGGCTCCTCTGTCCATGGGGTTTCCCAGGCTAGAATACTGGAGTGAATTGCCATTTCCTTCTCCAGGGGATCTTCCCGACCCAGGGATTGAACCCACACCTCCTGCTTGGCAGGCGGATTCCTCACCCCTGAGCCACCTGGAAAGATCCAAAAGCCCTGTTACAAGAGAGAGAGGGGGAAAAAAGGGAAACCCCTGGGCCTCTTAGAACCCTTCCCAGGGGCTGTCGGCTCCGTAGATGGACGTGTGGGTAGAGAGGCACGGTCGCTGGAGAAACACCCGTGCTGTGTGCAGGGCCCCCATCAGCTCCTTCCCAATGCAGCTCAGAGGCTTGCTGGTACTGGAGTGTCCTCACGCCCTCTGTGCCCACCCAGCCTGTCTTAGAAGCAGAAAGGCACAGCGAACAGGACACGGAAAAGTCCTGGAGGCCTGTTTCGGCTGCTCTACCTTGCGAGCTGAGCAGGCTTTGGGCAAGTTCGTAACTTCCCTGAGCTCCACCGAGATTCCCCGATGAAAATGGGGGTGATGCCATTATCCCTGAGCACAACTGGGGAGCACAGACATAGGGTGTCTTCTGTTACGAGTTCTGACTCCCAAGTCCAGGCCTGTGTGCCAGTTGGCCTGGACTCGGTCAGGGAACAGGGAAGCAACGCAGCAAGGGCTCAGCAACTTAGCGTCTTAGAAGTCGGGTAAGTCAGCTAAAAACAATGGATTGATCTGCCTCCTCATTTTACAAAATGATTTACATTCTGAATTCCTGGAATTAGGAATGGTGAGGGGCCCTGTGAATTTGGAAGACATCTCTCATCCATGGATTTGGAGAGATACTATTATGCCTTTTCTTAATATCCTTTCCAGGGGGATTGTGAAGAGTCAGAACAAAATTCTACAAACAAAAAAATGTCAAGGATTAGAGTCCAAGTACCAGGAGGGGGAAAAAGCAAATCAATTATTTATGAGAGATCAGTCACCTGTATGTCTCAAGAAGTTGAATGGTTAGGGTTAAAACTAATAATCTGACTTTGAGATCCTCTAGTCACATGGGAGGAGGAGGAGGAAGAAAAGGCAAAAAGCAAAGGCCAGCTCTGGCGTCACATCCATGTGTCTGTCACCTCAGGGACCCGCCTTCTGTGAACGTGTGAGAAAGGGGAAAACACGCAAGTTCACCATACTCTTAGTCACAGCAAAAGAATAACAGCAAACCTCCAACGCTGGGAACATGTTGAGTAATTGAGGGTATATTCACAATCTTGTTGAACTTGCGAGTCCCAAAGAGATTTGAGTGTTGTGGAATGGTGCTTGTGACCTTGTAACTGGGTACCGAACTGTTGATAACACAGTCTGAATGATGTAAAACCACATCCGAGTGTGTGAACGTGCCATACGATTATCAGCAATAATATTACAAGTTAATTCTGTTCACCTTTTCAGTGTTTACCAGCCTGCTTTTAACCATACATAATGCTATGTTTTAGTCAGAGAAGTACTTAAGAGGTCACAGATGTCTTCACAGTCCCAGTAACAGGTCTCTCTCGCCATGCTCCTGCTACATACATGGAACCCGGAGTCAGTGGTCAGCTCTATTGTTTTTACCAGATTTTTTTACAAATCAATATCCTAAATTTTAAAGTCACCATCCTCTGAGGCTCTCTAGACTTTACAGACGATGATAAATGCCCACCTTGTTTTATGAGGAGCAGCTCAGACATAGAATTCCCCTAGGTCCACTGTTAGCTGTGTGCTCACACTTGGCCCTGTTACTTAACTTCTCTAAGCCTGAGCATCTTCACCTATAAAACAGAGATGATAACAGCGCCTGTCTCCTGAAGGTGGTGTGAGGAGCCAGTGATGCCTGTACTAGGTGTTGGCACAACTGCACACTCAAAAAACCTTAGCGATCGTATCATTCGAGATCTAGCCAGTCAGCCACTCACAAAACCCTACAGCCATGAATCCCGATTCAAAGCTCCATTTACAAGGAAAGGAAAGGAAAGGGAAGGCAAAGCCCATCAGCCCTGAAAGACAGCGAGAACTCAGAGGACATGCCCCAGATCCCGGCTGAGGAGCAGGCTTGCTGGGGATGGGGAGTGAAGATGAGGTGCTCGGGAAATGAAGAATACATTGACACAGGAGCGAGAGCAGGCCCAGACCCCTCGGGGTACAAAGCAAAGAGAGACCAAGGCCGGCTGCAGCCAGGACCCAAGAAGAGGACGAGACGGAGGTGAGAGCAGGCACGGGACTGACAGTGCGGAGCACTCGGCACGTCCGCAGAACGCCGTGAGAGGAGACGTGACAGGAAATCCCAGGCTAGGTTCTCAAGAGCGAGCCGGTCCAGAGTCCCGAGAGCCTCCCCTTTACTTACATGTCAGCGCGGCCGCCCTTACTTCAGCCCAACGGAAAGTCCGATAATCAACGCTAAAATGCCCAGCAACACAACCACTATCACAATGATAATTACCAATTTCTGGAGAGAGGGATAAGAGAAATAAAAACAAGTCATCATTACAAACCACCAAAAAGCCGGAGTCAGCCATCCAAAACCCACCTCTGCACCGGAAGCCTCTTATCACCCCAGAGAGAGTGAAATGAACAGCTGACATCGCTACATAAAGACGTTCCACTGGGCTCTCGTGTTTAAGTTGCCTCTGCACTAGCAGTGCCAGCAGGTGCAAATACGGAGCCTCCATCAGCTCCGAGCTCACGCTGCAGCCCTCACGTGTGGACAGACGTGGCCACAACCATCACGGGGTGTCTAAGCAGCAGTAAACCAAGATACAACGTGACTGAGATTTTCCTTTTCAGGGGGGAATATGAAGACATATTTGACACAGTCCTCCTAAATGCAAACTGCCATCCATCTCTCCCCCAAAGAACACTCCCACCTGTCAAACCCAGGACAGTGACTGAGGGTCTGAAAGTACAGGTCCTGTTGTGAACAGGACAGGATTCATCATGTGAAATAACTTCCCAGCTCCCTAGACACCTGCCCAAGCAACAGGTAAAGTTGGGAAAAAAGGAACTGAAGAATGAAAATATCAGAGCACAAAGTCAGAAAAGAGCAGGCTAAAAAGCAAACCCCACCACAGCTGGCTACTGCAGTGACTGAGCAGAGATGCTCCAAGAACAAGGGCACCAGAACTAGAGGTGGGGGCGGGCACTGGAGCAGGATGAGGTGACGGGAAGAGCTGGGCTGGAACCCGAATTTGAATCCCAAGTTCCTACGCTTCCTAGGTGGCCAGGGACTTCAGTGATTCCCAGCTGTTTGATCTACAAGTAGAAAGCACAGGTGTGCCCTGAGAGAGAGCGTTCACATAGCCATCAGCACATAGCTGGGTTCACGGTGGGGAAAAGAGATCAAAGAGGACAGGTGTGGGCTTTCAGAATGGAAGGCAGTGCAGAGGAAGTTTCCGAAGGGCAGAGGAGCCACGTGAAATACCGGACAGACCAATAGCTCTGTCCAGCGGACCAGCAGGAACACTGGGCGGTGACGGGTCCACCCTGCAGAGCTGCCTGCCAGTGTGGGCTCTTGGGTGGAGATGGTGGGAGCCAGATCCATGTGGGACATGCTGGGGAGGGAAGGGGAGCTATTCTCCAGGGAGAGCTGACGAAGGCTCTTGGAGGAGGCCAGACAGAGGAAGGCAGGGAGATCTCAGGGACATGGATGGGGGCAACCAGGGAGAGGAGAAGCCGGCCGGTCCCTCCGAGATGCGGGGCTCACCCTGCGAGCTTCACTCTGATACTTGACCGCCTTTTTGGTGTCTGCCACGGCCCGCTCCACGAAGCCCACGGACTGGTCCATGTTGTTCTCAATACGGTCAATCATGGCGCCCTTTCCCCGGATGCAAGAGGTGGTGGCAGCAGAGACAGACACAGGGAGAGGGAGGAGACAGCAAGAGAGCGCACACGATGGACCCTGTCCTCCGGGGGCGGCGGGGGCTCACCTTCCGGGCCTGACCCTGGTACTTGACGGCTCTCTTGGTCTCCTCCCGAGCCTTCTCCACGTGATCCACCGTGTGCATGACATTCAGCTCTATGTTATCTAACATCTCCCCCTGCGGAGGACAGACTCCGGTCACGCCCTGGACACACCCCGGGACGGTCCCAGCTCGCGTGTCAGCTCTATGTTATCTAACATCTCCCCCTGCGGAGGACAGACTCCGGTCACGCCCTGGACACACACCCCAGGACGGTCCCAGCTCGCGTGCAGAGGCCACAGGGACACCCGGAAACCTGCCGTGCAGCCTTCCGCGGGGTAACCCCGCACACCTCCCTGTGATTGCCAGTGCTTTCCCAGGCCGAGGCGGCGGTCACCGGCCCCGAAATATTCAGTCAGTTACTTCTCCATGCGAGACAGCGTCTGCACGCCAGGAGCACGTGGTCTAGACGCCTGGAATATCCTGAAGGGTCCCCCGCCCCTTTTTTAAAAATGAAACATGTGAGAAGAGAAGCCAGAATACATCTCTCTCATGTTGCCAGGAGGCTGGCGTCTTCCTGGTCACTCAGATCTGAACCAAGTTCATTCAGCCTGAACCGAGTGCCCACTACTACAGAAAGTGCCTGGCGCACGGTGGGTGCTCAGTAAACAGCTGAGGTGGGGATGCTTGCTTTCTCTAAGGGATCCCCAGGCCCTGTAAGTAACAAGATGTTGGTTTTACCTGAGTTATCTGGTTAAGAGATCATGGTCTCTTCGCAAGATTACCGACCCTCCCCAGCTGCCACTTCCTGACCGGAATTCGGTCTTTCCAATTGATTTCTGTGCATCTTAAGATGGGAATTCCCTCCACCCACCTAGACCTTCATTCCATACAACCCCTGGCTTTCTGCAGAGAGAACGGCACTTACCATCACTTGAATCTCAAACCAGTTCCTCGGCAAGGCAGTGTGGGGAGAAAAAACAAGAGCGCAGATGGAGGGACAGGAGGAACAGTTTCCAAGGGCGGAAGGGGATGGAGCAGAGGTGCCCGGGCCCAGAGCAGGAAACGTGTCAAAACCAGCCACGCGGCGCTCGGGCTCCATTAGGATTCCTGCTACACGGGAAGCAGGTTCTGATCCTTTCCAGGTGGCAGAGCCACTGCGAGCTCATGGTGAGAGTGGCTCCAAACCGTTACACGTCGGTGAATTTAACTGCATCCTAAGAAGCGGGAGCCACGAGATACGTGACACTGACCCCACAGGCAGGGAACAGAGCCGTCCGTCCCTGGGCAAGCTGGCCCAGAACAAAACAGGCTGTCAAGCTCAGCGCCGTGAGGGACTCGAGTTTTCCTGCTGGTATTATTTTTGCTGTCCCTTCATTGCTTTTGTTGTTCCTCAGCAAAAAAAAAAAGTCAACATTTTTGGAAAAACTCACACAGAAGAAAAAGCAAAAATGGGAAAACACAAAAATCTCCGTTATACCTAAATTTTCGCCATAAACTGGGGGAAAGACCCCATGTTTTCAGTGTCACCAGTGAAACACCGATAGTTTCTATCAGAAGAGTGTTTTAAGGCATCACCATTAAGAACCCGTGTCACTAATGAAAAATAACGATGATGATCCCAAGGCCGGAGGGAGCAGGTACGTTACAGAGCACTTCAAACCTCACGTTACTTGGACATGACTTCCAGGCCAGAGTAACCAGTGGGAGTAACGAGGCTGCAACCGCCCCAAGTGTCAGCATCCCGGTGCCTTCCACGATCGGGATACTGGGAGTCTGGGACTCCACTACGCCAATTCCCGATGCTTCTCCCTCCCCACTCAACCCCCACGGCTTTCTCAGAGCCCCCCCGCCCTCCTCAGGAAGCCCCCTCCCTGCCCCCACAGTACCCAGTGCCTCACCTGGTTCTCCACCAACATGGCGATGTCCATGAACATGTCGTGAAGCTCCTTGATGCTGCTCTCCAGCCTCACGATGTCCTTGTGCCGGCCCTCGATCTCACTGAGGGCTTGCTTGGAAATCTGAGAGTCGATGATCTATGGCGGGCCGCAGAGAAATGGACCATCGGCCCCCAGGCCCACCACAGCCCCCCGGGGACCCCTGCAGGACTCCCACCCCCCAACCCCACACCATCACTCACCCCAGAGGTGAAGATGGCAGGGTTCCCACTCTCCAGCATCTCCTCCAGCTCCTCGTCGGTGGTCTTTTTGCCGGCTTTATAACAAAAGGAGAGCGTCAGATACAAGATCAAAGCTCATCATTTCAAAAGTTTCCTGAAAATGGCCGTGTTCAGTCGCTCAGTTGTGTCCAACTCTTTGCAACCCTGTGGACTGTAGCCCACCAGGCTTCTGCCCGTGGGACTTTCCAGGCAAAAATATTGGAGTGGGTTTCCATTTCCTCCTCCAGTGGGTCTCCCCAACCCAGGGATTGAACCCTCGCCTCCTGTGTTTCCTGCATTGGCAGACAATTCTTTATCACTGAACCATCTGGAAATCCCAGTGGGAGCACAGTAAGTTTCACTCTAAAGCCGTGGCCTTTATAAGTCTGCTCGCCTTTCTCCGATGTCTCCCCTAACCCAATCCAGCCTCAACGTTATCAGCAATTACCCTCCTGAAGTCCACGTCTGATTATATTCCTTTCCAGCTCGGAACGTCTCCCGGCCCCCTTCACTCTGCCATGGGGTCCAAAGTCCTCAGGACAACAGGCCAGTTCCCAGGTGAGCCCTCCCTCCAACCGTCTTACCCCCACCCTGCTCCGCCCAAGCGCGCCCTGTCCCCAGGCCCTGGCCGGCCTGCCCTCCCTGCCTGTGACCGAGTTCATTCAGTTCTCAGAGCATGTTCCGCGCTGCGGGGCCCTGATTGCTACTGATTCCTAAAGTTACTGACTCCTAAAGTTACTGATTCCTAATGGGCGAGGCTGTATTAACTCCTTTACACAAACGGGGCAACCTGCACCATTCTCTGCTGTCAAACAGGCAGCAAAGATGCCATGAGCCCCAGGAAGCAGGGCTGTGTAGCAGGTATTTCCCTCCATGGATGCGGAAATGCTGGTTCCCATGGCAACCAACGCTTGGACCTGGTAGCACAGAGCCACCCTTTTTCAGCCTAAGACACGACATCCAGGCGGCGGCAGTGCCGTGAGCCCCGTCCTCGGCTGGGGCACAAAAGGGAAGGCAGAAGCCACCCGGAGGCCCCGTCTCCCTGGGCTTGACGACCGGACAGACCACCGCCCGACAGGCCAGGAGTGGGGCACAGAACGCGCTGCAAACACGCACTGATCTCGAGCTGCCGCTGGATCCGCCCTTTGCTGCGCTCACGAAAGTCCACCTGGGCCTCGTTGTACTTGGTCATCACCTCCACAAACTTCCGGGACAGGACGGAGTGCTGCGGGGACAAGGTCAAGGCCGTGAGCCCCCAGGAGCGAGGGGCACAGGCTCAGTGCCCCGGCCCCAACCTCGCCCACGGCAGCCCCGGACCCGGGACCGCAAGGCCAAGGGCAGCTCTTGGTGGGAAGGCAGACTTGTGCAGCCACTGGGAAACTGGAGATTTCGCAAAAAAAAACTAAAAATAGAGCTACAATTTGACCCAACATTTCCAATCCTGGGTGTGCGTGTATGTGTGTGTGTATGTATGTATAAAATATGTGTACATATATATATATGTATAAAAAAATACTAATTCAGAATGATACACGCACCCCAGTGTTCACAGCAGCATTATTCACAGCTGCCGCGAGACGGAAGCCCGCCAAGCGTCCATCAACAGAGGACTGGATAAAGACGATGCGAAACACACACGTACACATGCGTGCACAATGAAATACTACCCAGCAATTAAAGAGTGAAATCTTGCCATCTGTGACAACCTAGATGGGCACAGACGATATTATGCTAAGTGAAATAAGTCAGAGAAAGACAAATACTGTATAACATCACCTTATATATGGAATCTAAAAACTACAACAAACTATGAACATAACAGAGAGGTAGCAGACTCACAGATACAGAGAATAAACCAGTGGTGACCAATGGGAAGGTGGAGAGGGGACAGACGGGTAGGGGTCAGGGAGAGGGAGGTACAAAGGCCTGGGGTCAGATAGGTTCGAGGATGCATTTTACAACAGGGGGAATATAGCCAAGATTGTGTAGTAACTGTAACTGGAAAGTAACCTTTCAAAATTGTAAAGAAATTTAAAAAAACAAACAAACCCAAAGACCAGGTACAAGACTCAGTGTTTTTGGCTTCCTAACTTTACACCACGGGGAAAGTCAGCTCACCTTTTCAAAGCATGTTTTCACTTATCTGTTAACCTGTCTTGCTGAACTCACAGAGTAATTGAGGCCAAAGGAGATACTCTGGGAATCCCAGAGGCCTTGCCCAACTCCCCTCCACATCCCAAGACCCTTGTGTTCTTACCCAAACTGATCGCCCAGCTTTTCCTGCTTCCAATCTTGCCTCTGACTCAATGCATTCCATCAACAGCCCTGGTGCCTAAACTCAAATCAATCATCATTTTTATTCCTTGCCCACTTCTCAGCATCAAGACCCAACAAAGGTTTTTCCTTTGCCAAATCACCAATATCTACACTTTTTTTAAACCCACCATCACCAGGCAAATTCAGACCAAAATCATTGCAAAAACCCAATGGGAGACCCACGTGCCCCACGCTGAGCCAGTTTTCAAATGGCTACCAGAGTATCTTCCTAACAGACTGCAACCAAAGTAAGTGCACACCAGCTAGCTGATCAGATCCAAACTCCTGAGACCGCAGTCACAGGCCCCTGGAACATGGCACTGGGTTCTCTACCAAAAACTCAACGCCCACTATCCTGTGACAAACTTTTGTCTCTAGACAGACTGTTCTCTTCATGTCTGCCCCTACCCACCCTACACCGCCCTACTCTACACACACCACTCCTGCCCGCAGGCCTCCAAGGGCAACCTCTCCCTGAGCCTGCCCATGCCGACATCCTGCCCGTCCAGGGCCCAGCCTCCTCTGGGCACCTCAGTCCTTCCAGGCTCCTCCAATGCTGGGAGCACAAGGATCTGGTCCCGTCCTCCTGCCCGCTCTCCTGCGGGTCAAGTGTCACAGCCTCCTTGTGACACTGGCACGTCACGCCTGCTCTTCAGTGACAAGGGTCATATCTTTGATGACCGCCAAACAGCCTGACTCCAAGCTGGACAACTGACGCCCAACAGTCTCCAGAGAGAAGACTTCGGTTTCCTCTCCTGTAAACCAGAGAGGCTCACTACACCTTCGCCTGTGCTCTGGGAACCTCAGGCGCCTCCTGAGAGGACGGTGTGAGAGGGACCAGCCCTGGCCCCGACTTCGACCTGGGCAGCTCCCCTCTACCAGTTCTTCACATTGAGTTCCAAGTAAGGTCTGTTTGTTTTTAAAGATCCACAGCTAGAAAAGGGAACTCTCCTACACTGTTGGTGGGAATGTAAATTGGTGTCATTATGGAGAACAGGAGGGAGGTTCCTTAAAAAACTAAAAATAGAGCTACCATATGATCTGGCAATCCCCCTCCACAGATCCAGAAAAGATGAAAACTCTAATTAGAAAAGATACACAGACCCCAGTGTTCACCGAAGTACTACTCATAAGAGCCAAGAGATGGAAGCAATCTGTGTCCATCAACAGATGACTGGATAAAGAAGACGTGACACATGTATGCAATGGAATAAATGAAACACGGCCACTCACACAACACGGATGTACCCAGAGAGCATCTCACTTACACGCAGTAAGTCAAAGACAAACGTCATATAACATCACTGGTATTAAGTATGTGGAATCTAAAAACTAATACAAATGAATTTATTTATAAAACAGAGAGACAACAAACTTAGAGTTACCAAAGAGGAGGTGGGGAAATAAACTACGAGTACGGGGTTAACAGACACACACTGCTATATACAAAACAGGGTTTACTGTATAGCACAAGGAACGATATTCAGTATCTAGTGATAACTTACAATGCAAAAGGATCTGAAAAAGCAATATACATATGCGTGTGTGTATATGTCATAACTGAATCACTTTGCTATATATCTGAAACTAACACCATATTGTAAATCAATTCTACTTCAATAAATACTTTAAAAAAATTAACAAGACTCCACAGCTAAGGGAAAAAAAAACTAAAGGATTGGGATAGATGGTTGTTAGGCCAAGAATCTCACCTGGGATTTCCGAATCCGAAGGTCTGCCGACGACTGCACCTCGTCTTCCTCAATGTGCCTCTCCATGCCTGGATGGGGGAGAAGGTTATTCCAGCAATGCAGCCCCCGCTCCCCTCCAGAAGCTCACCGTGCAGTGCAGCCTCCCCTCGCAGACACACACACCAGCCCCGGAGACGAACAGCAGGCAGGTCCCGTCTCAAAAGCCGGCTCACGTCGGAGCCCCAGGACACGCACTCCACGACCTTCACTCCAGGCTCTCCCTTGGCCACGTCTCAGCGCGGCAGTACAAATCCCTGCCCTGCCACGCCCCGGCGTGTCTCCCTGGAAAAGCCACATGCCCTCAGCGCTCCTGTTCTCCGCTCTGTAAAATGGGTGCACTGCAGGGCCCCCCTTGCAATGCCAACATGAAAATCAAACACAAACACGCAGACGGCGGGCACAGGCTCACTGCCAGACTGGAAGCGGCCACCGAAAACCTCCACTCCACCCCCATGAAAATAGGCAGTACGGTCCGAAGCGGGCAAAGAAATGATACCTCAGGCTCAGCAACGCCGCTTTCTCTCCCTGACCAACAGCATGCACTCATCACCAAAGACAGTAAGTGGGGCAAGGATGCAGATGACAGCCACCGACCTAAGGAAGCTTCTGGGCTCCCAGCCGAACTGAATCTATGACAATGGCTTCCCAGAACACTGCCCTAACTGAGGGGGGAGTGGGCATGAGGGAGGTGGTACACCTGGTCCCCAGGAGATGCCTGCAGACGAGTCTATCTGGCATCCTCACATCACTAACGTCACTGTTCACACGCACGCAGGTGCTGCGGGAGGAAGCGGGACCAGGACAAGGCGAGGGGCTAAGCTAAGGGGCCCGAGCCACCAGCCACCGGCTGAGAGCAGGCTTCCGCGCCCGCCCACAAACTCCAATTCTCGCCTCACTCAACCAGACACAGTTCTGGGGTATCATCCGTCATGCCAGAGACAGAGCCCAGATCACGAGCAAAGACGCCACGCGCGACGTCACCCCCGTGAGGAAGCGTTCTGCTCCAGGAGGGCTGGACCCCAGACGTGGGACGGTTGGGGGGCTGGCTGCTCCCTTAGCCCCTTACTCTTCAGTTTGTTCCGGACATTGTTGGCCCTCTTCTTGATCTCGGTCGTGAGCTGCTCCAGGTCGTCCTTGGTTTCTGGGTAAACAAAGGCCGGCAGCATCAGTTAGAAGAGACTGAACGCTTTGTCAGCGACAACAATCAACGGAGGAGGTGTGGTGCTTTCTCAGGCGTCCAGGGCAGTACGTGTTCCCAGGGGCTCCCCAGACACCCGTCATCAGAACACAGGGAGCTTAGTTTTTAAAGGCATTTTTCCAGGCACCCTGCCCTCGACCTACAGTGTAAAAACACCTCGTGGAAAAAAGGAGGGACTGGGGAAGCGTTTCAAGCAGAGAAAACAGCACAGGTGCGCCTTCCAGAAACCCAAAGCGGGGGCGGAGGTGAGGCACGCCAGCAGCAGCAAGAGTCCCCGCCAGCCACGAGAGGGGCTCGTTGGGAAGGAGACGAGAGTCTGGCCAAGTGGAGCCACAAAAAGCAGAGGTGATGGGGGCATCCCTGGGGTCCAGTGGCTAAGACTCTGCGTTCCCAATACAGGGGCCTGGGTTCCACCCCTGGTCAGGGAACCACATCCTACAGGCCCCAACTAAAGAGTCTGCATGCTGCAACACAGAGGGAAGATCCCGCGTGCTGCGTCAGAGAGCTGGCGCAGCCTAATAAACAGACGTTAACAGGGCAGTGTGAGCAGGAGAGGGTGAGGAGGGCGGGCACTGACCCGGCAGGCACGCGAGTGTGAGGGAACACGCCCTCCGCTGCTGCTCTGAGGGGGACCCGAGGCCCAGCCGGGCCCAGCAGGTGTCTGAGCCCCGCGTGGCACTCACTTGGCTCAGGGATGGGCGCAGACAGGATGACACTGTAGAGCCTCTTCGCTTCCTCCACGTGCTCGGAGATCTTGTCAATGTTGACGCGTGTCTCCTCGATCTGTAAGTAGAGAGACCACAGCCTTGGCATCAGGAGGGAGAGCCTGGCCGCAAACGAGGGGAAACGCTCAGCAGAGCTCCCCGCCCAGCGTCGGGGCTCGTGCAGGGAGGTGGTGACTCTGGGCAAGCCTTCTGAGGCCCAGCGGCCCCAGGGAGTGCCCGTCCACCATCCGCAGTCAGAGAAGGGCGCCGACAGCCGTCCACGAGGCTCCGTCTTCACTGCTCCGCGAGGAGGAGACACTTGCCCACCTCGGACGGGGGTCCCGGCTGGAGTCAAGAAGAGCCAGGAAAAGCCCAGGAAGCGTCAGCGGGAAGGGTCAGGACACCGGGCAGGTCCTCAGCTGCTCCGGAAGCGGGAGCCACAGTGAGTGAGGAGGAGAGGCAGGGAGAAAGGAAAGAGGCAAACAGCGAAAGGGAGAGAACGAACCCGGAGAGTGAGAAACGGGAGGGGGGCGGGGGGAGAGAAAGGAGAGGAGAGGCGAGGAGCCCGAAGCGACGGCCACGCTGGGGCCCGAGCCGCCCGGCGCCCAGTGCCCTGGACACGCCTCCTACCAGGACCGCCACAGACCACCAGGACCCAGGAGCTGAAGCCGGGAGCGTGTCCGCTCTGTTCTGGTGCTCCTGACTGTGCCAGGCGTGTATGGGAAAGTCCCGGGGGCCTCCCTGGAGGTCCAGCGGCTACGACTCCCTGCTCCCAGTGCGGGGGGCCTGGGTTCAACCCCTGGTCAGGGAACTAGAGCCCACGGCCTGAAACTAAGAGTCTCCATGCCACAGCTGAAGAAGCTCCCGCACGCTGCGGCTAAGACCCGGTGTAGCCAAATGAATAAGAAGAAAGCACTTGGAGGCGTGCCTTGACCCACATGGATTCCGCCACCCGGATGTGAAGTTCAGCCTCAGCTCCATCCTCACAGGCACCAGGTGCCCCTCCGGGGGTGGCTGCAACGTGCGGGGCATGGCTCGTTGGAAGAGGTCTCGAAGCCTCCACATCCACCTGCCTGCCCTCCACAGCAAGGGGCACGCCAACATGGCCACAGTCAACAAACAGAAACCTCATAAGATACCACACAGGAGGGTCTTAGCCCCTGCGATGCAACGGAAAGACAACTCACGATGCAGCTTCCAGCAGCCCTTTCCTCCAGTGAATAACCCACTTCTTAAAAAAAAAAAAAAGAAAACCTGATCACAGCTCTGCAACTGGCGAAGAAAGCAGGGGAAAGAAACTTGAGTTCTCTTTTTGATATTTACTCATATTTCTGGTTGCACTGGGTCTCCGTTGTGGTGTGCACGCTTCGCACGGCGGTGGCGTCTCTTGCTGTGGTGCACCGGCTCTAGACGCAGGGGCGTTAGCAGCTGTGCTCAGGGCTCAGCAGTTGCGGCGCTAGGCGCGAGGCGCAGGCTCAGGAGTCGTGGCGCACGGGTCAGCTGCGCCACGGCACGTGGGGTCTCCCAGACCAGGGGTCAAGCCGGTGTCCAACCATCTCATCCTCTGTCGTCCCCTTCTCCTCCTGCCTTCAATCTTTCCCAGCATCAGGGTCTTTTCCAATGAGTCAGTTTTTCCCATCAGGTGGCCAAAGTATTGGAGTTTCAGCTTCAGCATCAGTCCTTCCAATGAACACCCAGGACTGTTCTCCTTTAGGATGGGCTGGTTTGATATCCTTGCAGTCCAAGGGACTCTCAAGAGTCTTCTCCAACACCATAGTTCAAAAGCATCAATTCTTCGGTGCTCAGCTTTCTTCACAGTCCAACTCTCACATCCATACATGACCACAGGAAAAACCATAGCCTTGACAAGACGGACCTTTGTTGGAAAAGTAATGTCTCTGCTTTTTAATATGCTGTCTAGGTTGGTCATAGCTTTTCTTCCAAGGAGCAAGTGTCTTTTAATTTCATGGCTGCAGTTACCATCTGCAGTGATTTTGGAGCCCCAAAAAATAAAGCCTGACACTGTTTCCACTATTTCCCCATCTATTTGCCATGAAGTGATGGGACCAGCTGCCATGGTCTTCGTTTTCTGAATGTTGAGCTTTAAGCCAACTTTTCTCTCTCCTCTTTCACTTTCATCAAGAGGCTCTTCAGTTGTTCTTCATCATAAGGGTGCCATAAGGGTGGTGTCATCTGCACTCCTGAGGTTATCGAGATTTCTCCCTGCAATCTTGATTCCAGCTTGTGCTTCATCCAGTCCAGCACAAACAGAACCTTGTGCGCACCAGGACCCAGGTGAAAGGAGCAGTGACCCCACAAGAGACTGATTCAAACTTGCCTGTGAGTGTCCAGGAGTCTCTGGCGGAGGCGTGGGTCGGCGGTGGCCTGCTATAGGGTTGGGGGCACTGAGTGTAGCAGTGCATGCATGGGACCTTTTGACAGAGGTCCCCACTGTCCTCATTACCTCCAACATAGTTTGGCCCCAGGTCAGATAACAGGGAGGGAAACAGCCTCGCCCATCAACAGAAAATTGGGTTAAAGATTTACTGAGCACAGCCCCGCCCATCAGAACAAGACCCAGTTTCCCCCTCGGTCTCTCTCCCATCAGGAAGCTTCTATAAGCCTCTTATCCTTCTCCATCAGAGGGCAGACAGAATGAAAACCATAATCACAGAAAACTGACCAATCTGATCACACGGACCACAGCCTTGTCTAACTCAATGAAACTATGAGCCATGGCATGTAGGGCCACCCAAGATGGCCGTGTCATGGTGGAGAGGTCTGGCAGAATGTGGTCCACTGGAGAAGGGAATGGCAAACCACTTCAGTATTCTTGCCTTGAGAACCCCATGAACAGTATGAAAAGGCAAAAAGATAGGATACTGAAAGAGGAACTCCCCAGGTCGGTAGGTGCCCAATATGCTACTGGAGATCAGTGGAGAAATAACTCCAGAAAGAGTGAAGGGATGGAGCCAAAGCAAAAACAATATCCAGTTGTGGATGTGACGGGTGATGGAAGCAAAGCCCGATGCTGTAAAGAGCAATATTGCATAGGAACCTGGAATGTTAGGTCCATGAATCAAGGCAAATTGGAAGTGGTCAAACAGGAGATGGCAAGAGTGAACGTTGACATTCTAGGAATCAGCGAACTAAGATGGACTGGAATGGGTGAATTTAACTCAGACGACCATTATATCTACTACTGTGGGCAGGAATCCCTCAGAAGAAATGGAGAAGCCATCGCAGTCAACAAAAGAGTCCGATATGCAGCACTTGGATGCAATCTCAAAAACGACAGAATGATCTCTGTTCATTTCCAAGGCAAACCATTCAAATTCTCAGTAACCCAAGCCTATGCCCGTATGTGCAATCTAAAAACTGGTATAGATGAAACTATTTGCAGGGCAGGAACAGAGACAGACACAGAATGGACAGGTGGACACAGCGGGGTCGGAGAGGGCGAGATGAACTGGGAAAGCAGCACTGACGAGGATGCACGACACGTGTGATGCGGACAGCGGGTGGGAACCTGCTGCACCGCACGGGGCCAGCCCGATGCTCCGTGACGCCCGAGAGGGCTGGGCTGAGGCGTGGGTGGGAGGGAGGTCCAGCAGGTGGGGCCATGCGGACCCAGATAGCTGGTCACTGTGTGTACAGCAGGAACTAACACAACATCATAAAGCAATTACACTCCGACTTTTAGAAAAGAAGTCAAAAGCCTAACGTTTTGATGACTCCTAAGGACTGGATGACTCAAAAAGTACCTCCTGGAATATTATTACTCCATAACGTGAAGAGCATCCTGACTCAAAGTCTGCTCAGTGGTAGGAAGACAAGGTAGGAAGTTGTTGGTAGGGTGAGACTGTTGGACCCCAAGCCCAGAGTCGCTCTAGACACAACTAGACGGCCCAGCGGATGGGAGAACTGGACCCAGGCTCCATCCCCAGCCTGTCTGCAGAGCTTTCCAGGTCAGGGGCCTCCACTGCTGCCTGCCCTCATCCTGCACCCACAGAAGCTGCCCCTCCCTCTGTCCTCATAGCCTGCCCATCTGGAGCTGCTTCAGGGACTCTGACTGAGTAATCCAGCGATTTAGTCAGCTCACCAAGGAACTGCAGAACACCTTCAGGACTTCAGGATGGGCAATGGGCCAATCGCAGAGCTCTTTTGTTCCTTCTAACTTTGTGTCTGTGTTTTCCTGGAAGCGTTACTTCTTCTCAAAGGTGACTTTCTGAGTACTTCAGGGTAGCAGGTACATGCCGTTAACTTCCTTTGTGTGAGTTTGCCAGATAACCAAAGACTGGGAAGGGCAGGGCGAGCAGGAAATCTAAGTGCTGAATCGAAGCATTCAGTGCTATTTGTCTGTGTGTTCAGGTTGTTTTAAAGAGACTGACATTACCCCGCACAATAATGTATTTAAGAACTAAACCTGATTTAACTCACACCTGTCCCATAAACAAGGCTCTTTGCTGGATGGCTGTGACGTCACCATTGCTACCCTTTTTATGCACGAGAACACTGCAGCTCAACGCAACCGAGGATGTCAGTCAAGGCCGTAACGGCAGGAAGAGGTAAAAGCGAGGTCTGAACCCGCATCTCTTAGATCCAAACCCCATCTCCTGGACTGGGTGAAGGCGCAAGAACCGCCTCCCTGGCTCATCTTCTCCCAGGTCCATGTGCGTCCAGCCTGTGTCAGGTGGAGGGGTGGAATCCACTCACCATTCCGTGAGACCGGCTCAGGGACCTCTGACCGGTGTCATGGGCCCTCTTTTCTCTAACCAAAACTCCCTGGAAGGACCTTTTCTCCAAGGAGTGCTCAAGAAATGCTGTTGACTGAAGGAACCAATCCAAACGTTTTTCTTTTTTTAATCACCATGCTAAATTTGCAGCTAAAACATCCTCAATGCCTATTTATTGTATTGGTAAGACTCTGGTAAGACTCCCAATGCAGGGGACCCAGGTTCGACCCCTGCTTGGGGACCCAGATTGCACATGCCACAAACAAGAGTTCACGTGCCACAGCTAAGACCTGGCATGGCCAAATAAATAAAAATAAATACTGTTTTAAATGCGCTTTTCAATGATTTGTCAGGAATGGGGCGATCTGGATAGCACAGTTTAAGACATAAGTTAGGATCAGACCAGGTGCACATTCTGGCTCCACCCTTAGCAGTCAGTGACCGTGAACAAGCCGCCGAGCCCCAGTCCTCTCACCTGTGAACAAGGATTATCGTATTTCCCACCTCCCCGAGTTGGTGTGAGCGTTACGCGAGGTAAGACATGGCGCACTACGTGCTCAGAAACGCCGGGCGGTGCTGCCGACAAAGACGAGGGCAGCCAGCAGTCACTGCACTGGTACTGCCTGCCAGGCACTCCGCTGAGCCTTTCCAAGCAGGTCTCCAAGCCTCACGGCAATCCCGACGTTAACAAAATGCTCTGTGATGTCCACAAAGGACAGCAAGTTAACTGCTCTTCACATTGGGTATCTGCTCACAGAACTAACCGTAATTACCACAGTATACGGGCCGCTATCTGTATCCTCAGGTTCTGTGTGTATGGATTCAATGCAAAAATACTCAAGGGGAAAAACTATTCCAGAAAGTTCCAAAAAGCAAAACTCAAATTTGCCAACTATTTGACAACTATTTACATAGCATTTACATGGTACCAGGCATTCAGAAAACTAAGATCATGGCATCTGGGCCCATCACTTCATGGGAAATAGATGGGGAAACAGTGGAAACAGTGTCAGACTTTATTTTTGGGGGCTCCAAAATCACTGCAGATGGTGATTGCAGCCATGAAATTAAAAGATGCTTACTCCTTGGAAGGAAAGTTATGACCAACCTAGACAGCATATTAAAAAGCAGAAACATTACTTTGCCAACAAAGGTCCATCTAGTCAAGGCTATGCTTTTTCCAGTGGTCATGTATGGATGTGAGAGTTGGACTGTGAAGAAAGCTGAGCACCAAAGAATTGATGCTTTTGAACTGTGGTGTTGGAGAAGACTCTTGAGAGTCCCTTGGACTGCAAGGAGATCCAACCAGTCCATCCTAAAGGAGATCAGTCCTGGGTGTTCATTGAAAGGACTGATGCTAAAGCTGAAACTCCAGTACTTTGGCCACCTCATGGGAAGAGGTGACTCATTTGAAAAGACCCTGATGCTAGGAGGTATTGGGGGCAGGAGGAGAAGGGGACGACAGAGGATGAGATGGTTGGATGGCATCACCAACTCGATGGACATGGGTTTGAGTGAACTCCAGGATTGGTGATGGACAGGGAGGCCTGGCGTGCAGCGATTCATGGAGTCGCAAAGAGTCGGACACAACTGAGCAACTGGACTGAATTGAACTGAGGCATCATAAGTAATCTAGAGATGATTTAAAGTGATTTAAGGTAGTCAGCTATGTGTAGATTATATGCAAATACTACACCACTTTATGTAAGAGACTTGAGCACCCAGGGGTTTGGTATCCAGCGGGGTCCCGGACCCAACCCCTCCCTACCCAGAAGGACTGTACTAATCACCACCATCTGACTAAAATGAGGGAGCTATTTTCACGACATGGATGGCCTCTTCCCAGTGGATCTAATTAGCCAGTGGACTCTAATCTAAAAGCAGAGAAAGGACTACTCTGGAGACTGGCAGATACTGCGGGGTAGGGTGTAAGGCTTTGTCTTACCTAGGGGACTCGGACAGTAAAGAATCCACCTGCAATGCAGGAGACCTGGGTTCAAACCCTGGATCAGGAAGATTTCCCTGGAGAAGGGAATGGCAGTCCACTCCAGTGTTCTTGCCTAGGAAATCCCATGGACAGAGGAGCCTGGAAGGCTACAGTCCATGAGGCTGCAAAGAATCAGACACAAGTAAACTACCACCACCACCCATCATACTGCTAAGTTAGGTGTTAAATCTTTCATATTTATTTACTGAAATTTATTACATGCCACCTTTTAAGGCAACAAAAGTAATAGGATTGTAAGGGTCAAATAATTATTCTTCCTCTGTCAATGCATACACCTTTCTTCAAAAATCATATAATCCCCAAAAGTCTTTGTATTAGAAGGCAAGTCCTCTGATTCGTTTGCTTCTTTGCTTTGGGAAGCAAACAAACATTGACAGGGAAGGACAGAGAAAGGTCTCAGTCAGCCAAGCATCAGAAGTCAAGTCCCTCAGGGGATTTTACCAAGACTGTGAGTGGTGTTTCAACTCTCCGTTTATGAATGAAAAGAGACGCGTGATCTCAGAGCTATGCTGACCTGTGACAACTAGTATTCTCGGTTAAATCAGTTAAGTGTATTTGGGCTTTGTGCCGCCCAAAACATGGTCAAGAAAATAGAAATCTATTGAGTTATTTTAACTGAAGTATCAAAATACAGGGAATTCTTGACAGAAATGAGCTGAGGGATGTGCCTGGGGGCCAGTGTTTAAGACTCCACCGCCAATGCAGGGGACATGGGTTTGATCCCTGGTCAGAGAAGTGAGGTCCCACAGGCCACAAGGCAAGTAAGCCCGCACACTACAACTCCTGAGCCCGCGTGCTCTGGAGTCCTCACACCGCAAGAGAAGCCCATGCAACACAACCAGAGAAAGCCCATGCCCACATCAAAGACCCAGGGCAGCCAGAGAGAGAGGTGCAAGAGCTGAGAAGCCAGAGGACAGCGAGGCATCCTGGAAACGGGCACCAGCCGGTTGCAGGGACAAAGAAGGCAGGCATGGTCCCCGGGGCCCCTCTGGTGGAGCCAGGCCTTGGTGGCCGACCAGCAGAACGGGGACCACAGAGGCAGGGCTGATGGAGTGAAAGCTGAGGTCACGGAGGAGACATGTCTGGGAGGAAAACCATGGCCTCATTCCCACCACCTTTAATCTTCTGAGGTGCCTCCCCTGGGTCAGACACAGCAAAATCCAGTAAGGGACCTGGGGCAAGGGGTCCCTTGCAATACAGAGCAGAGCATGGGAAGGGCGATAAATGAAGCCAGGAGCAAACAGGCAAATGACCAAAAAGGGCTTCCTGCCTGCGTATCGAGCCCAGAAACACAGAACCTTCCAGCCCAACTAGGCATCTGAAGGTGCTACTTCAGGCATGAGGTGAAGAGTGTTTAGCCTCCTAGATCTGACTTAACACCTAGATTTCCAAGTTACACCCACTTTGAGGATCTTCGTTTTAACAAAAGTCACAAGACTGCACGCCTCCTAGCTTCTCTAACCGGCCACAGCTCCACTGGTCTTGTTCCCTCGTCCACATGGATCCGCATCACTGCGCTAAGCACGTGGTGGCCCTCGGTAGAAGTTTGTTCAATGAATAAAGAAATGAATACATGTAACTCTGGAGACAAGCTTGCTCCATAAACCACTGCGAAACTGACACCCCCCTTTTTAAGCACATCCAAGAAAGAAAAGTTTATGACAGCATTCTTGGCAATAAGTTCATTCCTCTCGTTAGCAGAAGTTACACGTCAGAAAGGGTTCCATGAAAAAATAACTGTTAAGACAGGCAACTTAACCAGGTTTCTTCACTGTAGGGCTCCTCAGAACCTCTAACAAGTTCATGTCATTTCCAGTCTCCATGGGAGGAAAAGAGTATGATGTGTTTCTCAAACCTAATTGAAGTCTTTGGGCATCTCACACCGCAATCCAACAGGCATCCCCACCTGGCCCCGCCCTCCCGTGTTAACAGAACTCATTCCCCACCTGGCCCCGCCCTCCCGTGTTAACAGAACTGATTTTCTTTGGGCAGAGGGGTTGCCAGGTCTAGAGGCTGGATTCTGTGGTAATCCGGTGGTAATCCGGACAATCCTGCCCCTTAGCCGTCTCTCACTTTTCTGATCTCCACTCTAAGCGAAGGGTGGCCTCGACCATGGGATCTGTCGCCAGCCAAAGGGCCACAAGGTAGGGCAGCGTGAAGGATCTGGGTAGTTTTCCTCCCTGAGAAGAGGATTTCCGAGCTGTTCTCACGGCCTGGTGTGTGTGTTCAGTCACTCGGTCGTGTTCGACTCTTTGCAACCCTATAGACTGTAGCCCACCAGGTTCCTCCATTCGTGGGGGTCCCCAGGCAACAATGCTGGAGTGGGTCGCCATGTCCTCCTCCAGGGTATCTTCCCGACCCAGCGATCAATCCCAGCCTCCTGTGAAGGGATGCTGGTGTAGGGTGATGCCACATGGAGCTGTGACTCTGGTGGTTTTGAAACATGGTGGTTAAGGATCTGCCTTCTAACGCTGAGGACATGGGTTTGATCCCTGGTCGGGGAACTAAGATCCCACATGCCACAAGGAAACTCAGCCTATTGTGCTACAACTACTGAGAAGTCTGCACATCATGACGAAGAGCCCACGCGCTGCAGTGAAGGGCTCTGCGTGTGGCAGCGAAGACCCAGTGCAGCCAAATAAAGAGAATAATAAGTGGTGGACCACATGGTCATGGCACAAACCCTTCCATCTCCTCATTGAGAGGGCTATCTGTGTAGTCCTCTGTTGAGTCAGGCAGGCTTATGACTGCTTCAGCATCAGCGCACAGTACAAATGATGGGCAGTGTGACTTCCACAGCTGCCAGGCCTGCCTTGGAGCCCTGAGCCGCCCCCCAAACCAATGACCCTGAGTCCATCGTGCTGAGAAGCCCAAGCCACAGAAAGAGGTGAAATACAGGTCTCCTCTGAGACACCCTGGTGTCTCCTTCAGGCACCAGACGCCTGAGTTAAAAGCCTCTGAGATTCCAGACTCTGGCTAGTCAAGACCCCAGAAACTGTGCAGCAGAAATACGCCACCTCTGGGAGTTCCCGGTGGTCTAGTGGTTGAGGCTCAGTGCTTTCACTGCCGGGGCCCAGGTTCAATCCCTGGTCAGGGAACCGAGATCCATAAGCCACACAGCAGGGCCAAAAAGAAAAAAAACAAAAACCTCCGGTGGGCCCTTGTCTGAACCCTAAATCCCTAATCCACAGAATCCGTCAGTATTACAGCAAGGCTACTCTACCCCACTAACTGCTAGAGTGATTTATTATATAAGCAGATGCAATCAGAACAGACGCCATCTCTCAGGTAGGTCCTGTTTTCTCCAAAACTTTGTACTCTCTGCCAGCTGAACAAAAAGACGAAGGCAAATATGCAGACAACTGCCAATTAGACAAAAATCTGAGGTTTATCATTTGCTAGACCCTGGCTTAATCAGCCTGTGAGGCCTCAGCACCCAGGGGTCAAGTCTTTTCTGTAGTAACTGGGAGGCGAGAGAAACCGTTTGAGTTTCCCCGGGCAAAGCACATTGTGAACGCCTCCTGGCCTCGCGACAGCATCTGGCCTTGCAAGTGCCTCCCCGACCACCTGCGATTCACACCGTCAGGCCTTGCAAATGACCACAGGCGACCATTTGCTGGAAGCAGTCCAAAAGTCCAAAAGATAAAAGTCTTGTGTACTTTTTATCACAAGAGCACACTCACAAGCAAGCTACTCTGCTCCATCCTGCCGAAGGCACTGGGTGTGTTCCTCAGACACGCGAAGAGGGAAACCTTTTCATTTCCCCAAACCCCCATTATCTGGAATGCACTTTAATCCACCTTTGAGGATATTTCCAGACCACGTTCTCTAAAGTAGACTTTGTGATATATATATATATGCATGCATGCTAAGTCGCTTCAGTCATGTCCAACTCTGTGCGACCCTATGGACAGCAGCCCACGAGGCTCCTCTGTCCACAGGATTCTCTAGGCAAGAATACTGGAGTGGGTGGCCATTTCCTTCCTACATATATAATGTGTATATATATATATACATTAACAAATATACTGGGGAACAGAATGGTGAGAAAACTTAAATTTACTGAAGATAAACTTACCGTAGGTCACACACTGTGCAGGAATATCCATTACTTTCTCATTTTATAACAACCAGCAGGAAATACTGCTGGTTATTATGAATATGATAATCAAAAACCTTTGATTATTATACAGTCAAAATCAAAGTTATTATAAAAATCAAAATCACTGTGGACGGTGACTACAGCCATGAAGATGCTTGCTCCTTGGAAGGAAAGCTATAACCAACCTAGACAGCATATTAAAAAGCAGAGACATTACTTTGCCAACATAGATCAGTTTAGCCGAAGCTATGGTTTTTCTAGTAGTCATGTACAGATGTGAGAGTTGGACTACAAAGAAAGCTGGGCGCTGAAGAATTGATGCATTTGCATTGTGGTGTTGGAGAAGACTCTTCAGAGTCCCTTGGACTGCAAGGAGATCCAACCGGTCCATCCTAATGGAAATCAGTCCTGAATATTCATTGGAAGGACTGATGCTGAAGCTGAAGCTCCAAAACTTTGGCCACCTAATGGGAAGAGCTGACTCATTGGAAAAGACCTGATGCTGGGAAAGATTGAAGGTGGGAGGAGAAGGGGACAATAGAGGATGAGATGGTTGGATGGCATCACCAACTCAGCGGACATGAGTCTGAGCAAACTCAGAGAGCAGTGGAGGACAGCAGAGCTGGCGTGCTGCGGTCCTTGGGGTCACAGGGTCAGATACCACTTAGTGACCCAAGAGCAACACTGCTAGGCCTGTTCCAGAGGAAAGCGGGGTTGAGAGCAGTCACACAACTTTTCCAAAGCTACACCACTGTCATGAGCACAGCTGAGATGCAGACCAAGACCTGTGCACCGGCTCCCTCCTGTCTCTGCCCAGAGACAGAGCCTCCAACACGGAGCCTCTCTGCGCCCTATTAGATGTGAAGGGACGGAATTAACCTTTACCGAGCTCCCTTGTGAGCACTTCCTGAGTCTTGGCTCCTTTCACCCCCAACTTATCAGGAGATGAATATTTTTCTCCCCACTTCACAGCTAAACCCACAGAGACTTAGAGAGGTTAAGACACGTGCCGATAGCAGAGCATCTAAACAGACGTTTCTCCAAAGAAGACAGACAGATGGCCAACGAGGCAGATGCAGAGATCTGCACCATCGCTAGTGACCAGAGACGTGAAATCAAAACCACAACGAAATATCATCTCATAGCAGCCAGAACGGCTGTCACCAAAAGCCCACAAATAAATGCTGGTAAGGATGTGGAGGGAAGGGAAGCCTCCTACACTGCTGGTGGGAATACAAATTGGTAAAGCCGCTATGGAGGACAGTATGGAAGTTCCTTAAAAAACTAAAAATAGAGCTAACATATGACCCTGCACTCCCACTGCTGGACATACATGTGGAGAAGACGATTCGAAAGGATACATGTACCCCAATGTCCACAGCAGCACTGTTTACAGCAGCCAAGACGCAGAAGCAACCTAGACGTCCATCACCAGAGGAATGGATAAAAAAGATGTGTTACATGTATGTGACGGAATATTACTCAGCCATGAAAAAGAATGAAAGACTCTGCAGCCACCTAGACGTCCATCACCAGAGGAATGGATAAAAAAGATGTGGTACATGTATGTGACGGAATATTACTCAGCCATGAAAAAGAATGAAAGGCTCTGCAGCCACATGGATGGACCTGCAGAGTGTCACACTGAGTGAAGAAAGTCATACAGAGGAGGAGAAATATCGTATGACATCCCTTATACGTGGAATCTAAAAGGAAATGATACAAATGAATTGACTCACAAAACAGAAAGAGATTCACAGACTTTGGACCCAGCTTATGGTTGTCGGGAGAATGGGGGGAAGGGGTACTTAGGGAGTTTGGGATGGCCGTGTATACCCTGGTGTACAGATTTAAAACGATAACCAACAAGGACCTACTGCGCAGCACATAAAACTCCGCTCAATGTTACGTGGAGGCCTGGATCGGAGGGCAGTTTGGGGGAGAATGGTTACATGTATATGCGTGGTTGAGTCCCTTCGTTACTCCCCCAAAACCATCACAACATTGTTAATCAGCTATGAAAGTGAAGTGAAAGTTAGTCGTGCCCTACTCTTTGTGACCCCATGGACTGCAGCCTCTGTCCACAGAATTTGCAGGCCAGAATACTGGAGTGGGTACCCATTCCCTTCTCCAGGGAATCTTCCCAACCCAGGGATCGAACCCAAGTCTCCCACACTGCAGGCAGATTCTTCACCCTCTGAGCCACGAGGGAAGCCCATTAATTAGCTATACCCCAATACAAAACAAAATGTTGAAAAAAAGACACATGCCCAAGATCACACAGTGGCAGATAAGGAATTAAGTCCAAAAGAATCATGCTCTTCCCAGCCAAGCACGCTGTCCTCTTCTCTACCTTAAATATGATGGGGCCTTTTTTTTTTTTTAATGATAGAAAAGCATTTAACAAAAAGAAAGCAAGAAGAAAAGCAGCAGCCCCAGAGACCTTGTTAAGTCTCCAAAAATAACTACCCTCCATCTGGCACTTTCCGGCTCAGACAATGCTTTCCAGATGTACGATCCTCACGTGATCTCAAGGGATCCTCGGGCCAGGCTTGAAAGGTAAGTTCTGCTGTTCCTGATTTCCAGAGCAGGGATTAAAGCCCAGCTGGGTTCAGGAACTGGCCCAAGGTTAACTGCTATTTAAAGGCTTGAGGGTAGACTCAGACCTGATCGTGGAAACCAAGGCCCACCCATCTGCCCACCTCCCAAGGAACACTGCCTCTCAGGTCCCCTCTTACTGGGTTAAGAGAAAAGGGAGGACACCGTTATTGTAGAAAGTCCTGATCTTAGGAAAGAAGTCAATGTAACTGGTTCTCTGAGGCAAGACCAGGGCGATGAGCTGCAGTGACGTCACCCAGCTCCTCACGCCCACGCCCAGCGCTGAACTGGAAGAGCTCTTCCTTCCAGGGTCCACACCTAGAACAACACTGGACTTGTAAATAACTCGAGCATCATCTGATCTCATTACGACTCCTGCAGCAAAGGGACGGGCCCACCCACGGGAAGGGTGGGGCGCAGTCCGGGCCAACTTCCCAGTCAGGCGTGCACAGGCTCACGCTCACCCTGAACCCGCTCTGACCCTCACAGATGGGTGGCCGGGCCATCGCGCCCCGCTCCACTGAGAGAGGAGCCAGAGGGTGCTTCCCCACACCCACAGCCTGGAGGCCGAGAGGAACCCACACCTGCGTGCAGAGAGAGCAGGACACCTCTTTAGATACAGCAATTAAAAGCCTAAATAAAGAAGCCACGGGATGGCGGCGGTGCAGCTGGAGCTGGAGCGCTTTGGTTTGGTCTGGGTGCAACACGTATAAACACGTGCTTATACGGCAGGCGCTACATGAACGTTTCAGAAACAGGAGCCGCTTAATCCTCCTAATAGTCCTTTGGGGAATAATATTATCGGTCCCAATGTACAGATAAAGGAAACAAGACTGTGAAGGAATGTTCATAAGAATGGCAGCTGTCAGAAGCAGGGCTGAGATTTTTTTTTATATGGGTCATTCATTTTTAAAGCCTTTATTGAATTTGTTCCAATATTGCTTCTGTTTCACGTTTTGGGCTTTTAGTCATGGGGCATGTGGGATCTTAGGTCCCCCCCGACTGGGGAGTGAACCCATCTCCACTGCGCCGGAAGGTAAAGTCTTAAGCACCACCACCAGGGAAGGCCCCCGGGCTGAGAGGTGAACCCGAGCTCCCCTGGCTCCAGCGCCTGCGTTTCTGTCCGTGACACACGCGCCCCTTCCTCAAGCTCTCCATCACTCACGTCTCCCACAGCACCTTCCAGCAGGACCCTCTACCTCAAAGGCCATGTGAATCTGTACACATGGGCCACCCATTTCTGCCTCTGCTGAACTTCAAAAGACATTAACTGTTTGTCTGTGTGTCTTCTTTGGAGAAATGTCTATTTAGTTCTTTGGCCCATTTTTTGATTGGGTCACTTATTTTTCTGGAGTTGAGCTGTAGGAGTTGCTTGTATATTTTCGAGATTAGTTGTTTGTCCGTTGCTTCATTTGCTATTATTTTCTCCCATTCTGAAGGCTGTCTTTTCACCTTGCTTATAGTTTCCTTTGTTGTGCAGAAGCTTTGCCTTATGATCCAGCAATCCCACTGCTGGGCATACACACTGAGGAAACCAGAAGGGAAAGAGACACGTGTACCCCGATGTTCATCGCAGCACTGTTTATAATAGCCAGGACATGGAAGCAACCTAGATGCCCATCAGCAGATGAATGGATAAGAAAGCTGTGGTACATATACACAATGGAGTATTACTCAGCCATTAAAAAGAATACATTTGAATCAGTTGCAATGAGATGGATGAAACTGGAACCTATTATACAGAGTGAAGTAAGCCAGAAAGAAAAACACCAATACAGTATACTAACGCATATATATGGAATTTAGAAAGATGGTAACAATAACCCTGTGTACGAGACAGCAAAAGAGACAGTGATGTATAGATCAATCTTATGGACTCTGTGGGAGAGGGAGAGGATGGGGAGATTTGGGAGAATGGCATTGAGACATGTATAATATCATGTATGAAACGAGTCGCCAGTCCAGGTTCAATGCACGGTACTGGATGCTTGGGGCTGGTGCACTGGGATGACCCAGAGGGAGGGTATGGGGAGGGAGGAGGGTTCAGGATGGGGAACACATGTATACTTGTGGCGGATTCATTTCGATATTTGGCAAAACTAATACAATATTGTAAAGTTTAAAAATAAAATAAAATTAAAAAAAAAAAGACATAAACTGGCGGTTTCTTGGTTTGTGAGTTGTTACCAGAATTAAGTCAAAGAGATTGAATTTTTGGTAACAACAATTCAGATCTATCCCAATTACAGGCCTAAAAATGCCATGAAACGCTTTTTCTTCCCTTACGTTCATGGCTGGGTCCCCTGGCGTGGTTCCCTATTTAAACTCTCTTGTAGGCAAGAAAGGATACCATGAAAACGTCATCACGAGCGTGGCTTTACAGCGTCTCTTTGATGTGCATGGTTTACCTCCTGCTGGGTTTCTCAGTGAGAGTAGAAGCCCACGTCCTCCCCAGTAATGGGGACTCTCCTCGCAGCCTCTCGGCCTGGCTCCCCCCCAGCAGAAGACTGGCTTTCCTCTGCTGCCCCCGAAAGACCTACGGGCTTTACCGTTGCCTAAGGAAGCTACGGTTCCTTACGTCCATTCAGAAGAAACACACGGAAGGCACCCACCTCGGAGAAGAACTCGTCCATGAAAGCTGTGTTGTCAACAGCGATCTCGACCTCGTCGGTGTCGTCATCCTGCGTCAGCTGCTTCTGTGAGGGACGAAAAGGACGAGGTGAGACCAAAAGCCCAGGAAACCCGAGAGCGCTGAGCACGCACCAAGCAGCGGGAGCCGCACCCGTGCGCGTCTCACACGCGACCTGCAGGTCTCCGAACGGCTCGCGATGCAGCAACCCGAGAGCGCTGAGCATGCACCAAGCACCGGGAGCCGCAGCAACCTCTCATACACTCTGAGTTCAAGTCCTAGCTCCCCAAAGAATGTATACATGGCTCAATCACACCAGACATTAATGCAACATTGTAAATCAACTACAGGGAGCTCAGCTGGTGAAGAATCCACCTGCAGTGCAGGAGACCCTGGTTCGATTCCGGGGTCGGGACGATCCGCTGGAGAAGGGAAAGGCTACCCACTCCAATGTTGCGGCCTGGAGAATCCCATGGACTGTATCACAGAAAGTCAGACATGACTGAGCGACTTTCAGTTAAATACAGAGAGAGGAAAAAAAGAAAAACACCAATCAATCGACCGACCCCAGCTTTCCTCATCCATAAAGTGCTAATCATAACACCACTTGAATCACAGGTTTGTTTACAAAATGAGTGACATGATGGCTAGGAAACACTTGCACAGGGCCCGGCAGGCTGCAAGTGTGCAGTGAGCATCGTGTTCGGGGGTGGTGATGATGGTATTGGTGCTGTTATTGTAACTTATTCCAGTTGGAGACCCTAGAACAGAGAGGCCAAGACCACATAGCTAGTGCTGGAGACGAGATTCCAGCCCGTCATCCTTCGGGTCTGGATCCCGTGTTTCTAACAATGTTCAGGCGTATGACCTACCCCACCAGGGATATATGTATTAGGACAGTCCCGATTCCTCCAAAGCACCAGCTTCAAATCCTCACGGTGGGAGCAAACCTTTTCCCGTTTTCAGCAACCACCCGTTGTAAAGGGAACGGCACCGCGAGAGCTCCGGGTCAGAGCTCGTGTTCACAGCAAACAGGAAGCCCTCCCGCAGGCTCCAGCACCCCCGGTGACGCCGGCTTTCTGAATCTCATTCAACCACCCCTGCAGGACCACGAAGCGGCAGCGAGAGGAAGTGCCCCCATGCCCACCCACCAAAGGGCCCGAGCTGCTTCTGCGTTCTTCCCAGACATCCCCCGACTGCTGCAGTCCACACAGCACCCCATCCCTAGGCACGGGGGAGAAGGGGTTGCAGGGGGTGGAGGCAGCGAGGGGGATGAACCTCGATACCGGCTGTCCACGCACTTCAGGGGCCCGTGGCCTCCTAAGCCAAGACATGCCACTCAACACAGGACTCCAGGAGCAAGCAAGGCCACCAGGGCCCCCGTTCCCTCCCCAGCTACCATCCCGGGAATGGTCTAGTCCTGATGGAGTTCCTGGAACTGCCCCTGAAATGTGGGGCTCTCCAGTCCTCTGGGGAGCTGCCTTTGACTACCGCCCCCATCATCTCAGGCTTCCCCGAGAGCTCGGTGGGTAAAGAATCCGCCTGCAATGAAAGAGACCTGGGTTCGATCCCTGGGTGGGGAAGATCCCCTGGAGGAGGAAACAGCAACCCAGTCCAGTATTCCTGGTTGAAAAACCCTGTGGACAGAGGAGCCTGGTGGGCTGCAGTCCCTGGGGTCGCAGAGAGGCAGACACAGGTGAGGACTGAGCGCCCCCCCACCTCGTTCTCTGGCGTGGCTGCAGCCCTCAGCAACCCGAGGGTCACAGCCTCGTGCAAGGACTTGGACGTCGAGGACGCCACTCCGGCCCCGCGAGCACCTTCCTAACATTTCCCAGGATTAAAAGTCCCAAAGCCTAGTGGCCCTGTGCCCAGGAAGGATGTTTCCTACCTAGAAATCCCAGGCCCTTTCCTGAAACCAAATTCATTCCTTAAGAACTCAGTTAAGTACTGTTAGGTACTTAGATATTGTTTGATCAGGTACTGTCACCTCCTCAGTATTCTTTAAGATTTTGTGTTCAAGAAAAGGAAAATAAAAGAGGGGGAAAAGCCCCCAAAATGGTCTACGGGGAAAAAAAAGTCCCGAAGCCTAACAGAGCACACGGGCCCCCTAAGATCTGGCTCCCACTCACAACTCTTTTTTTTGTTTGTTTAATTGAAGGACAATTGTTTTACAGAATTTTCTTGTTTTCTGTGAACCCTCTGCATCAGCCAGCCACAGGCGCACATGTCTATCTTCTCTATGATGCATCTGGGCCAGGCGCTTGGAACCCCTAACATGTTTCTGGACACACCATGCTTTCACCTTGCCGAACTGTCATCCAAGAACTTCTTCCTGAAATGCATTTGTCCAGCTGGCAAAATTTCATTGAGCCTTTAAAATTCAATCTCGAACAAACTTCTCTGTCTGCCTGATCTGACCCCAACCCCCTGCAACATTTAAAACCTCCCTGAGATCCCAATGCATTCTGTGCAAACCCTCTTCAGTCCCACCCCGCCCATATTAATCACCCCTTCACCTACCGATCCTTCCCCACTGACCTGAACTCCCGGAGGGTCAGGGCTGCCTTGGGCTTCACCTGGAGACTTGGAGTATGTGCCTGCCCAGAACACCTTCCTTCAGGAAGGTACCTAACCTCCTCCACCTTCCCCATATGATGGGAAAGTTATCGGTGCCCACCTAGGCTCCCTGAGGATTCTGAATCATGAAATGAACAGAACCAAATCGCCCTCTAGCAACACGCAACAGAGACACTACCCTCATCTCCACCTTCCCAAACCCACTCCTCGGCTCAGAGCAAGCTCTACAGATCTTCCGCGGTCTTCTTCCAACAGTATTCTTGTAATACTGCTTTTTACTTGTTTAGCCAGAAGCTTCTGTCACTCGCAATTAACATCTCTTGGACTTCTGGTGTCCAGTGGTTAAGACTCTGTGCTCCCAACACAGCGGGCACGAGTTCAGTCCCTGGTCAGAGAAGATCTTGCAGACCACATGGCAAGGCCAAAGAGAAAAAAAAGTATGAAATGAAATGAAATTACCTGCGGTGGTAGTGGCTTAATGCTAAGTCGTGTCCAACTCTTGCAACCCCATGGACTGGGGCCCACCAGGCTCCTCTGTCCATGGGGTTCTCCAGGCAAGTATACTGGAGCCCGTTGCCATTGCCTCCTCCAGGAGATCTGCCCAACCCAGGGATCAACCCCTTGGCTCCTGCGTTGCAGGCAGATTCTTGACCGCTGAGCCACCAGGGAAGCCCTGAAATTACTTGCGCTTGTCATTAATTAACCTATTCCGAATGTATACTGAGCGCACACCATATGCTGTAGATGTAATGAAAACTGAAATCAACTTAGTTTAATAACTAACTCCCACTGAGGCCAGTGGCCTGGATCCACCCAGCAGTTTCTAAAGCTTGAGATAAGATGCTGCTTTTACCAACTATCATCAATACCCGGGCGTCTCAGCGGACTCCAGAGGGCTCTGTCTCCCAAGAAGGATCGCCAAGACCCTCGCTAGAAAAACAGGAACCCGACCTTTCTGCAGGAACGTGACTCAGCACACCCCTGTTGAGTGTCTGATAGAGACCCCCACTGGGGGGAAACAGCTCAGGTCTGTGAATACACACGTAACTCACACACAAGACACACGGGTGTGCCCACTCAGTTTCATTCAAACAGGCAAATGTGCTAAGGAAGTGAGGTGAGGCTGCATCATGGGATGGACTCAGAGAAGTTTCTGGAAGCTGGGAACGACTTCGTCCTGGAGCACTGGAGGCAGCCTGAGCCCTCTGTCATGATACGCATGAGAGCCATGCCCTTTGGACAGGGACTCCCCACCTGCCGGCTTTGAGCAGGCACCTCCAATGAGAGGATGCCCGAATTTGGGGAAAAAAGCAGCCTTGGGTCACCCAGAGCTGGGGTTCAAGGCCTGTCGTTATCACTGACCTGCTGTGAGGCCTGCAACAAGTTCTCTGACTGCTCTGAGTTTTTCTACTGCTAAGTGGTCACAACACCACAGACCCTGTGACTCTTAACAGGCTCACCTGTGGGAAGCTTCACACAGCAACAGCAGTGCCTAATAAGTGTCTGCTTCCCCACCACGTAATTGTAAGGGTGTGCAGCCTAAACGTACGGAGGCGCTCACGTAAAGGCTCAGTCAAGATCAGCTCTGCAGCAGCAGGACCACCTGGGCTTTGTAAGTGACTCCATCTCGTGTTCGTCGTGCACACGTGCTCAGTCGTGTCTGACTCTGCGACCCCATGGACTGTAGCCCTCCAGGCTCCTGTGTCCACAGGATTTCCCAGGCAAGAAGACTGGAGGGGGTTGCAGTGCTCTCCTCCAAGCGACCTCCCGACCCAGGGGTCCACCTGCCTCTCCTGCACTGGCCGGCTTGGCATCTTAGCCACTAAGCCACCTGGGAAACCACCACCCCCCATGCTGGTCACTGAGGCTCAATGACTGTTCACTCACGTGGCTCAGCATCTCTGAGCCTCAATTTCCTTACCTACAAAACAGGAGCGACAGTGTCCACCAGGGCTTTTGTGAGGATTGAATAAGATAATCGCTTTGCGTTCCTTACACGATGAACAGCACGTGGTTGCTGCTGTTGATCGTCGCTCAGTCGTGTCTGGCTCTTTGCGACCCCATGGACTGCAGCACGCCAGGCCTCCCGTCCCTCACCATCTCCCGAAGTTTGCCCAAGTTCATGTCCCTTGCATCGGTGATGCCGTCCAGCCATCTCAACCTGATGCCCTCTTCTCCTTCTGCCCTCAATCTTTCCCAGCATCAGGTTCTTTTCCGATGAGTCAGCTGTGCGCATCAGATGAGCAAAATACTGGCACAGGTAACATCTCAATAAAACAACAAGATCTAGAAAGTCATCTCCACTGCTTTTATCTGGATCTAAGTACTCTTAAACAGGAAAGAACCAAAAAAAAAAAAAAGATACAGAACGTTAGAGCTGAAAGTAACCCTACAGATTCTATCATCAGATTCTCTCACTTAAGAGATGGGCAAACCAAAGCCCAAGACCAAATCATGAGTTATCGGAAGAGCCAGGAATAGAACCCAGGTTCCTTGACTCCCATCTTCCCAGGATGGGAAGTTTCTCCTACAGTTTTTCCCACTGCAGCGAGCTGCCCCCACGATCAACAACAATAGCAACAAACTTCAGTCCAGATGAGACAATTCCCGGAAGCGGCCGAAGCCCAGGTCATCTGAACCACGTGAGACTGGGTCAGGGCTTCCCTGAGAACAGACCCGCCGGACCCTGGGCGGGGGTCCTTCCCTTCGGACACATCCCATGCTCTCACGGGGGCCAAGGGGCCTCGGGAGCCCCAGGGCTAGCAAAGCATGTGATGCGCCGGGACTGCCCACCGCCTGGAGGGCACTGGGGCATCTTTATCGAGGCGTGTGGCAACAGGAACGTTGCAGCAGCGGCTGCAGCGGCCGCAGCTGACACCGCCGGCCAGCACCACGCGCCCGCCACCCGCTTCCTCTCCCCTGACTCCTGCTCCTCGCCTGCCAGGAGACACGGCCGTGACTCAGCCGCACTGAGCTCACCTCTGTCCCCCACCCCTGTGGCCCCCGCCCGGGCCCCGGGCCCTGAGGACGGCGGGCCCGTGCCACCCTCTCTGGACACAGTGGGAGGAGGGCGCAGACCCAGGACTCGGCGCCACCCGAGATCCCGCCGCCCAGCCTGACCGCGCCCCAGCCCCTTCTCTGTCGGCCTCAGCCTGTGGGCCCCTTCGTGGGCTCCTCTCATAGAACATTTCCCACCCGCAGAGCCTCTGTCATTTCAGTCGTTCATGTCCGACTCTCTGCCACCCTGTGGACTGGACCGTAGCCCACCGGGCTCCTCGTCCATGGGGTTCTCATGTCCGACTCTCTGCCACCCTGTGGACTGGACCATAGCCTGCCGGGCTCCTCGTCCATGGGATTCTCATGTCCGACTCTCTGCCACCCTGTGGACTGGACCATAGCCCGCCGGGCTCCTCGTCCATGGCGTTCTCAGGCAAGGATACTGGAGAGGGTCGCCACGGCCTTCTTTGGGGCTCTTCCCGACCCAGGGATCGAACCCGCATCTCCTGCTTGGCAGGTTTGCCGCCTGAGGAGCCCCTGGGAGGTGCTAGGTGGCCACCACCCTCCGGCTGAAAGCGGGCTGGACAGGGGCTGTGGGGGCCTCAGGCTGGCGCGCTGGTCCCCACCAAGCCTTGGTCTTCTGACCAAGTACGGGGCTAGCTTTCCAATGCGACTCTGCGCACCCCCAGGAGACTTCAGGGACACCTCAGAAACCCTCCAGGGAATTTGGGTGGGGCAGTCAAGCCTGCATCCCCTCTTCCACCTGCAGAGCTCCACCTTCATCTGCTTTTCACACTGAGGTTGAATACACGACTTCACTTTCAGAATCAGGCCTCTTGCCAAGAGAGAAAAAGGAAGGGGAGAGGGAGAGAACAAGAGAAAGAAAGAGAGGCACGCTTAGCCAGCAGGAACTGCACCAGAGCACATGAACGGAGCTTTCTAAAGAAAAAGGAAGAAGACGGAGTCCCTCCCTCCTTTCCAAGGTAAAGCATGGCTCAGTGTTCATCCAAATCATCAGCAACTCCTGAAGGACCTTTACAAATCAGAGCGTCAAGGTGGAAGGGACAAAGAAAAGGACGGGAGAAGGCCACCCCAAATGCAGAGGTCTCTGTTTACAGGCCCTCCGATGACCCTCCCGCAGTGGGTGTCAGACCGAGGGAGACTCAGGAGTGCTCTGGAAAGTTTCGGGGTGAAGGAGATGATAACAGAACCGGGGGACCAGCAGTCCGGCCTGGGGAGGCGCGTCTGGTCCCGATGTCCCCGCTGGGGAAGGACCGTGGTTGGCGGGTCGGGCCCTCCAGTTGCTTCCTCCTCTCCACATGGAAAGAGCTCTGTGCTTGGGAGACTCCTGTTTACAGACCCAGATCTTCACCCATTAAATCTGGTTCAAAGAGACAAGGACGTGTGATTCTCCTCGTCCTTACTGCCTACCTCCCCCACCCCCCGAGCCTCCTTTCCAGGACGAGGGGTTGTGGATTCCCAAGGACAAACACCAGCACATCCAAGGACTCCAAACACACACACACACCCCTGCCTGAGCCCAGCGTCTGGTTTTTCCAGTCTCTCTCCTCCAATGAAGAGAGTCAGAAAGTCTGAGTAAGTGTCAGCTCTCAGCAGGCACTCAGGGCTCTCTGTTCCCCACCTCAGGGTCTGCGAGACCTCCGTCAACGCCCCTTCGCCCTCCTAAACCGAAACCCTCCCGGACGAGATGTTCCCCTTTCTGCCTCTTCCTGACACCCCCCTCCGCTGAACCAAGAGGAAACCACGGGAGAGTGGCTTCCTGGGTGAACCTCATGCGCTCGCCTTCAAGATGTGGTTCTGGCTGAACAGTCTGAGCCAAGAACTGGCCCCGTTTGAAGATGAAGACGCTGAGGAATAAACTCATTACCAGATTAGCCCAAGGCCACCGAGTCCCTGGACAACTGGACAAGAGCCAAAGTCCCAGCTGACCGAGCCCCAGGCGTTCCACCATCACGACGATAATAAGGGTATTTTGTTGCAGGCACTTTGTGGTTCCAAACGTAATATTTGCTTCTCACGGCAACCCCAGGAGGGACACGCATGACACCCCACTGGCAGCTGAGACGACTACTTCACTTGGTTAAATGGCTCATCCCGGGTGACCCCGCTAACAGGAGCAGCATCAGGGCCCGAAGGCAGGGCTGTGGAAGCCGGGGCTCCCCGCTCTTACCCTCCACACTCTGCCTGAAGACGCCCTCCCCAGGCCAGCTCAGAACCACATCCGCACATTTTTCAGGGACGCTGCAACGTCAGGGAAACTGAACTGGACTCATCTACGTGCAGGAATGAAAAAGACACCAGTGTAGGGACTTCCCTGGTAGTCCACTGGCTAAGAGTTTCAGCTCCCAACGCGGGGGGCTCGGGTTCGATTCCCGGTCAGGGAGCCAGTCTCCACGAGCTGCAACTGAGAATTCGCAGGCCACGTTAAAAGATCCCACCTGCCGCAACCAAGGCCTGGGGCAGCCAAACAAGTAGTATTTTTTAAAGAAAATACCAGTGTACATAAGCCCACAGACGTGTGGGTTTGTAGAGATACCCATGACTGCCTGCGCCGAAGACCCAGCTCTGCCACCTGAGCAGCTGTGTGACCTTAAGCGAGTGACTTGACCTCTCTGAGACTCAGCTCCCTGAGTGCAGCAGGAGTAATCTGCCCCTGGAGCTGCTGTGAGGATTAAATTAGTGAATGTGTGTGAAGAGTTTAGAGCGACGCGGGTACAGAGTAAACTCCCAAGACCGTGCCATGCTATCAGGTTTCACTAAACTGAGTTTCTGCTAAAGACGCAACTCTAATGCCAATTCTCAGAAGGTGACAGCGGGTCCCTTAGACTGGACTGACATGTGGTTCACTTATTCATCTCTCTACATATGCATTTAAAGAAATAGAGCTCTCTGTAAATTTTGCTTCTGCTAATTCTCAAAAATGTTGACCTTTACTACTCATCGTTCATTTCTAAACAGTTTGTCATTTCCATTTTGGTTTCTTCTGAGCCCACGAGTTATTTAGAAAAGTAGGCAAACTTTCTAAATCAGCTCAGTTCAGTGCAGTTCAGTCGCTCAGTCGTGTCTGACTCTCTGCGGCCCCGTGGACTGCAGCACACCAGGCCTCCCTGTCCATCACCGACTCCTGGAGTTCACCCAAACTCACGTCCCTAGAGTCGGTGATGCCATCCTACCATCTCACCCTCTGTCGTCCCCTTCTCCTCCCGCCTTCAATCTTTCCCAGCATCAGGGTCTTTTCCAATGAGTCAGTTCTTTCTAAATACATTAAGAATTTAAACCTTCAAAGTGGGTAAACCTAAGGAGAGCTATTACTGCATAGTTATTTCTAACTTTATTATTATCGTCATCAGGGAACAAGTCCTATATGACTTAATATTTTGTGGAATTTAGCATTTTATTTGTGTGTTAGCACATGGTCAGCATTTTTTAATCGTCTGTGAAGCTTGAAAAGATCCTGCACTCCATTTGCTGGACACAAGACTCATCGAAGCTTCACCCCACACGCCACATCCACGCCTCTGCTTTTGCTGGGCAGGCCCTAAGCAAGATACAGAGCAGGAGTAGTGAAGAGAGATGGAAGTTCATCTAAAGAGAGGAAGGAGGAAAAAGCAAAAGCACCGTGCGGGTATTCGTCATCTACATTGACGAGAAATCTGTGACCAGGGAAGTTCATTCACCCAGAACCACACGGCCAATAAGGAACAAATGGACCCCTGCGTGGTCCAACCCCTGGGTCACAGTGGATTATTTCAGACACAGATCTGGGGTCTCAAAACCAAGGGCCTCGCCCACAACGTTCTTCTCATTCAACACAAGGTCCCATCCGGAGTCACAGATCCATCTGTCCACTCACTCAGCCAGTGGCACTGATTGAACATCTCTCATCTCCAATAGCACAGACCAGACTGGGTACCCTGCTCTCCCTGGAGCCTCGCGGTCTCAGATGGGAGGCACCCAGGCCATTCTGTCACCACATGGGGGGAGATGACAGCTCTCAGTCCAAGGGACCGACGCCCAGGCGAGGACGGGGCATTAGAGAACTGATGGCTAGGTGACTCCTGGGGAAACGGCAAAGGATGCCTGCAGGAAGGCATCTGGGTGGGAAGGCCACACCCTCTTCCTGCTGTCCCTCTCACCCCAGGAGCATTCAGGGAGACTCAAAGATGAACCCTCTGCTTCCTCTCCCCTACCCTAGGCTTCTCCACACTTCCCAGGCTTCCTCCCCTCCCCCAACCCCATCAACACCCTACACCCCTCAGCATCCAGCTGCCAAGGATACAGGAGAGAGGAAGGAACTTACACTGTCTGCCTCCCTCATCCTCAGCCTCCTCCCCAACTTGCTTTCAGCCTCTGTCCCCCAAGCACCCCCCTCCCTGGATGCTCCTAGAGGACGGCACACTAATGGTTGTGAAAGTGAAAGTCCCTCAGTTACAGCTGACTCTTTGAGACCCCATGGACCATACAGTCCATGGAATTCTCCAGGCCAGAATGCTGGAGTGCCTAGCCTATCTCTTCTCCAGGGGGTCTCCCTACCCAGGGGTCAAACCCAGGTCTCCCACATTGCAGGCTGCCACCAGGGAAGCCCAGGAATGCTGGCAATTACTGAGCAGCCCAACGAGAGGAGGACTCTAAGACTCGGGCCTGGAACTTCCCTGGCAGTCCAGTAGATAAGACTCCGCATTTCCAGCGCAGGGGCTTCAGGTCTGATCCCTGGTCAGGGAAGTAAGATCCCGCATGCCAATGTGTGGTCAAAAAATAACTAAAAATAAGACCAGAGCCTAAGACATGGGTTTTAAATTTACCAAGGCGTTTAATCTCTGCAAGAATCTTCTGGGGACCCTCCCCGCCTTACAGCTGAGAAAACCAAAGCATAAAGGCGCCAAGCAACCTCCCCAGACCCTGAAGACTGAGTGCCAGAGCCAGGAGGAGAGCGGGTCACTGGACGGATCCCTGAGGTCCATCACCCTGGAGAGACGTGTCTTAACAGCACCTGCCGCCGCCCAACTACAGCCCTGGTCCCCAAGAAATACACGTGCAAAGAGCTAACACACAGAGGCTGTACCAAAGAGGTCGTGATGAATGGAAAGCTGAGAAACTGTCACAGCTCAGAGGACGCTGCGGGAACTCAACTCAGTGTGTTACCCTGGGTGGGATCCTAGACCAGAGGGAGGACCACCCGTGGGAAAACGAGTGGAATCCACAAAAAGTCTGGAGTTCAGTGACGCACGATGTACCAAGGTCGGTTTCTCAGTTTAGACACGTGTCCCGTCGCACGTAAGACCTTAACAGTGGAGGAAACTTTAGACGGGACTCCCTCTACTATCTTTGTGACCCTCTGTCGGTCTAAAATTAGTCCACCACAAACACATATTTCTACAAAAAGCAATCCCGCTGCCGTCCTGCGGGTTCCCTGACCCAGGCAGCCAAACAAACCCAGACAGCATACGCTCCACTGATCTCTCTAGGTGGGGGGTGAGCCTCACTCAAGTTTCCACATGCAGACAGGGGAACGTTGCCATGGAGATGGCCCAGCCAGGAAACAGGCTGACCCAACAGCAGAGAGGGGAGGAAGTTGCAAAGTGGCCTGATATAAAACGCTGGAGATAAGGCCCCCTCGGGACTGCCGAACCGCCCAGCAAGTTCATCCGTTGTTGCAGCTCAGTTGCTCAGTTGTGTCCGACTCTTTGTGACCCCATGGACTGCAGCACGCCAGGCCTCCTGTCCACCACCGACTCCCGGAGTTTACTCAAACTCATGTCCATCGAGTCAGTGATGCCATCCAACCATCTCATCCTCTGTCGTCCCCTTCTCCTCCCACCTTCAATCTTTCCCAGCATCAGGGTCTTTTCCAATAAGTCAGTTCTTCGCATCAGGTGGCCAAAGTATTAGAGTTTCAGCTTCAGCATCAGTCCTTCCAGTGAATATTCAGGGTTGATTTCCTTTAGGATGGACTGGTTGGATCTTCTTGCTGTCCAAGTGACTCTCAAGAGTCTCATCCAGCAGAACAGTTTGAAAGCATCAATTCTTCGATGCTCAGCCTTCCTTATGGTCTAACTCTCACATTCGTATATGACCACTGGAAAAACCATAGGTTTACAGCTTCCTGAGCTGTGGGAGTGTGGTCTGGACTCTCACACAGGACTTCACTGGCAGGCAGCTTCTAAAACCGTAACATTACATGGCTGCTTTTACATATCGATAAAAATAAAGAGTTTGTGGAGGCTCCAGGAAGGCCTGCTGAATGCTGTCAGCTCAGATCTGGAACCTTCCCTGCAGCAGCTCAGATCTGGAACCTTCCCTGCAGCAGCTCAGATCTGGAACCTTCCCTGCAGCGATGACACTGGAAGTGAGCCTTCAGGGATGCGTGAGATTTTCCAGGGGAGCAACGAGGTGGCAGGATTCTCACTGTGATACCCACACGTTCTCCTCTGTGGTCTTCCTGCAAGGGGACAACCCTCCATGAGGAGTAGAGGTGGAAGTTTCAGGTACAGGTAGGAGCCTCGGAACTCACCCATCCTCATCCTTAAAGGTGGAACCATTGACCTCTGGCTCCATTAGCAAATCTACGGGTCCCAGAGTAAATGCTGCACTTCAAGCAGGTCAAGTTTCACTAACCCAGAGGGGATGGAGCCAGAAGGGTAAGTCACAGTGAAGAATAATGTGTGTAAGGGCCAAGATGTTAGTGATCAGTTGACAGACAAGAGTTTACCATGCGGAAGGGTGAGGGTCCCGTCTGCCACCGTAACAAGGGGCACAGAGGGCAGCTGGGGAGGCGACCAGCGACAGTGACAGATGAGCAAGACGGGCTCACTCAGCTCCTGGTCTCCCCACTCAAACCTCAGGCCCATCTGAGCCTCAGTTCCCTCACCTGTAAGATGGGAATACTATAACACCGCCTTGCCTTGCAGGGTGGAGAGGATTAGACACACACGCGCCCTTTCCAACAGGAAGCGGCAGCTCAGTCAGTGACCACTGTTACCACAGTGGGACCACTGTTACCACTGACACCAGCAAGTCACAGACCCGTGGAGCTGAGAGACAACAGGACTTAGGAGACTAAAGAGTCCAACTCGTAAAAGACAGATGGAAGGTGCTTTCAAGCCCACGCCACGGTAAGAAAAAAAAAGAAAAGAAAAAACCCACTGACAAGAGAAGTATTTCGCTCTGAAGCAACGTGCAGCCCACCAGGGCTGCTGGCAGGCCGGGGGACAGCTCCCAGGCTGTGTTTCAGGAGCGTTACCTGTAAGGAGCAAGCCTGGGAAGACGGGCAGGAATTCTGCCAAACGGGGAAGGGACCCTGAAGGGAGGGAAGACAGCACGCTCGAGCATGTCCCCCGCAACCACCACGGGAGTAAAAATAGAACTAATCGCCTTCCCCCAGCCCTGCATTCTCTCTCTGACCTCTGGCTGCTGGGCCTGTAATCCCTCGCAATCCCTGTCACTCCCGTCTCAGCTCCGTCTGCTCACCCGGGGCAGCTCCCCCAGGGAGTGGGTCTGGCCAGGGAGACAGGGGAGGGAGGAAGGAACCACGACGATTATAAACCTTCAAAGGGGAAGCACGGCCCCCTGTTCTGGTGGTTGTACAACCAATGTGACTGTGCTCCTGGGGCACTCACATGGGGAACTTCAAAATGCGGAAGGAGGCCAGGGACGAGCCCTGCAGGACACAAGACGGAACAGAGAGTGAATAAGTCGGTCTGGCCTTCAGCGCCTCAGGTGTCGATTTCACTGCTGCTGCTGCTGCGTCTCGTCGGTCGTGTCCGACTCTGCGAGACCCCATAGACGGCAGCCAACCTGGCATCCCGTCCCTGGGACTCTCCAGGCAAGAACACTGGAGTGGGTTGCCATTTCCTTCTCCAGTGCATGAAAGTGAAAAGTGAAAGTGAAGTCGCTCAGTCGTGTCCGACTCTTAGCGACCCCATGGACTGCAGCCCACCAGGCTCCTCCATCCATGGGATTTTCTAGGCAAGAGTACTGCAGTGGGGTGCCATTGCCTTCTCTGTCGATTAGCGCATCCTTATTGGCTCTCTGTGGAGGAGCCAGTAAACCCCAAGATGTTTCCAGCTCTCTGGACACACATCCAAAGTCCGTGACCTCCATTTGACACATTGCTGCCTCTCTGTGAGCATGATCAACTTTGATGTTGCTGTTGTTCAGTCGCTCAGTCGTGTCCAGCTCTTTGTGACCCCATGGACTGCAGCACGCCAGGCCTCCCTGTCCATCACCAACTCCCGCAGTTTACCCAAACTCCTGCCCATCCAGTCGGTGATGCCATCCAACCATCTCATCCTCTGTCATCCCCTTCTCCTCCTGCCTTCAATCTTTCCCAGCATCAGGGTCTTTTCCAATGAGTCGGCTCCTCGCGGCAGGTGGACAGAGTACTGGAGTTTCAGCTTCAGCATCAGTCCTTCCAATGAATATTCAGGGTTGATTTCCTTTAGCATTGACAGGTTTGATCTCCTTGCAGTCCTAGGGACTCTCAAGAGTCTTCTCCAACACCACAGTTCAAAAGCATCGGTTCTTCGGTGCTCAGCTTTCTTTATGGTCCAACTCTCACATCCATACATGACTACCGGAAAAACCATAGCTTCGACTAGAAGAACCTTTGTCGGCAAAGTGATGTCTGCTTTTTAATATGCTGTCTAGTTTGGTCATAACTTTTCTCCCAAGGAGTGAGCGTCTTTAAAGTTCATGGCTGCAGTCACTGTCCGTGGTGATTTCGGAGCCCAAGAAAATAAAGTCTGTCACTGTTTCCATTTGATGGGGGGTCTGCTTTTCATGGACCGCATCCCTTTGTTTTCCCTATACAACCACGTGCTCTTTCAGACCAGGGCTTTGTGTAAGAACTCTGCCTAGAATTCCCGGGCGGTCCAGGGGTTAAGACCCAGGGCTTTCACTGCTGTGACCTGGGTTCAACCCCTGGTTGGGGAACTATTATTAATAAGATCCCACACACCTTGTAGAATGGCCAAAAATAAAAAAAAAACTCTGCATATCAGGATGCCCAGCAGCGGCAGGCAGAGGTTAAAAAGCACCAAGAACGGTGTCTCCCTGAAGCCCAAAGGGAGAATGGGTGGAGTTTCAGGATCGTTGCGCTTCTTCTAAGGAGCCTCTCCAGCCTCTGAACAGAGTAGATTTCAGTCTCAACAAGGACTCAAGCGGAAGCATCACTTCTGGGAACAGCCCCCGGGCCCTAAAGCCCCAGCACCAGGGACCGGTCCACGGGGTCTTCAAGGAGTTGTTTCCGTCTCAAGGACGGGATCATCGGTCTGTTCCTCGTGTGCCTCCCTCGCTGACTGTGATCCCCAAGGCCCAGCAACTCGTGTCCCTCTGCATCAATTCCCACCCCCGCCCCGGCGCCTCTGGGAGGGTGGGGACATAGAAGATGCTGGCTGAACACTGGCTGAATGAAACCAGAGCCGGGCAAGAGGCTCCAGCTCCGGGACGGGAAGGGTCTGGACTCAGCGGATCCAAAGTTCAGCGCCTGAGACCTCGGCAGGAACCGCCTCGTGAGGCAGGCTGGGCGTGGGCACCACAGCTCCCTGCCAGCCTGACGTCACCAAAGGCAGGCTTCTGGGCCGGCCCCGCCAGGGGAAGGGCAAGAGACGGATGAGTCTCAGCCGGTGACCGGTGACCGCAGCAGCAGGAAGGGGCGCCCTTCAGGGAAGGTGCTGCTCCCAGCCCGTCTGTTTGGGGAACTTGAGTTGACTGCAGTGGGTGATTATCAGGGATTATCTCATTTCACCCTCGGTGACCCTGAGGGGAGGGTGCGGTGGCCTCTGAGTGCTTGGGACAGGCTCCCAGTGAAGCCCTTCTAGAAACACACACCCTCAGGGTTGATGGAGACTTTGAACCTCCTCATGGGCTGCCCCCCTTTCCAAGAAGGCTCAAATTCCTACAACAGTCAACATGCCACCAAGCCTCCCTCCCCGGTCCCACCAGCCTGGCCCCGCCTTGGGCAGCTCTGAGTATCACAAATGCCTTCCACAGGGCTTCCCTGAGTGGCTCCGGGGTAAAGAATCCACCTGCCAATGCAGGAGACACAGGTTCGATCCCTGACCCAGGAAGATCCCACAGGCCTCAGAGCAAAGAAGCCCGTGCACCGCATTACTGAGCTTGTGCTCTAGAAGCCGGGAAGTCGCGATACTGAACCCACACGCTTCAGATACTGGAGCCCACGGTCTGCAAGAGAGAAGCCCGCGTACCACAGCGGGAGAGGGGCCCCCGCTCACGGCAGCTCCCAGAGAGCTTGGGCAGCGACAAAGGCCCAGCAGAGTCAGTAAGGAAGCAACTAAATTAAAAAAAAAAAGCTTTCTAGAGTCATCACGTCTGCCCAGCAGCCTCCTGGCTTCACTGTTCTCCTCCTATCTACATGGAGCAGCACTAACGCCCCGCACAGGGCGGCTCTTCAGCTGTCTGGGGGCAGGTCACGCTCCGCTGGCCCCAGGGTTTAGAAAGATCCCCGCCGACAGAGATGGCACTGCCGCTCAGGGTTAAACCGGCTTTGAGCAGGTTAGCAAACCCTGACAAAAGGAATCAGAGAGCGAAGATGGTAACAGTGTTGCCGTGAAGGGGCGCGCGCGCTCTCTCCGGGAGTAAGGAGGGGCTGGCTAGGGGAGGTGAGCTAGAAGCCAAAACCCACCTAAACCTTAACACTAGTCTTCAAGGAAAACGTTAACGTTGCTGGAAGGGACTCGGAGATGCACCGAACTCCCTGTGGTACATACTGGCATGAGAGGAGCAGTGAGGCGCAGTGACACCGAGGAGCAGGCGCTCGGCGGCGAAGCCACAGTCGGAATCTCCTGAATCCGAGCCTGTCCTCTTTGCACGGCGCCGTCATCCATCTCCCTGCTCCACGAGGCCGCACCCCCAGCCTCACAGCTCCGTCTACAGTCTCACTCCCGCCACGCTCCCGGGAGGAAAAGGGAACGACGCAGCATTGGCGCCATTTTACAGATGATAACACTGAGGCTCGGAGAGGAAAAGGGACTTGCTTGGGTTCCTCCCAACAAGCTGAATTTATACTTGGGACTCAGAGCTCAACTGAGGCTCTCTACTGTCTGTTGAAAGGGCATCTTGCCCTGGAAATGGACTTCCTCACTTAAGGAAGGGCACTGCCCCACGACTGAGGATTGTGCTGGACTGGCAGGTCTTCAACACCACGCTCGGCTTTGCTCTCTGCCTCCGGGGCAAAGGCTCAGGGAGAGGCCAGGAGCCTGGCTCCTCCCTGGATCGGGCTGCGTAACCCGGGCATCCGTCCTCCCCAGGCTGAGCTCTAGTCTCCCGCTCTTTACAAACAGAGGCAGCCACTTCTGCTCTGTCATTTCAGGGATGTTGTGAGGCTCAGATGACAAAGGGCAAGGAAGCGGCAAGGCGGCTGACACCCACCACCAGTGACCGTCCCCTCCCCTGCCTCCAACACAGTCCTACTAGGAGTGGTGAAAGGGTCAGGAAGGTCTCAGCTCAGGCGAGGGCGGGGAAAGAAAACAACTGTGACATCAGCCCAGCACTCCCTCACGCTTGCCCAGGGCTTCATTTTTCCGAAGAGATTTTACAGTGACTAGCGTGAGATTCACCAGTGCTTAGTCCTGGGTGCGCCATGCACCATACAAAGGGCTGTGCGAGCCCTCTCCGTTTTAGTCCTCAGGAATACCCATTTCACAGATGACAAAACTTAGGCTCCAAGGTCACGGGCAGAGCTGGTAGGCAGTGGAGCAGGGAGGCAGTCCCTCATCCAGACCCCTGTTGCTCAGACTTGATTCAGTGTGCGCATGACCACCTGGAGAGATTTATGGATAATCAGATTCTGATTCCCTCGCTCTGGAGGCAGGCCTAAGCGGCTGCGCCTCCCACAAGCTCCCAAGTAGATGGGACGACGTTGCATCAAGGGCTAGATTTTAAATTCCCCTAAGATGGAGCCTGAGTCACCCAATCCCCAGGACTTAACGCTGGGTTTGCCCCATAGAAAACACTCAGTAATTATTCAACGAGTCAATGAATGTTGCACGTAAAAACCTATGCTTTACCCCTTCTCTGTACTAAGCCCGATTACATCATCCGATCTCAACACAAATCTCTAGGGTACCATTAACCTTCCTTCGACAGATAAGGAAACAAGTTCAAAAGAGTAGGTTGCCTAAGGTTTCACCGCTTTTACGCAGCAGGGCTGGAAGCCGACTCCCTTCAGATCCTTGGCCCTGATCACAGCCGTCCCACGGATGGGGGTCGCGGGCGGGGGGGATTAATAATTACAGACAGCTGGGGGTGCCGAGGCGCTGAACATCCGCTAGACCAGATCAGCTCACGGTCAGGCGGTCGCCCACGGGAGCTGCTCTCTCGGGGGCGAGGGCAGCGGGCTCAGCGCCCCGCAAGGGGAGAGAGACCAGGGGGCTCCCGGAGGAGGCGGGGCCGGGCGCAGCGCCCGGCAGCGGCGAGCAGGCGGTGCGCGCCCCGACCTTCACGGGGAGCCCCTCTGGACGCCCCCGCGGACCCCAGCTCTGGACAGACGCCGTCCAGCCGGGCGGGGCAGGGGGCGTCCAGGGAGAGCGCAGCCCGGCGACGCCTCGGCGGCAGGCGACCCGGGAGGGGGCTGCGTGCGTCCGGCTCAGGGAGAGCAGGCCTGGACCCGGGGTCGGAGGAAGCCGCCCGCTCGCCCGCCCGTCCGTGCCCGGACTCACGGCCTTCAGCTGCTCCAGCCGGTCCTTCATCCTGGCGCCGGGGCCGGGGCCCAGGTGAGCGGCCGGAAGAGGCGGCGGCCCGGCGAGAAGGAGCGTCCGCGGCCCCGCGAGGCCCGCCCGCGCTCCCGACGCGGCTCCGGGGGCGCGGCTCCGACCGGCGGCCCGCCCTCACCTGGGCCGCGCCCCGCCCTTAAAGGGACCGCGCCGGGGCCGAGGGGCGGTCCCGCCTGCGTGCAGGCGCTCAGTCGCATCCGACTCTCTGCGACCCCGTGGACTGCAGCACGCCAGGCCTCCCTGTCCATCACCAACTCCCAGAGCTTGTTCAAACTCATGTCCATTAAGTCGGTGATGCCATCCAGCCATCTCAACCTCTGTTGGCCGCTTCGCCTCCCGGCTTCAATCCTTCACAGCATCAGGGTCTTTTCCAATGAGTCAGCTCTTCGCGTCAGGTGGCCAAAGTACTGGAATTTCAGCTTCAACATCAGTCCTTCCAATGAATATTCAAGACTGATTTCCTTTAGGATGGACTGGTTGGATCTCCTTGCAGCCCAAGGGACTCTCAAGATCCTTCTCCAACACCACAGTTCAAAAGCATCAGTCCTTCAGTGCTCAGCTTTCTTTATAGTCCAACTCTCACATCCATACATGACCACTGGAAAAACCATAGCCTTGACTAGATGGACCTTTGTTGGCAAAGTAATGTCTCTGCTTTGTGATATACTGTCTAGGTTGGTCATAACTTTCCTTCCAAGGAGTAAGCGTCTTTTAATTTCATGGCTGCAGTCACCATCTGCAGTGATTTTGGAGCCCCAAAAATAAAGTCTGACACTATTTCCACTGTTTCCCCATCTATTTGCCATAAAGTGATGGGACCAGATGCCATGATCTTAGTTTTCTGAATGTTGAGTTTTAAGCCAACTTTTTCATTCTCCTCTTTCACTTTCATCAACAGGCTTTTTAGTTCTTCACTTTCTGCCATAGGGTGGTGTCATCTGCATATCTGAGGTTATTGATATTTCTCCTGGCAACCTTGATTCCAGCTTGTGCTTCATCCAGCCTGGCGTTTCTCATAATGTACTCTGCATAGAAGTTAAATAAGCAGGGTGACAATATACAGCCTTGACGTACTCCTTTCCCAATTTTTTTCATGTCCAGTTCTAACTGTTGCTTCCTGACCTGCACACAGATTTCTCAAGAGACAGGTCAGGTGGTCTGGTATTCCCATCTCTTTCAGAATTTTCCACAGTTTGTTGTGATCCACACAGTGAAAGTCTTTGGCGTCGTCAATAAAGCAGAAGTAGGTGTTTTTCTGGAACTCTCTTGCTTTCTCAATGATCCAACGGATGTTGGCAATTTGATCTCTGGTTCCTCTGCCTTTTCTAAATCCAGCTTGAACATCTGGAAGTTCACCGTTCACGTACTGTTGAAGCCTGGCTCAGAGAATTTTGAGCATTACTTTGCTAGCGTGTGAAACTGAAAGGAAAGTGAAGTCGCTCAGTCGTGTCTGACTCTTTGCGACCCCATGGATTGCAGCCTAAGAGGCTCCTCTGTCCATGGGATTTTCCAGGTGAGAATACTGGAGTGGGTTGCCATTTCCTTCTCCAGGAGATCTTCCCAACCCGGGGATCAAACCCTGGTCTCCCGCATTGTAGGCAGTCGCTTTACCGTCTGAGCCACCAGGGAAGTGCAATTGTGTGGTAGTTTGAGCATTCTTTGGCATTGCCTTTCTTTGGGATTGGAATGAAAACTGACGTTTTCCAGTCCTGTGGCCACTGCTGGGTTTTCCAAGTTTGCTGGCATATTGAGTGCAGCACTTTCACAGCATCATCTTTTAGGATTTGAAATAGTTTAACTGGAATTCCATCACATCCACTAGCTTTGTTCGTATCAGCGGAGAAATAACTCCAGAAAGAATGAAAAGACGGAGCCAAAGCAAAAACAACACCCAGTTGTGAATGTGACCGATGAAGGAAGTAAATTCCGAGGCTGTAAAGACCTATATTGCATAGGAACCTGGAATGTTAGGTCCATGAATCAAGGTAAACTGGAAGTGGTCAGACAGGTGATGGCAGGAGTGAACATTGACATTTTAGGAATCAGAGAACTAAAATGGACTGGAATGGGTGAATTTAACTCAGACGACCATTATATCTACCACAGTGGGCAAGAATCCCTTAGAAGAAATGGAGTGGCCATCATAGTCCACAAAAGAGTCCAAAATGCAGTACTTGGATGCAATCTGAAAAATGACAGAATGATCTCTGTTCGTTTCCAAGGCAAACTATTCAATATCATGGTAATCCAAGCCTATGCCCCAACCAGTAACGCTGAAGAAGCTGAAGTTGAACGGTTCTACGAAGACCTACAAGACCTTCTAGAGCTAACACCCAAAAAAGATGTCCTTTTCATTATAGGGGACTGGAATGCAAAAATAGGAAATCAAGAAATATCTGCAGTAACAGGCAAATTTGCCCTTGGAGTACAGAATGAAGTAGGGCAAAGGCTAATAGAGTTTTGCCAAGAGAACCCACTGGTCATAGCAAATACCCCTCTTCCAACCAGTCACTTCAGTCGTGTCCAACTCTTTGCGACCCCATGGACTGTAGCCCACCAGGCTCCTCTGTCCTTGGCATTCTCCAGGCAAGAATACTGGTGTGGGTTGCCATGCCCTCCTCTGGGAGATCTTCCTGACACAGAGATTGAACCTGCGTCTCTTGTGTCTTCTGCATCGGCAAGCGGGTTCTTTACCACTAGCGCCAACTGGGAAGCCTCCCAATAGATGGGAGAGAGAGCTACTAATTCTGCCTGGAGGAAGGGCATTCCAAGTAAAGGAATGTGTGAGGTCCGGGAACTGCGGGTTGGAGCTGAAAGACTCTTCTTCGTGGAAATTACTGGAGGTGAGGCAGGGTGGGGTGGGCTGGGATGAAGAATTTGGATTTTATGATGTCGGCCATGGGGATCCGTCAGAGAAATGTACGCAGTTCAGTGATGCAGTCATAACACCTGCCACTCACCGTGTGGATGTCTTTGCAAAGCTACTGCTTCTCTAGGGGGTGAATCAGAGATGCTACAGCTTCCCAGTTTGCTGTGAGGCCTGTTGCCAGAGGAGGAACGGCTGACTCCTCTCCTGTGGGGCAGAGGTATAAGAGGAAGATGTTTGTACTGGAAACCTTAAGCTGTTATTTCCTATCTGATTTCCCCAGCTGGGTCAGTTCAGTTCAGTCACTCAGTCCTGTCCGACTCTTTGCGACCCCATGGACTGCAGCACGCCAGGCTTCCCTGTCCATCACCAACTCCCAGAGCTTGCTCAAACTCCTGACATCGCGTCGGTGATGCCATCCAGCCATCTCGTCCTCTGTCGCTCCCGGCTCCTCCTGCCATCAGTCTTGCCCAGCGGGTGTTCCCTTCCGAGAGCTGGGCGTATTTTCCTCCTGCCCCTCCGTCTCTCCCCCGCCCCCCCACCCCGCCACCCCCACCCCCGCGCCCCCGCACCTCCACTTTCTTTCCTCTTCCCTGTCAGTCTTCCCGGTCGGGAACAACTCAATGTCCCGCAGATAAGGAGTGGAGCTCAAAAAATGGGACCGGCGGTGGTGAGGGTCAAGTCTCAATTCAGGGAAAGAATCTGCGCTATACCCAGATTAAATGCTGTGAATATTTTCCTGGCTCTGTGGTTTCCCTTCCGTGGTTAAGACTTCCCCTTTCCATGGGGGTTGAGGCGTGCATCCCTGCTCAGGAACCTAGCGACCAAAACATGAAACAGGAACAGTATTATAACAAGTTCAGTAAAGGCTTTTAAAATTATCCATATTTTAAAAATTGGTTTTTTCCATAATCCTAGCAGAATTCGGCCTCCAGTGCGATCTCGATGCGCCTTCCGTGCTGGCGTGCTGGCCTCCAGTGGAGGCGGTCTGCGGCGGGAGGACGGTTTGCACCCTCGCCTCGCCTCGCCCCGACCCGGTCTTCGCCTCGGTCCGCGTCCCTGCAGCCGGCGATCCGGGGTCGCAGTCCTGTCTCGGGTCCGAGGAAGGCTCGTGCGCCCCCAGGTGGTCAGCAGTGGGAAAGGCGAACAGGTCAGAAATCGCGTTCCACCTTCTCTCCTTGACACACGTTTGTTAATGAGGATGGCGAAGCTCAGCGCTCTAGAACAGTCTTCTGAGGACACAGACACGTCAACAGCCCTCTACATTAGAAGTCTGAAAAGGACCTAGGAGATGATCAAGGGTAGCCATCAGCCTCTGCCTCAACGTACTGTAATTTTTCTTTTTTTTTTTTTACGATTATTCTAAACACTCCCAAACACTTTCTCTGGTTGAACAGTTCCACCTATTGCTTAAAAGTTTTTTGTTATGCAGAACAAAAAATTTCCCTCCCTATAACTTCCACCATTCTTTCTTGCTCCTTACCTTTGTCTGAATACTTAAGGAATTTTCCTGTCACCAGATGGTTTTCCACATAGGGAGCGCAGCTCTGGGGCCACGGAGCAATTGCTGACACAGGGCCAAGAGGACTGCATTCTGGACAGTTTCCACCACAAAGCAGCTGCCACCTGACATCGCACAACCTGTGTTCTTATCTGTGAGATAAGGAGTTGATTAAAACTGGTGCTTCTCAACCTTTCCTCTTTTTTTACTTTCTTTCCTTAATGTATATACTTTATTTAGGTATAGTTGACTTACAACGGTTCAGGTGCACAGCGGCGTGATTTGGTTGAACATATATTATTTTTTCAGATTATTTTCCATTACGGGTTATTATAAGATATTGACTATAGTTTCCTGTGCTATACAGTAAACCTTTGCTGTTTGTTGCGTATCTTTTTTTTTTTTTTAATTAGAAATCTAGCATTCTACTCTTACTAAGTCAAAGATCCAGAACATCACACATTCTTTATTTTTATTTGTGGATATTGTGCTTGAATGATTCTATAACACTTAGAAAATACATTTACTAGATAATCAGACATTTGATTTCTGCAAACTGATAGATACAGAGAACAGATGATTGCCAGAGTGGGTGCTGGGGAGCAAGATGGGTGAGGTGGGTCATTATAAAATGCGTGAGTCCCGGGGACACAATGTATAGCATTGCATGTAGTTAAGAATACTGTATATGTATTTAGAGTTGCTAAGAGAATAGATCTTACAAGTTCTCATCATAATAAAAATCAAATTGTAACTGTGTGAGGTGATGGATATATTGTGGCAATCATTTTGCAGAATATGAATTTATCCAGTTGTTTGATGTAAATGAACTTATTTCCAAAAAAGAAACACTAACAGGTTTTGAAAACAAATTTATAGTTACCAAAGGGGAAACATGGCAGGAACAGATAAATTAGGAATTTGGGATTAACATACACACCCTACTGTATATAAAATAGGTAACCAACAAGAATAGCGTATGGAACTCTACTCAGATTTATGTAGTAACCTACATGGGAAAAGAATCCGAAAAAGAATGAGTATTCGGATGACTGAATCCTTTGCACCTGAAATTAACACAACATTGTAAATCAACTCTACGCCAATAATTTTTTTTAAACTCACGTGGTGCCCCTTAAACTCATGCAATGTCATGTGTCAATTATATCTCAATAAAACCAGGAAACAGAAAGAAATCTGGTTTCCTATGAAAGGATATTTCTGTGAAGAAAAATAAAATGACCTTTGGTTATCCTATAAGGCCATAACAGAAATGACTATTTGATTTTCTTTAAACTTTTAACACATGAAAACCAGAATAAAGTGCCCTCTTGAGACTTCCCTGGTGGCCTGGTGGTTAATACTCCACACTCCCAATTCAGGGCACAGAATCAATCCCTGGTTTGGGGACTATGCGCTGCACAGCATGGCCAAAACAAAAAAAAAAATTATTAAAAATTTTTATTACAATTTTTTTAAAAACCTTATTAACTGCACTTGGGAGTCTAGGAAGCCATGAAGGGAAGCATCATCAGAGAGCTTATGACATTCTATTGAAAGGTCGTTATGACAGACTTCAAGCCTTTTTTAAAACTCCTATGAGGTGTGAACCCAATTTTGTTCATCTTCTATTAATATTTGCTCTTCCATGACAGGCAGAAGTCTGGATTCCAGAAGCTAGTTGTGTAAAATAAGCTGAAGAAAGGCAAGTTACGGAGGGACAAGGGACCCGGGCAAGGGGAGTGCAAAGGCTGGTGAGGAAGACTCTAACACAGCCCACGTGGACTGCAGCGTCTGCAGGTAGATGCAGAGAGCCTTGGCTTGAGACTTTGCCGACGCTCCTTCTCGCTGATGTACTTAATTTTCCTGCTCTGCCCTGGCGCTGGGTTTCCCGCCGTGTCTGGTGGGTAGCTGCTTCCCCACTAAAGAAGCAGTGCACTACTCAGTTTCACTCAGTGTGTCCGACTCTTTGAGACCCCACAGTCCATAGCCCACTAGGCTCCTCTGTCCGTGGGATCTTCCCATCAAGAATACTGGAGTGGGTTGCCGTGCCTTCCTCAAAACACTGCGTGTGGTTCATTTACTGTCTGGTTTCCCTGGTGGCTTAGGCGGTAAAGAATCCACCTGCAATGCGGGAGGCCCGGGTTCAATCCGTGGGCCGAGAAGATGGCCTGGAAAAAGGAATGGCAATCCACTCCAATATTCTAGCCTGGAGAATCCCATGGACAGAGGAGCCCCGCAGGCTAGTTCAGTTCAGTTGCTCAGTCATGTCCAACTCTTTGTGACCCCATGGACAGTAGCATGCCAGGCCTCCCTGTCCATCACCAACTCCCGGAGTTTACCCAAACCCATGTCCAATGAGTTGGTGATGTCATCCAACCATCTCATCCTCTGTCATCCCCTTCTCCTCCTGCCCTCAATCTTTCCAAGCATCAGGGTCTTTTCCAGTGAGTCAACTCTCTGCATCAGGTGGCCAAAGTATTGGAGTTTCAGTTTCAACATCAGTCCTTCCAGTGAACACCCAGGCCTGATCTCCTTTAGGATGGACTGGTTGGATCTCCTTGAAGTCCAAGGGACTCTCAAGAGTCTTCTCCAACACCACAGTTCAAAAGCATCAATTCTTCAGTGCTCAGCTTTCATTATAGCCCAACTCTCACATCCATACATGACCACTGGAAAAACCATAGCCTTGACTAGATGGACCTTTGTTGGCAAAGTAATGTCTCTGCTTTGTAATATACTGTCTAAGTTGGTCATAACTTTCCTTGCAAGGAGTAAGCGTCTTTTAATTTCGTGGCTGCAATCACCATCTGCAGTGATTTTGGAGCCTAGAAAAATAAAGTCAGCCACAGTTTCCACTGTTTCCTCATCTGTTTGCCATGAAGTGATGGGACCGGACACCATGGTCTTAGTTTTCTGAATGCTGGACTTTAAGCCAACTTTCCACTCTCCTCTTTCACTGTCGTCATGAGGCTCTCTACTCTCTGGGGCCTCAAAGAGTCGGACACGCCTGAGCGACTGACGTTCACTCACTTACTCCAACTGTGAGGCCTTCCCAGGCGGTGCAGGGGTACGCAGGAGATGCAGGCTGGGTCCCTGGGTCAGGGACGGAGGAGGAAGTGGTGAGCACTCCAGTGTTCTTGCTTGGGAAATCCCATGAACTGAGAAGCCTGGCGGGCTACAGTCCAGTTTGTGACTCGGGTCACAAACGACTGTAGTAAGATTAATTGAAGTGTTTGCATTTTGGCTATAGATGACCAATAGTTAATTTCATTTTTGCAAACAAACCAAAAAGAGGACCCTGGGGTCTGGGCCTCTGCTTCCCTCTCTCTTCCCTCTAAGCCCGTCTCTTCCCCACAGGAGGAAAGACCTGAGGCTTAGCCCGTGCTGGCCCTCAGGGCTGCTATGACTCTTGTACTGGAGGTAGCCCGGCCAGGCTGTGTCGTTTGGTCAGAGGAGACATGGGAACCAGAGAACTGAAGGGGAAGATCCTCTCTGCTCCTCCATGGCAACTCTTCCCCACAGCAGGGAGGGCGGAGAACACACTTCCTGAGTCGTGCTTTTCACCCCCTTACCCTTTGCATTAATTATCTATTGCCGCGTAACAAATTGCCCTAAAACAGAATGAAACAGCATTATCTTTACGGTTTCTGTGATTCAGGAATCCGGGTGCAGTTTAGTGGGGTGCCTCTGCCTCAAGACTGTAGTTAGGGTGTTGCCTGGGGGCTATGCCTTGCCTCAGGGCTTGTCTGGGAAAGAACCTGCTTCTGAAGTCACTCACATGGTTGCCGGCAGGATTCAGTTCATCAGGGCTGTTCCTAACCCCATGGGCCCCTTCCTAGGGCAGCTCAAGTCCATCAGACCAAGCAGGTGAGAGGGAGAGAGAGAAGCCAAAACGTGTTTAGAACCTAACCTCACTGTGACATCAGTTTAGCCGTATTCTATTGATTAAAAGTGCATCCCACCTCCCAGAGTGGTGGAAATAAAGACAAGAGTAAACAAGCAGGACCTGATTAAACTTAGAATATTTTGCACAGCAAAGGAAACTATAACGGGGTTAAAAACACAACCCTCAGAATGGGAGAAAATAATAGCAAGTGAAACAACTGACAAAGGATTGATTTCCAAAATATACAAGCAGCTCATATAAGTCAATGCCAGAAAAACAAACAACCCAATCAAAAGGTGGGGAAAAACCTAAACAGACATTTCCAAAATATACAAGCAGCTCATATAAGTCAATACCAGAAAAACCAACAACCCAATCAAAAGGTGGGGAAAAACCTAAACAGACATTTTCCCAAAGAAGACATACAGATGGCTAACAAACACATGCAAAGATGCTCAACATCGCTCATTACTAGAGAAATAAAAATCGAAACTACAATGAGATATCACCTCACACCGGTCAGAATGGCCATCATCAAAAAGCTCAGAAACAATAAATGCTGGAGACGGTGTGGAGAAAAGGGAACGCTCTTCACTGTTGGTGGGCGTGGAAACTGATACAGCCAGTACGGAAGACAGTGTGGAGATTCCTTAAAAAATTAGGAATAAAACCACCGTATGACCCAGCAGTCCCATTCCGAGGCATGGGATTATCCTGAGGAAACCAAATTGAAAAAGACACGTGTATCCCATTGTTCATTGCAGCACTATTTACAACAGCTAGAACTTGGAAGCAACCTAGATGCCCATCACAGATGAATGGATAAAGAAGCTGTGATACATATACACAGTGGAATATTACTCAGCCATCACAAGGAATGCATTTGAGTCAGTTCTGATGAAGTGGACCAATCTAGAACCTATTGTACAGAGTGAAGTGAGTCAGAAAGAGAAAGGTAAACATTGTATACTAATGCATGTATACGGAATCTAGAAGGATCGTACCAAAGAATTGAGTTGCAGGGAAGCAATGGAGAAACAGACAAAGAGAGCAGACTTATGGAAGAGGGAGGGGGAGGAGAGGGTGAGGCATGGAAAGAGCAACCTGGAAACTTACATTAGCGTGTGTAAAATAGATAGCCAATGGGCATTTGCTATATGGCTCAGGAAACTCAAACAGGGCTCTGTATCAACCTAGAGGGGTGGAATGGGGAGGGAGATGGGAGAGAGGTTCAAAAGGGAGGGGGATATGTGTATATCTATGGCTGATTCACAGGGAGGCCTGGCATGCTGCGATTCATGGGGTTGCAAAGAGTCGGACACGACTGAGCGACTGAACTGAACTGAACTGATGGCTGATTCATGTTGAGGTTTGACAGAAACAGCAAAACTCTGTAAAGCAATTATCCTTCAATTTAAAAATTAATTAATTAAAGAAAAACTCAACATTCAAAAAACTAAACAAAAAAACAGTGAATCACTCAGTTCAGCCCCCACTCCAGGTGAGGGGGATACACATGGGAATGAAGACCAGGAACCATCTTGGTAGCTGCCAGGAACACAGTTCAAATCCCAAAGGAATGCCAGCACTGTGCTATTTCACTGCCTTAGAGCTCTCGTCTCTGTATCTGAACTGGACAATGCAGCCCATTCTAGGACCGTGTCCCTCAAACATGCTTCAGTGACACACTGGGCTTCATCACAGCTCTGCCACTGTGCAGTTACCCGGTCAGCCTCCCACACCTTCCATGAGCTTCGAGAGGCCGGCCGCCTTGCGCCTCCTCATCATGGATGTGAGCCCAGCCCCGACCGTCAGGCCAGAGACATGCGGGGCCCTCAGCCTGCACGCTTGCCTAGTCGCTCCAGTCGTGTCTGACTCTTTGCGACCCTGTGGGCCACAGCCCTCCAGGCTCCTCCGTCCATGGGGTTCTCCAGGCAGGAATACTGCAGTGGGTTGCCATTTCTTTCTCCAGGGGATCTTCCCAACCCAGAGATTCTGACGCAGGGATGGAATGCGGATCTCCTGCATTGCAGGCAGATTCTTTACCATCTGAGCTACCAGGGAAGCCCAGGCACTCAGCCATTGTATACCAAATTTACTAAATGAATCTTCTGGTAATATGATTCCATTATGTCTGTCTTCGGAGAAGGCAATGGCACCCCACTCCAGTACTCCTGCCTGGAAAATCCCATGGACGGAGGAGCCTGGTAGGCTGCAGTCCATGGGGTCGCTAAGAGTCGGACACGACTGAGTGACTTCACTTTCACTTTTCACTTTCATGCACTGGAGAAGGAAATGGCAACCCACTCCAGTGTTCTTGCCTGGAGAATCACAGGGACGGGTGGGCTGCCGTCTCTGGGGTCGAACAGAGTCAGACATGACTGAAGCAACTTAGCAGCAGCAGCAGCAGCATGTCTGTCTTCTGATTGAAATTCATCAGTGGCTTCTCATTATAAGAGTAGAGGGTCCAGAGTCTTCTTCAAATAGTGTTCAAGCCTTTACTCAGTCTGGCTCCAAGCCCCATGCTCTGTTACTACCTCACACACACACACAGACACACACACACACACACACACACAGACCCACCAGCAGCCTCACCAAAGTCTCACCTCTTCTCTGCACCCACTGTGCCCGTGATTCCCACCTATCTCTGCCCTTTCTGCATTTCATGTCTGGCAAGCCCCTACTCCTCCTCAAGACTGAGGCCTTCTCCAGCTCACCTGGATGGTCTCCATGATCCTCTGCCCTCCCGCCCTCGAGAGTACTTGTTCAGATCTCTTAAAAGCAAATCCTGGGTTGTCTTGTACCCAGTTGCTTACATTTATGCTGATGGCAGTGTTGCTGTTGTTCAGCCACTCAGTCGTGTCCAGCTCTTGGTGACCTCATGGACTGCAGCACACTAGACTCCTCCGTTCTCCACCATGTCCCGGAATTTGCTCAGGTTCATGTCCATTGAGTCGGTGATGCCATCCAACCACCTCATCCATCTTCTCCTCCTGCCTTCAATCTTTCCCAGCATCAGGGTCTTTCCCAATGAGTTGACTCTTCACATCAGGTGGCCAAAGTATTGGGTCTTCAGCTTCAGCAATATTCCAATGAATATTCAGGACTGATTTCCTTTAGGATTGACTGGTTTGATATCCTTGCTGTCCAAGGGACTCTCAAGAGTCTTCTCCAACACCACAGTTCAAAAGCATCAATTCTTCAGCACTCAGCCTTCATTATGGCCCAACTCTCACATCCATACATGACTACTGGAAAAACCATAGCTTTCACTAGATGGACCTTTGTTGGCAAAGTGATGTCTCTGCTTTTTAATATGCTGTCTAGGTTGGTCATAGCTTTCCTTCCAAGAAGCAATCATTTTTTTAATTTCATGGTTGCAGTTGCTGTCCGCAATGATTTTAGAGCCCAAGAAAATAAAATCTGTCTTGTATTATTCATCTTCCAGGGCTACCACAAGGTAGGCACACTGCAATTATTTGCAGGCTAAATCAAAGCATAATTGGCTGCACACACACACACACACACACACACTCCCTGCAGATTCTCCTCTCCTCTCCCTAAAAAAAATTAAAGGACTTTCCTGCACCTTAAAATTAAACGCAGTTGTTGCTCCACGCTCCACTGAAGGATGAACTATGTGTCACTGAACTGCGTCTAAGACAATGTATTTTAAAAACATAGAGAACAGACTTGTCAGATGAGGGGGAATGGACTAGGAGTTTGGAATTAGCAGAGGCAAACTATTATACATAGAATGGATACGCAGCAAGGTCCTACCGTATAGCACAGGAAACATATTCAACATGCTCTAATTAGCCATAATAGAAAAGAATATGGAAAAGAATGCATATATATGTATAAATGAATCAGTTTACTGTACCGTAGAAATTAACACAACATTGTAAATCAACTATACTTCAATAAAATAAATTGTTTAAAAAGAATGTGTCTTGTTTATAGGGTGTTTTACATCATGTTGTTCAGATGTTTTTTCTACCCACCAATCTCCTTATACCACAAGACTATGCCTATGATCTGGCAATATAAATAATTTGTACCATATTCATTGGTTTTTATGTTTATATGAATGCCTCAATCCCTGGAGCCCCTAGACACACAGCTCTCCTCTGAAGAGCCTGTGTGAGACTAGTAAGGAAGCGTCTTGCAGAGAAGTGCCCTGTTACTCCTGAGCTAGAGAAGACAGGCTTGCTTTTCTGGGAAACAGCTGACAAGAGTTAACAGGATAAGCACAGGGAAACCTCAGGTGAGACGCAACTGAACACTTATGTCTTTAAACATTTTGTAATCAAAACAGTACGCCATCTAGTATATTACCCCGCGCGGACGTCTGCGTGACCGCGCTGCGTCTTTTATCGTCCTGTTATGTTTCGGAGTTCTTTCCTTGGAGACCTCACAGTAACTTAGGGAGACAGGGTAAATATTGTTGTCCCCATTTTATTAGGCAATTGAATTGGATGGCATCACCAAGTCGATGGACATGAGTTCAAGCAGACTAATACAGAGTCAGAGACTGAGATGGAGGTGGTTTAGCTCCAGGTATAAAGTTAAAGACAAACCAACAAAACTTTAAAATTCTAAGGCTTTCCCCATCACTTTTCCCTAGAAGACAATGTAGAATTAAAGACAAATCATTCAAAAATGCACAAACTCAGCATTTACATTGTGGGAATCATAATATGGGACGGCCCTAGCTTGATGTGTATTTTATTCCTGGCTCTGCCCCTGCCCATATGTGCGATGTTTGAGTCTGCTAAGAACTGGAGAACTACATCTGGAGAGAAGTTCAAAGGGAAGAACACAGACGGAACGCGGCACGTGGCGCTGAGGACAGCGGTCCTGATGTCCGCCGCTCTGTCTCCCTCTGAAAGTCACAGCGGAGGGACTTCCCAGGGGGTCCACTGGCTGAGACTGTGCTTCCACCGCAGGCGGCCCAGGTTTGACCCCTGGTTGGGGAACTAAGATCTCACATGCTGCATGGCAAAATAATAACAACAGTTAAAAAAAAAGTCACAAAGTACTTCCACTTATATCTTTTGATCTTATAACTACCCCAGAATTTAGGTCTTGTGGGTAGTTTAATCCCCTTTTTATGGATGAGGAATCTAAGAATGAGTCTGGGTAAAGGCCTTCTTCCAGGTCACAGACTTCTCATTGTACCCTCACACAGCAGAAGGTGCTAGGGAGCTCTGAGGAGTCTCTTTCATAAAAGCAGTGATTCCACTCACCAGGGCTCTGGCCTCGTGACTTAAGCACCTCTCATCTAAGTCCCATCTTTTAATGCCGTCACACTGGGCACTAGTATTTGAACCTGTGAATTTGGAAAGAATGCAAATATTCAGGCCATGTCAACATGGATAGGCACAAAGGGATGATACGAGATAAGTGAACGTGTGTGTGTGTGTGTGTGTGTGTGTGTGTGTACAAGCAATAGAGAGAGTATGAAGGAAGAAATGGACAGATAATGGGAAAGAAAACAAACAGATAAGATGTTCTCTTAAAAACATCTCTTCCTTCAGTTCAGTTCAGTTCAGTCGCTCAGTCATGTCCGACTCTTTGCAACTCCATGGACTGCAGCACACCAGGCCTCCCTGTCCTTCACCAACTTCTGGAGTTTACTCAAACTCATGTCCGTTGAGTCGGTGATGCCATCCAACCATCTCATCCTCTGTCGTCGCTTTCTCGTCCTGCCCTCAATCTTTCCCAGCATCAGGGTCTTTTCAAATGAATCAGTTCTTTGCATCAGGTGGGCAAAGGATTGGAGTTTCAGCTTCAGCATCAGTCCTTCCAATGAACATTCAGGACTGATCTCCTTTAGAATGGACTGGTTGGATCTCCTTGCAGTCCAAGGGACTCTCAAGAGTCTTCTCCAACACCACAGTTCAAAAGCATCAATTCTTCAGTGCTCAGCTTTCTTTGTAGTCCAACTCTCACATCTCTACATGACTACTGGAAAAACCACAGCTTTGATTAAACTGATTTATGTTGGCAAAGTAATGTCTCTGCTTTTTAATATGCTGTCTAGGTTGGTCATAGCTTTCCTTCCAAGGAATAAGTGTCTTTTAATTTCATGGCTGCAATCACCATCTGCAGTGATTTTGGAGCCCAGAAAAATAAAGTCTGCCACTGTTTCCACTGTTTCCATCTCTTCCTGACAAAGGAAAAATGACTTCTTGAAAATAATATAACAAGAAGAAGTAGCAGTACCAAACCTATGACCGCTTACCCCCGTCTCCGGTCTCAGAGAGGACACCCCTCTGTCTCCACCCCACAGTGCTACAGAGGAGCATCCAGGTGTTTGTTGTGTTTAGGATGAGAGGAACCGCATCGCTGCTCTCTTCAAAGCATGCTTGAGCTCTCGATTCCTCATACTGTAGATCAAGGGGTTCAGCATGGGGGTGATGAAGGTGTAGACCACAGACACTACTTGGGCCCTCTCTGGAGAGTAGCTGGAGCTGGGGCACAGGTAGATGAGGCTGGTGCCTCCATACTGGAGCAGAACCACAGTCATGTGGGAGGAGCAGGTGGAGAAGGCTTTGTGCCTCCCTTCTGCAGAGCGGATCTTCAGGATGGCAGCCGAGATGAAGACATAGGACAAGGTGATCAGCAGGAAGGGGAGGGTAAGGACAGTGACGCTAACCACGAACAGCGTGGCCTCGTGGACCCGGGTGTCCGCACAGGCCAGTCTCATGACGGGCAGGACATCACAGTAGAACATGCCAATCTCCTTGCTGCTGCAGAAGGGGAGCCGGAAGATGAGCACGGTCAGCTGCATGGCCAAGATGAACCCCAACACCAGGGAGCCCAGGGCCAGTCGGGCACACAGCCGCCAGCTCATCATGAGGCTGTAACGCAGAGGGTGGCAGATGGCCACGAACCTGTCGTAGGCCATGACGGCCAGCAGGATGCAGTCAGCGCTGCCCAGGAAGATGAAGAAGAACATCTGGGCACCGCAGCCAGCCAGGGAGACGAGGGTTCTCCCCGCGGACAGGGTGCTGGCCAGTGTCAGAGGGGCAATGGCGGAGGAGTAGCAGGTCTCCAGAGCCGCCAAGTTGGCCAGGAAGAAGTACATGGGGGTGTGCAGAGAGCGGTGGGTCCAGACGATGAGCAAAATGGAGATGTTGCCGCTGACGCTGACCAGGTACATAATCAGGAAGGCCACGAAAATCAGCGTCTGAACCTCAGGGAGTTTGGAGAAGGGGCGGAAGTGGAAGTGAATCATCGTCCCGGTCCCGTTCGCGTCCTCCATGTGGTCCACGCGTCGGGCCTGCTAACGGTCCAGGCGCTGCCCCTGAGGATAGCCAAACGTCAGGACGCAGGAGTCCTGCTGGCCGACCCGCTCAGCTCTGCCTCTCTCCCTTCCTTCCTCAGCTCCAGCCGTCGTTCCCTCCAAACTCAGCGTCTCCCTTCTTCAACAGTGCTTTAGTTGTAATCACCCAGAAGTGGCTCCCCACTGAAACCTTTAAGTCGTGGTAAAATATATGTTATGTAATATTTATCATTTTAAGCCTGTGTCAGTGTACAATTCAGCGACACTGAATACACTCACGATGTTGTATAACCATCGCCTCTATCTCTACCCAGAACTTTTCATCAGCCCCAGCAAAAGTTCTACTTAATAAACTAAAACTCCCCACAATCTCCTCCCAGCTCCCAGCAACCTCAATCCTACTTTGTCTGTACGACTTTTCCCATTCTTGGTGTCTCATATAAGTGGAATCATACACTATTTGTCCTTCTGTGTCTGGCTTACTCCACTAAGCATAATGTTTTCAAGGTCCATCCATGTAGTAGCTTATGCCAAAATCACGTTCCTCTTCAAGGTTGAAGAATACTCCTCTGTGTGTGTATATGCCCGTTGTGTTTATCCACTCATCTGTTCACAGACACTTGGAGTGTTTCACCTTCTCGCTATTGTGAATAACTCTGTGACGAACATTGGTGGAGCAACAGCTGTTCAGGTCAGCAGTGGGATATCAACCACAGCACACCAAGGTTGCTACCGTTTAGTCCCTAAGTAACGTTTGGCGCCCCAGGGGACTGTACGCCGCCAGGCTCCTCTGTCCGTGGGATTTCCCAGGCAAGAATACTGGAGTGGGTTGCCATTCCCTTCTCCAGGGGATATTTCCCACCCAGGGATCGAACCCGCGTCTCCTGCATTGGCAGGTGGATTTTTTACCCCTGAGCCACCAGGGAAGCACAGTATACCATTCCCAGAGCACAAACCTCTCTACTCTCTCAATCCCTTGCCTGGTTGTCAAGAGCACAAGCTCATCTGTCAATGACCAGTGGAATGATCTGGAGCAAAGTGCTGAAGTTTCTGCTTCAAAATTTCTTCATCTATGAAGATAGCAATAGGACACAGCACTTAGGATTGTTCTGAAAAGGAAGTGTGTCTGATCCCTAGGAAATTCTCCGTAACTGTGAGCAAACGCCGTTAACACGACTGTCCTTCCCCCTTGTAAGCCCGCCTCGATGCCCCCGGCTCTCCCAGAGACGTCTCCTTTCAGCTTCCCTCCCTGCTCCAGCCGACCAAGACTGCTGGCCCAGCTCTTCCATCAGTCTTTTGCTGATGCTTTCACTTCTTGACCTTCTGCCAATCCTGTTACCTTCTGTAATACCCAGCATCTTCATTCCAAGCTGACCATGACTACAGGAAATCACAAAATTCTGCTGACTGGTGCCACAGCAGAGGTAAAAAGGCATTATGAACCCTAGTACTGTCCCCAGGCTTCTGAGTCAGCTGTTCCCTCTGGTCCCCATGATGACTAGAGCAAGTTTCCCTGGTCTCCTTAAGACCTCTCTTCTGCTCTCTCCTCTCTCACCACAGTAATGACCCAGCCTCCAACTTCACTGAAAAAAAAGTAAATAAATAACAGAAGCTACTTGGAGGCAACTTTTCAGCATCCTCACCAGCTCCGGACCCGGAACACTCTCTGCCCAGCCCTAGAGCCACAGCAGGTTTCCACATGCCTTTCCAGACGTGTCCCCTCTCCTCTGCAAAAGCGGCCGTCTTAGCCCCTGTGCTCCCTCTGGGATCTTGCACAAGTCAGTCCCTCTGTCTCTGATGTCTCCCTTTGATCCCCTCTACAGCAACGTTACCTCCCATGGTCAAAAGGAAAAGAAGCCCCTTAATCTTACATCATCCTCTCAGGCCTCCCGGTCTCCTTTCCACATCAGCCATCTCCCATTCGTCCTGTAGCACAGATGCTTTCATCTTACACCCAGAGACCCTCCAACAAAGGCCTCCAGTGGCTTCCAAACTGCTCGATCCAAGAGCAGTTCAACTGGGTTGTTCTCTGGGACACTAGTCCACCATCTTCTTGCTCAGCTGGTTTTCTGAACAAAGTCTCCATCCATGCCCAAACAGCTCGTCACTTGACTTTTCAGTGAATAGTTTGAGCTTGGACTGAGTAACAATAAGTGCCCTTAATCCTGCCCTCGCGTCTATAAATGGTCGCCAAATTAAACACCAAGTTCTGTCCGTATGAGTAGCACAGAGAACATTTAAATAGACGATTGTTGAATGTATAAAAGGAAAGAGCCTTATTATTTTATTTTAGAATCTCTTCACCCAGTTTTCTTTCTGCTGCTGCTGATCAGCTGGAAAGAATTTCAGGGCAAGTTTACACGGTATCCAAAACAACACGGGCCAACTATACACCCCCCATGTCATACCTGCTGTAGAAGCAGAGCTCGGCCTGCTTCCAGCGACTGACCACCTCACGTGCCCCAGAATGGGGGTGCGGGCACACTTGGCACCCTGACTTACACCAAAACTAGCAGAGTCACCTGACTGGCCCTGCTCTCCCCACCAGGAACGTGTCTTTGCCTGTTTCTGCTGTGCAGATGCCTGCAGATACATCACAGCTTTTAAGAATACGAAAATGAGGTAAGGACATTGCTGTTTTCCCTAGACAGAATAATGCAACCTTAATATTCTTGTTGACTTGCGATTTTTTTCTTTTGAATATATGTTGTGTTTTTTATTCTGGTAGGCCAGCCCTTTTAAAGTCTGGCTCCCTGCTTGCTTTGCAAGTTTTTCTTCCCTTTTCTAAAGGCTTCTGCTCTGTGCTGTCATCTGTTGAGCACAGCCCTATGTGGGGTAAAAAGGTTGGAAAGTGAAAGTCACTCAGTCGTGTCCAACTCTTTTTGACCCTATGGACTATACAGTCCATGGAATTCTCCAGGCCAGAATACTGGAGTGGGTAGTCTTCCCCTTCTCCAGGGGATCTTCCTGACCCAGGGATCGAACCCAGGTCGCCCGCACTGCAGGCAGATTCTTCACCAGCTGAGCCACCAGGGAAGCCCAAGAACACTGGAGTTGGTCGCCTATCCCTTCTCCAGGGGATCTTCCTGACCCAGGGATCGAACCCAGGTCGCCCGCACTGCAGGCAGATTCTTCACCAGCTGAGCCACCAGGGAAGCCCAAGAACACTGGAGTTGGTCGCCTATCCCTTCTCCAGGGGATCTTCCTGACCCAGGAATGGAACCAAGGTATCCTGCATTGCAGGCGGATTCTTTACCAACTGAGCTATCAGGGAGACCCAGGATTCAAGTTCTCTGCCAAGAGGAGGTGATCAGTCTCCAATTCTCAGCTCAGGCAGGGGTCCTTTGACCAAAGAGGATTGGAAGATGGGTGGAATTGTGGTCAGGAATTTTTCACCTGGAAGTTCCTAAGGCTCTTGCTCCTTGAGAATTTTAATTCCTTTTCTGGAAGTAGCTTTGGAGCACACACCAGCCTGCCTCTGTCTCCATGCACAGCAAGTAAACACACCCACAACACTCTCTACCCCAAATGTTTAATCTTTGTGAATTAGACACCAAGCGGAGCCATCAAGCACCAGAACGAGAGCTGTTAGCTATAACCAGGGATCTCACCACGCCCTTCATGATGCGCTTGCCTCTGTATTTGCTTGTGTGTCTCTGAACCCTCCATGGACCTCAAGCTCCATGAGGCCAGGGACTGGCTGGGTTCCATTCTTCACTGAGGCCCAGGACCCAGCCCACTGTCAGGCAACCATGTACCTCTGTACTGACATGAATACTGCAGAGTTACCACGCTTCTATCAGTGCCAGCGACTGCTACCCAGGACTCTGGAAGTAGAGATAACAATCTTCAATTTAGAACTCTGATGCTGAAAGAGCTCTCCTTTCTAGAAAGAAAGTCAGCAATTTTCAATAAAATCTATGCATTGAATCACTGCTCTCATACTGAAGGATCTGTCCTGAGGCACAGTCTGGAATATGGAGCCAAATACAGAAAGATACGTGCAGTGTGCTTGGACAATAATGCTTATAAGGAAACAGCAAATACTCACCCAAAGGTGACATTCTGGTCGTTTGAGGTATATTCATGCCATGGACTGTGGTATTATTGACATTAAAGTTGTTGTAATTATAAGGTTTAATAAAGTGAGAAAGTGCATATTATGTTAAATTGAGGAAAAGGGCTTCCGCGCGGCATTAGTGATAAAGAACCTGCCTGCCGATGCAGGAGACATGAGAGAAGGGTTCGATCCCAGGGTCGGGAATATCCCCTGAAGGAGGCATGGCAACCTACTCCAGCATCCTTGCCTGGAGAATCCCATGGACGGAGGAGCCTGGCGGGCTACAGTCCATGGGGTCACAAGGAGCTGGACATGACTGAGTGACTGAGCACGCACGCATGCAGATGAAGGAAATGAAGAGGCAACATTGCCTTCGGAGCGTAACACCCATATGCCACCAGTCTCAACAGGAAACCATGAATCCTCAGTGGAGTCTTAAGAGAAAAACGGAAGATGACTATTTTCTTCACGCTTTTCTTCATTTTTCAAACTTTCTGTGAAGAATTTGCATTTATTTTTAAAGTATAAAAATGTTATTGATTTTTAAAATTCCCATTTGGGAGAAAGGCAACTGAAATTACTTAACACACCCCTAGTCATACGACCGATAATTGTCAGAGCCGAAATTAACACCTAAGTGTGGCCGCTAAGTCTGCACTCTTCTCAATGCTGTTGCCCAGGACTGTGCTAAATCTAGCTAGCGTTTACTTATGTGCTCCTTCATTTCCAGACACACCACACTTTTGACCTGGGCTGAGTTTGTGGGTACCCTTCCTTCCTTCTTCCCTTTCTTTTCCTTCCCTTCCCTCTCTTCCTACTTTCTTTCCCTCTTCTTTTTTTCTTTCCTCTCATCTCTCTCTCTTTTTTAATTTCTTTTCACCCCTGTCCTTAGAATAATGCTACTCAGACTGACCATGTGAAGGACTTAAAAAATTTTTTTTATTGAAGGATAATTACATTACAGAATTGTGTTGTTTTCCGTCACACCTCAGCAAGAATCTGCCGTGGGTGACATAGATCCCTCCCACCTGAACCTCCCTCCCAGCCCCCTCCCATCCCGCCCCTACTCTTATCTCTTTCTAAAGTTAACCCTTTAGATTGAGCTCATCATGCTGGCCTATCGAGATCTTGTGGAGAATTACAATTCTTTATTCCAGTAAATAATCAACTTCTCCCCATTGTCAGCTAGAAATTGAATGAACATGCTCCCTAAAGTTATAACTGGGTATTGGACCATAGTTTAAGGAAGCTACAACCCTCAGTCATATAGCCCTTAATATCCCTCAAAATTTACTTCAGAATATCAGTCAGTTTTCAAATCAGTTTAAAAATACAAGGCTCACTGTGTAGAATGTCTTTGGAGCTCTTAAAAACTGCAGTGAACATTGTGATAAACAATTGCATAGCCTTTACAATAGATGTTCAGCTTGCCGGGAATAAAGACTCACCTGAGTTCTCAATGCAGTCTGCACACGCTCACCCAGACATGCACACCTATCTCTTACTGAACACATGTATGCCATCCTACTCGTCCACAGGGCTACATAATTCATGTTTCCCTGTTTGCCTTAGCTGCTAGGAAGCCCGCAACTAAATTTTATACTCAGTTGCTCAGCATTTCTCAGCCCCAATATCTTCATGTATATCTAACTTCTACCTTTTATGCTGTGCAGATTGATTTTCATCTTATTGAAGCTAGGCTTCTCTTATGGGGCTTCCCTGGTGGCTCAGATGGTAAAGAATCTACCTACCACGAAGGAGACCTATGTTTGATTCCTGGATCGGGACAATCCCCTGGAGAAGGGAATGGCTAACCCACTCCCCAGTATTCCTGCTTGGAGAATCCATGGACAGAGGGGCCTGGCAGGCTACAGTCAAGGGCTTTATTGTAAGACACTGGGTTTTTAGGGGATAAATATTTTATACAAATAAGAATTATCCTTGCCTTTTGTGTCGTCATCCACGGCACTGAGGAGCGAACGAGAAATCCCTCTTCTCTCCACTTTCAAATTTACTTGTCCTCTGGGGTCTGCTCAGTGAGACAGAAACAGTAGTACTATAAGCTTCGGTTGTAGCTAGATGTTCTTGTCCACTGTCTGCTTTATTCTGCGCTTGCTTCTGCACAATTCCTTGCTACTTGAAGGCTGGATCAGGAAACGCCTGGATCAGGTCTCATCACACTCAGGGGCTATAAACCCTCAGTGACGTTGCACCCTCTTTGATGAGTTCTTTTGAGAAGGAAATGGCAACCCACTCCAGTATTCTTGCCTGGAGAATCCCATGGACAGAGGAGCCTGGCCGGCTAAAGTCCACGGGGTCGCAAAGAGTCGGACACGTCTGAGCGAGTTCACTTCACTTTGTGACACCAGCGCTGCCTCCCAAGACTTGGTGCTCTTCACATGCAGAGCTTCACATGCAGAGATCTTCCTTCTCCGTGAACACACGGGCGCATCCTCTACCTCCTCGCCTCACAGACTGTAACTCATACGACTGTTCATGCATTCAGTCATCTGACAAGGATGTATTGAGGCTTGTAGGCTTTGCGAATGTAACTTGAAAACCTGAGTAGATCACACTCTGTTTTCTGGGTGTCCCAACACAGCATGTAGACCTCCTACAAGGGAGAGCAGACAACTCTCTCCCACCCCTCTCAGCCTAGGAAACGGGTCACATTTCTAGGGAGCAACAGACTTTCCTTCTTGCATGCTCAGCAGTGGAGTGTCTTTTGAAGACTTGCCTGTGCTTAGTAGGTAAAGTGAAAGTGTTAGTCGCTCAGTCGTGTCCAACTCTTTGTGACCCCAGGGACTGTATCAGCCCGCCATGGGATTCTCCAGGCAGGAACACTGGAGTGGGGAGCCCTGTTGCATATTTGACATCAGTAGTGTTGCTGCATTAGCTCCGGGAGGGTCAACTACCGTTCCAGTTCATTTGCAACTCCACACGGGAGGCCCCGCACAGGATGAGAAAAGCCCGAGGTCAGTAGGGTTGGTTGGCCCATCCGCATGGTCTAGACCACGCAGCAACTCAGTCAGCCTGGCCTTCCCCACCCTCTTTACCTTCTTTCTCGAGAACTGGCAGCCACGGCCTTCCCTGAGGCTGGGTGAAGCACAAGCTAGAATCCTGCTCCTAATGCCTTGGAAACCACTAAGACTGCCTCTCTGAGAAACCGTCCGGAGCGAGGGAAGCTCCCATCTAGACACCATCAATCTTTCCCGCTGCTTCTCCTCAGGGTAATCACGTGGGACTTCAGGACCTGTGGGAACAGAACCCTGGGTTCCTTCTCTACTCTCACTCCTTCTCATCTCATTTCTGGAGATCTTCCTGCCAATTTTGGTTCAACCAAGCCCCAAGAGGCTAACCCACCTTTTAACTTGACCATCCCCTGTAGGTCAATGTTTGAACACAAACAGGAATTGTTTAGGGACATGATATTCTAAATTGGTTTAATTGCTGCTAGACTTAGCTCTATTTTAATTATTGCCTAGATTTTTATTCTCCCATGTCGAGGTAGTTTAGGCAGACATACAGTTTTAACATATCCAGTTCAGTTCAGTTCAGTTCAGTCGCTCAGTCATGTCCGACTCTTTTCGACCCCATGAGTCACAGCACGCCAGGCCTCCCTGTCCATCACCAACTCCCAGAGTTCATTCAGACTCACGTCCATCGAGCCAGTGATGCCATCCAGCCATCTCATCCTCTGTCGTGCCCTTCTCCTCCTGCCCTCAATCTTTCCCAGCATCAGTCTTTTCCAATGAGTCAACTCTTCTCATGAGGTGGCCAAAGTACTGGAGTTTCAGCTTCAGCATCATTCCTTCCAAAGAAATCCCAGGGCTGATCTCCTTCAGAATGGACAGAATGGATCTCCTTGCAGTCCAAGGGACTCTCAAGAGTCTTCTCCAACACCACAGTTCAAAAGCATCAATTCTTTGGCACTCAGCCTTCTTCACAGTCCAACTCTCACATCCATACGTGACCACTGGAAAAACCATAGCCTTGAGTAGATGGACCTTTGTTGGCAAAGTAATATCTCTGCTTTTCAATATGCTGTCTAGGTTGGTCATAGCTTTTCTTCCAAGGAGTAAGCGTCTTTTAATTTCATGGCTGCAGTCACCATCTGCAGTGATTTTGGAGCCCCCCAAAATAAAGTCTGACACTGTTTCCATTGTTTCCCCATCTATTTGCCATGAAGTGATGGGACCAGATGCCATGATCTTCGTTTTCTAAATGTTGAGCTTTAAGCCAACTTTTTCACTCTCCACTTTAACTTTCATCAAGAGGCTTTTTAGTTCCTCTTCACTTTCTGCCATAAGGGTGGTGTCATCTGCATATCTGAGGTTATCGATATTTCTCCCGGCAATCTTGATTCCAGCTTGTGCTTCTTCCAGCCCAGCATTTCAAATGATGTACTCTGCATATAAGTTAAATAAGCAAGGTGACAATATACAGCCTTGACGTACTCCTTTTCCTATTTGGAACCAGTCTGTTGTTCCATGTCCAGTTCTACCTGTTGCTTCCTGACCTGCATACAAATTTCTCAAGGTGGGCAGGTCAGGTGGTCTGGTATTCCCATGTCTTTCAGAATTTTCCACATTTTGTTGTGATCCACACAGTCAAAGGCTTTGGTATAGTCAATAAAGCAGAAATAGATGTTTTTCTGGAACTCTCTTGCTTTTTTGATGATCCAGCAGATGTTGGCAATTTAATCACTGGTTCCTCTGCCTTTTCTAAAACCAGCTTGAACATCAGGAAGTTCATGGTTCACATATTGCTGAAGCCTGGCTTGGAGAATTTTGAGCATTACTTTACTAGAGTGTGAGATGAGTGCAATTGTGCGGTAGTTTGAGCATTCTTTGGCATTGCCTTTCTTTGGGATTGGAATGAAAACTGGCATTTTCCAGTCCTGTGGCCACTGCTGAGTTTTCCAAATTTGCTGGCATATTGGGTGCAACACTTTCACAGCATCATCTTTCAGAATTTGAAATAGCTCAACTGGAATTCCATCACCTCCACTAGCTTTGTTTGTAGTGATGCTTTCTAAGGCCCACTTGACTTCACATTCCAGGATGTCTGGCTCTAGGTGAGTGATCACACCATTGTGATTATCTGGGTCATGAAGATCTTTTTTGTACAGTTCTGTGTGTTCTTGCCACCTCTTCTTAATATCTTCTGCTTCTATTAGGTCCATACCATTTCTATCCTTTATCGAGCCCATCTTTGCATGGAATGTTCCCTTGGTATCTCTAATTTTCTTGAAGAGATCTCTAGTCTTTCCCATTCTGTTGTTTTCCTCTATTTCTTTGCATTGATCACTGAGGAAGGCTTTCTTATCGCTTCTTGCTATTCTTTGGAACTCTGCATTCAGATGCTTGTATCTTTCCTTTTCTCCTTTGCTTTTTGCTTCTCTTCTTTTCAAAGATATTTGTAAGGCCTCCCCAGACAGCCATTTTGCTTTTTTGCATTTCTCTTCCATGGGGATGGTCTTGATCCCTGTCTCCTGTACAATGTCACGAACCTCATTCCATAGTTCATCAGGCACTCTATCTATCAGATCTAGGCCCTTAAATCTATTTCTCACTTCCACTGTATAATCATAAGGGATTTGATTTAGGTCATACCTGAATGGTCTAGTGGTTTTCCCTACTTTCTTCCATTTAAGTCTGAGTTTGGTAATAAGGAGTTCATGATCTGAACCACAGTCAGCTCCTGGTCTTGTTTTTGTTGACTGCATAGAGCTTCTCCATCTTTGGCTGCAAAGAATATAATCAATCTGATTTTGGCGTTGACCATCTGGTGATGTCCATGTGTGGAGTCTTCTCTTGTGTTTTTGGAAGAGAGTGTTTGCTATGACCAGTGCATTTTCTTGGCAAAACTCTATCAGTCTTTGCCCTGCTTCATTCCGTATTCCAAGGCCAAGTTTACCTGTTACTCCAGGTGTTTCTTGAATTCCTACTTTTGCATTCCAGTCCCCTATAATGAAAAGGACATCTTTTTTGGGTGTTAGTTCTAAAAGGTCTTGTAGGTCTTCATAGAACCGTTCAATTTCAGCTTCTTCAGCGTTACTGGTTGGGGCATAGACTTGGATTACTGTGATATTGAATGGTTTGCCTTGGAAATGAACAGAGATCATTCTGTTGTTTTTGAGACTGCATCCAAGTACTGCATTTCAGAATCTTTTGTTGACTATGATGGCTACTCCATTTCTTCTAAGGGATTCCTGCCCACAGTAGTAGATATAATGGTCATTGGAGTTAAGTTCACCCATTCCAGTCCATCTTAGTTTGCTGATTCCTAGAATGTCGACGTTCACTCTTGCCATCTCTTGTTTGACCACTTCCAATTTGCCTTGATTCATGGACCTAACATTCCAGATTCCTATGCGATATTGCTCTTTACAGCATCGGACCTTGCTTCTATCACCAGTCACATTGACAGTTGGGTATTGTTTTTGCTTTGGCTCCATCCCTTCATTCTTCCTGGAGTTATTTCTCCACTGATCTCCAGTAGCATATTGGGCACCTACTGACGTGGGGAGTTCCTCTTTCAGTATCCTATCACTCTGCCTTTTCACACTGTTCATGGGGTTCTCAAGGCAGGAATACTGAAGTGGTTTGCCATTCCCTTCTCCAGTGGACCACATTCTTTCAGACCTCTCCACCATGACCTGCCTGTCTTGGGTGGCCCCACAGGGCATGGCTTAATTTCATTGAGTTAGACAAGGCTGCAGTCCTAGTGTGATTAGATTGACTAGTTTTCTGTGAGTATGGTTTCAGTGTGTCTGCAGTCTGATGCTCTCTTGCAACACCTACCGTCTTACTTGGGTTTCTCTTACCTTGGACATATCCAAGTAGGGGTTAATTTTGTGAACCTAGACAACTGAACTGAGACAGATTGTAAGGAGCCTTCAAAACTCAACCAAGTGTCACCTGCTCAATGAAGCCTTTTTTTGATATACATTAATACCCTCCCCTTCCCTCCTCCAAAAAGAAAGACTCATGCCTGCTTCATGCTCTGTGGTGGCTGTGCCCACCTCAATTATAGCACTTATCTCTCCATATTCTATTTATACAGGGCTTCCCTGGTGGCTCAGTGGTAAAGAATCTGCCTACCCATGCAGGAGACCTGGGTTCAATCCCTGGGTCTGGAAGATCCCCTGGAGAAGGGAATGGCAAGCCACTCCAGTACTCTTGCCTGGGAAATGCCGTGGGCAGAGGAGCCTGGCGGGCTACAGTCCATGGGGTCACAAAGGGTCAGACACGACTGAGCAACTGAACAAAAACAGCATAGTGTTTACATACTCGTTTTTTGACTTCTACTAGGATAGGTCCTCAGTGGGACCGAGTAATTCAAGTCGATTGCACTTTATCACCTGGAGTGGAACTAAGCAGCTAACAGAGGTCTTGTGTTCATTGTTTGCAGAATATACAGTGCTGGGCATTCCTTTATTTACTCACCAAATATCATCTAACGTCCTATCGCACTCCCTATAATCGACGTGCTTTGTAACAGTGGCCACTAGTGACTTTGGCCGAGGCCATTATAAACTGTAGAAACAACATTTTTTTTCAAACTTCAGCCATACACAAACAATGTTCATGATTTATGTTTTATTTGAGCTATCAGGATTATTTACTTAAGGTTTTTCTGAAAGTGTTGTTGAAATGAAGTCATATGTGAGAGAGAGAGAAAACACTTGGCAGGAGTTTGTCAAAACAATCCTGAAAGAAAAACGGAAAACAATTCCAGAGAAACAATCCGCCAGCCGTGAAAGTCTGATTGGTCTAACTGTGTGCATCCTGAGCAGGAACTCACGTTAGCAAGTATCAGAAGTCCACTCAGGGAAGAACAAACAAAACCATTCTGCTTCTCTAGAGCAGAGGTTGCAAGCTGCTGACCCACAGGCTGCAAAGAGCCGGTGAATGGCTTTTCAGATGGTTGTGTTCAGCAGTTTTGGTACACTGCTCAACGCTTCAGAATGCGGCACTGCAGAGCAGCCAGCTGCCAGACTCCAGCTGGAACTCAACTTATTTGAAGTCCAGACCCTTTCCACTGCAGCCAGAGTCACAGTCATCTCTGAGTGACACTTTGGGCCATTTTTGGCAATCTATTTTTAAATTCCAGCCGCATAAGGTATCTTTAACCTTTCTTCTCTAAGTTCTCCATTTTGCCTCCCACTTCCATTTCTCTCCCTCTCTCCATTTCTTTGTCTTCCTTTCTCTCTTTTTTTTACCCCCTGGTCACCTATGCTGAATTTAATGTGCCTATATCTTATAGGCACTAAGTAATTACTCATTCTTTTTTTTTTTAAATGAGATTATTAAAATGCAATTTATTTCTAATTGTCAATAAAATCTTAAAATACAATTTATGCATATAAAGAAATACATAAAAAGGGTAATGTCTTATTTCATCTATATCATTAAATTCTTGGACTTTCTTCTATTTTAAGGACAAAAATCACAAAGTAAGCAACATTTTAAAAATTAATCAGCTCTCATCATTTGTTCTCCCTTCAATGATACTGAATACAAAATTAGAAACATCCTGGTTCTCAAAAGGATTTATTACCCAGTTATTAGTGTGATTTACTTTCTTAAATGATATAAATAATCCAAACTACCCTTTTGCTTAATGTTTGGAAATTTTTATAGCATGCCAACTGGGTAACTGAACTTTAAGGAGAAGGTAGGAAAAAAGAATCAACATGAGTCTTCAACATCAGGCTCACTGCTGCTGCTAAGCTGCTTCAGTCATGTCCGACTCTGTGCAACCCCATAGACGGCAGCCCACCAGGCTCCCCTGTCCCTGGGATTCTCCAGGCAAGAACACTGGAGTGGGTTGCCATTTTCTTATCCATAATTACTCATTCTTTAAAAGTTGCAGGGAGGAAAATCTACTGACTCTGAAACCATGCCCCATAGAAGCTGGTGACTAACATCAATTCCTGTTGTTGTTGTTTCGTTGCTAAGTCGTGTCCGATTCTTTTGACCCCATGGTCTGCAGCACGCCAGGCTTCCCTGTCCGGCACTGTCTCCCAGAGTTTGCTCAACCTCGTGTCCATTGAGTCAGTGATGCCATCCAACCGTCTCATCCTTTTCACCCCCTTCTCCTTTTGTCTTCAATCTTTCCCAGCATCAGGGTCTTTTCCAATGAACTGGCTCTTAGCATCAGGTGGCCAAAGTATTGGAGCTTCAGCTTCAGCATCAGCCTTCCAATGAGTATTCAGGGTTGATTTCCTTTAGGATTAACCTGTTTGATCTCCTTGCAGTCCAAGGGAGTCTCAAGAATTTTCTGCAACACCACAAAAGCATAAATTCTTCAGTGCTCAGCCCTCTTTATGATTCAACTCATACATCCATATGTGACTAGTTGAAAAACTATAACTTTGACTATTTGGACCTTTGTCAGTAAAGTCTCTGCTTTTTAATATGCTGTCTAGATTTGTCATAGCTTTCCTTCCAAGGAGCAGGTGTCTTTTAATTTCATGGCTGCAGTCACCATCTGCAGTGATTTTGGAGCCCAGAAAAATAAAGTCTGTCCCTGTTTCCCCTTTCTCCCCTTCAATTTCCCATGAAGTGATGGGACCAGATGCCATGATCTTTGTTTTCTGAATGCTGAGTTTTAAGCTAGCTTTTTCACTCTCCTCTTCCACCCTCATCAAGAGGCTCTTTAGTTCTTCACTTTCTGCCATAAGGGTGGAGTCATCTGCATATCTGAGATTATTGATATTTCTCCCGACAATCTTGATTCCAGCTTGTGCTTCTTCCAGCCCAGCGTTTCTCATGATGTACTCTGCATATAAGTTAAATAAGCAGGGTGACAATATACAGCCCTGACGTACTCCTTTCCCGATTTGGAACCAGTCTGTTGTTCCACGTCCAGTTTGAACTATTGCTTCTTGACCTGCATATAGATTTCTCTGGAGGCAGGTCAGGTGGTCTGGTATTCCTCTTTCAGAATTTTCCAGTTTGTTTTAATTCACACAGTCAAAGAGATGCAGGGTCAATCCCAGGAAGATCCCCTGGAGAAAGACGTGGCAACTCACTCCAGCAGTCTTGCCTGGAGGATCCCAAGGACAGAGTAGCCCAGCAGGCTACAGGCCATAGGGTTGCACAGAGTCAGACATGACTGAAGCGACTTAGCACGGCACGGCACACAGGGGCCGAGGGTCTGGGTCGGTAGCACTACTGTGACAGAGAAGAGAAACCCGACTCTAGACTGGATCTTCTGCTTCAGCTGTAACCTTTGTGCTCTGTTGCCTGCGCTTAGTCACACTGGCTCTGCCCCTCTGTGAAAGAATGTCACCTATAGCCTGAAATACACGTCGTGGCCCATTCTGCACTCTGCCTCCCAGACTTGACCTTGAAAGGAAGGTTTAACGCTTTCCATTCATTTAGAGATAAAAAGTTGCAGAATAGAGCACAGCATTTGTCTTGGAGGGTTGCAGGAACACTGTAACTAGACCCACATGGGCAGCAGCAGGAACGAAGGACGATCACAGCGCCTCTAAGGTCCGGCCAGCACTAAGAGCAGCGGCCCCTCCCCTCTCATCAAAGAAGCCCGGCTTCTACCTCAGGCAAGATGGTTCTTCGGGACGCTAGTCCAGTATCTTCTGAGCCCACTGGTCTGAATAAGGTTGTTAATCCTGGCCCTGACACCGTGTGTCTCAACCCACTGGCCTGTCCGGCAGCAGGCAGAACAAGCCTGGAGTCTGGACTCGATAATACTTACTATCAAGGAAGAGCCGATATGGCCATCCAGAGGCAAGACTCGAACAAACTTCAAAAACAATGAAAGCTGCTCAGTTGGCAGTGACTGAGGGCTCAAAAGAACGAGGGCACGGCTTACTCTGTCCTTTCACGTCATGATCTCATGTGACTGTCGTCCCAAGCCCTCGCTGCAAGGCGTGCTGTTAGCGTCATGAAGTGAAGGAAAGATTAGGCTCACGTTTGTGTCTTGAGCCTGGGACTAAGAAGCGTATGTGCCGAGCAAATACAGGAGCGCCAGAAAACAGAGAGAGAACAAGCACCTTCTTCTGCTTCAGGGGGCCTTACAGACTTTTTAAAGAGGCGATACCGAAACATATGAAACTCAATTGCATAAAAAGAAGTGTGATTTTGTGAAAATAAAAAGATCACTGTCAGATAGTCCGGCCACAGATTTTTAACGACCAGGGAATTTTTGCAGAAACGGATGCTTGTGGCTGGCCTCTTATTGTGTAAGCGAATATTGAAATGCCCGTGTCTGAGTAAATAGTAACAACTTTTTTGGCGGGTTATTACATTCAGTAGTTACACCTGAGACACTTATGAAGTCTTCTAATTGTTTTGAAATCTTGTCTTCAATCTGCTCTTCTTTAGAAGCAAAGGAGCATTCTCCAGCACCGTGAGCTTTATTTTCACTTTCCATATCAGAGTCAATTACTAAGATATTGTTTTTATCATCTTTTTGTTGGTCTAATATTCACATCGTCTGACTCAGAACTATATTCTGAAGAACTATCATATTCTGGGATGCTAGTACACATGTTGCTCAAACAGTCACAGAAAGTATCTGCATAAAATTCACTGAAAAACTCTTCTTCGCTCAAAATTTCGTGATGCATCATTTTTGAAAATTTTACAATAATTAACTTGAATTTATACTACATACGACGTTGGAACAGAAACTTAACAGAGCAAAATGTGAATGATAATGACAATCCAAAACAGTATAATGAACCCTTTGATCAATTTTAAACAGCTTCACACAATAATGTTAATTGTACCTTTCTAAAAGTGTATCACGACATCTCTGGTCAACATGGGTAATACGTCTCTTGAGAGAGTAGCACTGAAACATACACATTACCGTATGTAAAACACATAGCCAGTGGGGATTTGCTCTACAACACAGGAAGCTCAGCGTGGTACCCTGTGACAGCTGAGACAGCTGTGATGCGGTGGGGAGGGGCAGGGGACAGGTGTAGACCTCCGGCTGATTCACACACCTTGGTGTGTGGCAGAAGCCAACTCAATATGTAAAGCAAACATCCTCCAATTAAAAATAAATTTTAAATAAAAGAAATGACAAAAGAGAAAATGATGAGCAAGTGATGGGATCAAAATAAAAAGGAATTTCAAACGTAAAAAATAAAATAATATATTAAGGCCGTGGAAACTGAACAAGGAAAAAAGCCAAGGCTGTCTGATGTGTGAATCCATTGGGCCTGCATGCCTTCAGGGATAAAGGCCGTTGAAATAGGTAACAGGATGGCATCTCCGGTATCAATGGCGGTCATCCTCTTATCCATCCGTCCGTCCTTTCTTCGCAGACATTCCCGTACTGGTCGTATTTTAAACACTGTGATGAGAGAGGAGGCTGGTTATGTGGGCAGAGACTGGTCCATGGCCCAGCACTGGGATCTGATAGGAAGTGGGTGGCTGAGTACTGATCAGCATTTCACAGGTGACTCAGCCCTCTCTCCACTCCCTCTTTCTTTCCTTTTGAGCCTCCTGTCCTTCAGATCATGTCCCTACCTCCGACTTGGGGAATATTTCTTCTAAGAAGGACTATTTCTGGCTCCAAGAATCAGCACGTTCTTGCCATAAGTGTTCTTACTGCCTGAGTCACCTCTTGATTCCTTATGCTTTAGATCCAGGGGTTCAGCAGTGGTAAGAAAAAGGTGTAGACCACAGACCCCGCCAGGCCGTCTTCTTGCGGAGGAGCTGGCGCTGGGGCGAAGGTAGGTAAGGAGCCGAACTGCAGGAGAGCCACGGTGAGGTGGGAGAGGCAGGTGGAGAAGGCCCTGCGCTCTCCCTGGGCTGACTCCATCCTCATGGCTGGCCGTGAGAGAGGATCAGAAGGAAGGGGAGGGGAGGGTTAGGGAGAGGATCAGGAGGAAGGGGAGGCTGCAGCGGCCACGCCAAGGGCACAGAGGCGGCCTGGTGCCCGCGGGCGTCCGCACAGGCCGGGCGCGTGACGGCAGGCGCGGCACAGAAGAAGTGGTAGATGTCGTCGTGGCTGCAGAATGGAGGGAGGCAGATCAAGGTGGTCAAAGGCAACGCCAGCAGGAACCCCAGCCCTAGAGACCCCAAAGCATCTGCTCACAGAGCCGCCAACTCAGCACGAGGCGTAACACAGGGGTGACACATGGCCATGTGCCTGTCCTAAGCACTGGCGGCCAGCAAGACACAGTCAGACCCTCGAGAAGGATGAAAAAGCACATCCGGGATCCGCAGCCAGGGAGAGACAAGGGCGTCCTCCCCGTGGGAAGGGTGCCGGCCAGGGTCAGGGGGGCAACGCCGGGGGAGTGGGCGATCTCCAGCAAGGGCAGGCCGCGCAGGAAGAAGCACATCGGGGTATGCAGGGAGGGGTCTCGCCAGACCCTGAGCCCGACGGCGCCCCGTCCGACGAGGCTTCGTAAGTACAGCCGCAAGGAGGCCGCGACGATGGAAGCCCCCACCGGGTCTGTTGAGAAGGGGCGGCAGGGGAAGGGGACCGCTCCCGCCGGTGCTCCTCCGTTAGCCCTGCGATGGGGGAGGAGGTCACGGGCAGGGCACCCCCTGCGTCCTCGGGCCTGGCGCAGGCGCAGCGGCGCTGGCAGCAGTTCGCAGTCGCCGAGTCCTTACCCTTACTGCTTCCTCTGGAGTTCGGTTGACTGGTCTCGCCTCCCCTACCGTCAACCTGCTAGCTGTGTGACCCTGGGAAGCTACACATGTCAGCGTTGTCCTTTCACACTTGGGAAGGTGTGACACCCACCTTGGAGAGGTGGTGTCTGAAAGTGTCACGCCCCACGCCAGCCGGGCGTAGACCACCTCTCAAGGAGGTTTCCTTTCTATTCCAGCATTTCCCCTTGACCTCCATTCCTCCTTTTTCTTTCTTAAAGCAGACCTGTCTGACCACGCTCATGCCTCTCCGTTACTCTGATTGTCCAATCACGCCCAGGACACCTTAAAAGTACATATTCGTACAAAGAGCATGCCGTTCTCATAGCAAGCCTAGAAGGCCGGCAACACAGGTGTTTCCTTTACCTGTTTTACAGAGGTGGCAGCTGGAAGCCAGAGACGTTAAACAGCTGACACTGCTGTCTCCCCCATTCCCCAAATCCACAGTTTCGGTATTGTGTTTTGTTTTTTCTTTAAACTTTCAACAATCCAGTTTTGTTCTGTTTTATTTCATCAAATACTAACCCTACTCTTGTTTCACCTTCTTTCTCATATCCATCTTCATTTGCATTATTATCAAGCCCACCCGAAATAGGGCTTTCATCCCCTTATGTATGGCTCACCCTCCACCAACCCAACTTAGCATAATTTTAGATTAAGTTCCCCTAAACACTTTTTAAGACATGTTCCTCTACTCTGATCCCAAACTTAAAATGCAAAGGAACCTCGGGAGTCCCCTGGCAGTCCAGAGGTTAAGACTGTGCTTCCACTGCAAGGGGCACGGCTTTGATCCCTGATGGGGGTGCTATGGTCTCACATGCTTCAGTGCTGCAGTCCAAAAAAAAAAAAAAGGAAAGGAACCTTGATTTTATTAGTCAATTATACCTCAATAAAACCAAAGAAAAAAATAAAAAAGAAATTTCTTATTCTTTTGATATCACATACAATTACCACAAAATATTTTTATAAGTGAAATTAGCACAACTTCCCTGGGGTATAATGCCAGGAAGCTCCTCAGTGCCCAAATCCACAGGCACATCCTGCCCACCACGCCTTTGTTCTAAGCCATCCAGGCCTTATGCACATGACCCTTAGCTCCTCAGTGCCCAAATCCACAGGCGCATCCTGCCCACCACGCCTTTGTTCTAAGCCATCCAGGCCTTATGCACACGGCCCTTAAATTGTGTCGAGTTTTAATTTGCTGCAAAATAGACTTGCATGTGCACACAAACTTTGTCTTGTATTTATGGATTACCTTTTCAGTGTTATTCAAATGGCTGAAGGCAGTAGTTCTAAATGGAGAAGTGTTTGCACTAATCTTCTTGGGGGATTCTCAGAGAGGCCGGGCCATGCCCCAAACACTCCTGCTAAATAGAGGGGGGTGGGACCAAAATATCCGCAAATTAAACACTCCGCCACCTTTTTTTTTTTTTTTTGGTGTAACAAGTGAACCAAGTTTTAACATTGTGTTTTCTTTTGCTTTAGTTGTTAACAATGATCCCCAATACAGGCAGTGTCTTAAAGAAATGAGTATTACCAAACTCAGTGATGGAGAGGTAAAAGGCGCAACACTTTAGGAAAATAATATTTCAGAAGTTTGCAAGCTGAGTAATGCATGCATAAGTGTTCATATACTAGCCTCTTAATTTGTGTAGGTGTGAAATTTTCCAAATACAAATTAGCATTTGACTTTAGTTATCATGCTTTGGAGTTTAAAATTAGAAATTAATCTTAAGAATGATAATGACAACAGCAACAGAAAGCTTTATATACAGGGAAAAAATCACAGCATCCTTTTAATAGGGATTCATGAAACCAACCTCATATAGAAGGCTAGATTCAGTTGATGAAATACTATGCAATTGTTTAAAATTATATTTATAAATACAATGTAATAACATGAAAATAGTTGTGATATAATACTAAACAGAAAATGAGGTTTAAAAAATTGCAATCACCACACTGTAGAAAGAATACACACTTTGAGTGATGAGCCTGAAAAGTGTTTTTCCTGTTCCGTATGTTCTAATATTCTTTACTAAACATCAACATTCTGAGCATGCTACTTAATTGCAAACTTTAGCGTGACAAAGGGAGTAACAAGCAGTGTTGTCCTCAAACTGCAGAGTACAGTGTTTTGCAAAATTACAGAAATTAAGAAAATATATGTCTAGTCACAACTGATGACTTTATTTTCAACAATAAACGTGTCATTCCTGAACGCACAGTTAGTCCGTCATTCAGATAGCATCATCAATCACCCCTGGAATGGAGTTGAAGGAAGTTTGCTTTCCCAGCCAGCCCGCTTTCCCAGAATGCCCACAGCAGACCAGTCCCTGTGCGTCAGCTCTTACCGCCACATCTGATCCAAAGTCATCCTGGCTAGAACCACCAGGCCCCTCGGAGGGAAATGCTGATTGGGAAGCTTGAAATGGGCTCTTTCTCACTCGATACATAGTCAACACATTCCTTTCATTCTACACTACTTACTTGAGTTACTTGTGTGTGGGTCTGTCTCCCCGGCTACACAACACACTGCCAGTGTCTCTGAGGCAGCGTCTGTATTGTTTGCCTTTACACACGTACTCACATGTGATTTGCATATAGTAAATGCAACGCTGGTTTTTTGGCAATTCGATTTTTAAAAAATAATTAAGCCAAAGCAACAAAGCCAAGTATCTTGAGTCACAGCAGGGGAAACTGGAAAAATAAAAATAAAATACTAGCTAACGTGTATGAACTGTTGCTGGGTGCTCACTGCTTTAAAAATAATAGAAACTAACATTTACTGGGTGTCAGGGACGATTCCAGGCACTATATGCCAATTAATGAGTTTACTCCTGATAATAAACTTGTGAGGTAGGAACCATTATTGTCTTCATTTTACAGACAAGAAAACTGAAGCACAGGCTCCAGCCGTGGCCAAGAAACTGCCGGCTGCGCATGCTTGCACCGCTCCGTGTCCGGCTTGCCGTCTCATCCGCATGCTGCGCACACTTACACCGCTCCGTGTCCACTTGCCGTCTCGTCCCCATGCTGCGCACACTTACACCGCTCCGTGTCCGCTTGCCGTCTCATCCGCATGCTGCGCACACTTACACCGCTCCGTGTCCGCTTGCCGTCTCGTCCCCATGCTGCGCACACTTACACCGCTCCGTGTCCGCTTGCCGTCACGTCCCCGTGTTTGTTTCCCTTGCAGATTTTTTTGGATTTGGGGCAGAATACTGATTTGCGGGGGACCAGCCCCGGCTGATACAGGGTATTCGAAGGAGAGACGGCGTAGGCGAAGCTCAGGAAACAACTGCTTAATTAAACGTTAATTAAGGATATAAAGAGTAATAAAATGAGGATAGCTCAGTGAGGAAATTCAGTGGAGAAAAGGGGCTGAATAATTCAGCCAGAAGGTAAGAGAAAGAACGACATGGTGAGACCAAGTTTCGGTAAACAAGGCCCGCACTTTATTTTCCAAAGTAGTTTTTATACCTTAAGTTATGCATAGAGGATAATGGGGGAAGGGGTAGAGTCAGGCAGCAAGCCAGGCTTTCTTCCTGCAAACTCATATGCAAAAGCTTAGGTGATTTGCATCATCTTCTGGCCCGGAGGCCTGTTAACATTTTAAGACCTTTCCTTCAGAAAACTTATTTTTCTCTAAAGGTGATTGGTCAGGAGCCACCCTCCAAAAGCATTAGATAAAGTTGCATTCCTACAGCGCAAAGGTGTGGTGGGCTATAACAAGAAAAAGAATTAACTCAAGGGTCCCAGGTTACAAACATTAAAGCTACTACTTACACCAATTATATTAATCAATACACTGCCAGGGACACAGCAGGTAAGGGATATGGAAACTTAGCAGCAAACATTGGCCCAGCAAGTGAAAAATCCCTTCACCAATACAATTTCTAATCAATCTTTTAACTACTCAAAAGAATCTGTGTTTAGACAGTTTAGAACATCTCCTGCCTCTCACAGTTGGGAGGCTCTGAACAATCACATGTGGCCGGAAAAACCTATTCAGGCAGGCTAGAGGATTTCCAAAGGAGTTTGTAGGTTAAACACTGTCACACCCAGGAATTATTAACTGGAGCTGTAAACTAACTTTTTTCAGAGAGGTAGTGGGGGACAGCCCCCCGTAAAGTCAGAGGTGTAGGTGAAAGCACAAAGCAGAAAGTAGGCAGACTCTGGTTTTCGGGGTATATGCTCGAGAATTTCCAGGGGGACTCCTGAAGCTCGATCCCGCCTTTGCATATGCCGAGCCTCCTTCCTCATGACCTTTGTCATGGGCGGGGTTCCTCACACTGGCTCCCGGCAGTGAAAGAATTCCAGTTGAGCTATTCCAGATCCTGAAAAGCGCTGCACTCAATATGCAATATGCCGGCTCCCGGCACTGATTTGCTATATTCCATCTATAGGAGACAGTGCATTATCTCCTGTTTGGAAAAGTTTTTTTTAAAAAATTGAAGCTTTTTCGGGAAAGACTCCCGTCCTGCCTGTGCTTGGGGTTCCAAATAACTTGATTCGGGGAGAGAAGAGGAGCCTCACCCACCGTCTTTGCGGTTCACACCATGCTTTACGTGCTTAGGCGCACTCTCTCCCGTAGACGGAACGCAGCAAATCGTTCCTGTGGTTAACACAATGCTTTGGGGTCCTTCATTTGATTCGGTAAAGGAATACACTACTTTTGGACGATTTGAAAATATTGTTCGGGCGCAACATTTAACCCTGGAACTGTACCTTAAAAACCAGCAGAGTAATAGAATGTTCTGTTGCCCGGGTGCCAACTGAACATCTATCTTAAGCTTTACTTATTTGCTTGCTCGCTTCTGTATTTACTCCTGGCTGTGCCGGGTCTCGGTTGCTCCGCGCTTCTGCTTCTCCCGAGTCGAGAGGCCCGGCTGCGCCCCGTGCCCTCTGGTCATGCAGCAGCGGCTCCAGGGCGTTCGGCTTCAGCAGCTGTCGCTCCCAGGCTCTAGACCGCAGCCACGGTAGCCGCGGCCCACGGCCTTGGTTGCTCCGCAGCAGGTGAGATCTCCTCGGACCCGGCTCGAACCCACATCTCCCGCATTGGCAGATTCTTTACCACCGGACCACCAGGGAGAGGTGTAAGGAATTCCAGAGGACACTTAAGGGTAGACGTGTCTGTTACGATGGCATAGGTGATCTGGGTAGCCCAGAGACCCCTTCAGGTTTCCTATGAGATGCGAATCTGTCATGATGACTCGAAGACACTGGCCTGTCCACCATTCTCAAGTCAGCAGTGAATTTTCTAACACATGGAAAGCAGACGCTCACCAGAGTCTCGGTGTCTTAATAAAGAAATCCATGTCTGTTTCTAATTATTCATGAACTATAATAAAGATGACTACACTAAAAAAATAGGCTCTTAATCTTTCTACTGCTGGGAATTAACTCTAAAGAAGCAAGTCAAAGGAACGGAAAAGATATTCACATAAAGCTATTTCTAGTACTAATATTTCTGTACCTAAAAGAAAGAAGCAAATCGTGCCACCCACGGGGAACAAAATCCTCTAATTGTTCAAGAATCATTAAATCACGTGGTGTATGAACTCAGTGCCTTAAAACGCCTTCACTAGGAAAAGAATCAAGAAACGATGAAAGGTGGAAAGCGTGAATAGAGGTAAGTCAGCTTAAAAGTAAGCAAAGAAAGACTCCCCTCGTGGTCCAGTGGTTAAGAGTCTTCCAGCCAAGCCAGGGGACACGGGTTCTGTGCCTGGTCCAGGAAGATCCCACGTGCCACAGGGCAACTAAGCCTGTGCACCCCAACGACTTCGGGGCTCTAGGGCCCACGGGCTGCAGCTGCTGAAGCTCGCACACTTCAGAGCCCACGAGAAGACCCTGGGCCACAGCTAGAGAGCAGCCAGCCCCGCTCACCGCAACCAGAGCACACCTGAGAGCACCAGCGAAGACCCGGTGTGGCCAAAAAGTTAATAATTTTTAATAAAATAAAATATTTTAAAAAATAAGCAAAGAAGGCTGAACCCTCTACCCAGCACACACACGCAGTGTGAAACATCTTTGTAACCGGACCAAAGGCTTGAGAGCCAATTTGTTGTCATTGTTGGTCGCTCGGTCGTGTCTGACTCTTTGCAACCCCATGGACTTGTAGCCCACCAGGCGGCTCTGTCCCTGGGATTTCCCAGACGAGAATACCGGAGTGAGTTGCTGTCTCCTTCTCCAGGGGATCTTCCTGGCTCAGGGATCGAACCCACGCCTCTTATGTCTCCTGTATTGGCAGGCTGGTTCTTTACAACCAGCACCAGCTGGGAAGCCCTTAAGAGCCCGTCAGTAGTTATAAACGTGCTGTGAGGAGAAATGAGGAACTTTGCCTGTTTTCTATAAATTCGTGGTGCATTTAATTGTCTAACCTTAAAACATAATAAGAAAAAAGAAAAGAAAAGAAAGTGAAAGTCTTTGTTGCTCAGTCGTGTCTGACCCTTTGTGACCCCATGGGCTGGAGGGAACCCATCATCAAAGAGGCTTTTTCCCAAACAAAAGCCAAACCTTACCTCAGGCTTGTTGAAAATCTTCAGGAGGCTTAGTTAGCAGTGGGATCTTTAAGCGTTTCTTGCCCTGAGAGCTTGGGAAACGTGACTTATCATCTGGGGACCAGAGAGAACAACTGCCGGAGTCTCCTGAGGGACGCTAGACCCTGGAGTCAACTGTGTCAGCTCTTCTTTCACAGGAATCGCGCCAAGGTCATCTCACGTCTCTGTACTGAGTACCGCGATGCGCTCCTGACACTGAGGTAGCGAGTGGAAACAGTGGCAAACAAGACAGACAAGTCCTAGGCTTGAGGAAGCTTACAACCTAGTGAGAAAGAACGGACGGCAAATTAGAAAGTAAATGAATTGAGGTGATGATAAGTGAAAAATAAAGCAGAGGAATGGGGGTTGGAGGGGGCAACTTTAGCTAAGGGAGTAGAGGATGACCTTTCTATGAAAATGATTGTTAAACAGAGTCCTGAAACACAGAAGTTAAAACATGCCGATGCAAGACTATTGTTATGTTCTATATCATATGACCCAACAATCCCACTCCTGGGCATAGACCCAGAGAAAACCACAAAAGATACATGCACCCCAATGCTCATCACAGCAGGGTTCCAACAGCTGGGACATGGAAGCAACCTCAATGTCTATCAACAGAGGAATGGATAAAGAAGATGTAGTACATATATACAGTGGAATATTACTCTGCCATGAAAAAGAATGAAATTGGGTCGTTTGTAGAGACATGGATGGACCTAGAGAGTATCATGCGGAGTGAAGTAAGTCAGAAAAATAAATATCACAGATTAATTCATATATGTGGAATCCAGAAGAATAGTATAGATGACCCTATTTGCAAAGCAGAAATAGAGACGTAGATGTAGAGAACAAGCGTATGGATACCAAAGAGGGGGATAGAGCTGGGAGACCGGGACCAGCACGCACACACACTGTCGGTCCTGTGTATAAAGGAGACAACTAATGAGAACCTTCTGCAGAGCACAGGGACCTCCGCTCAATGCCCTGTGGCAACCCGGATGGGAAGGAGGTCCGAGGGGAAGGGGTATATGCGCGTGGATGGGAAGGAAGTCCGAGGGGAAGGGGTATATGCGTGTGGATGGGAAGGGGTATATGCGCGTGAGGCTGGCTCACTTCTCTGCACAGCAGAACTTAACACAACGTGGCAACGCAGCCACACTGAAGAAAAATCCATTTTAATAGTTTTAATGTAAAATGAAGATTTAACCTTTTCAAGGTGTGAAATCATATCATCGAGGCCAACTATTTTATTTTCTCGTCTTAATGCATTATTTAGAACCTCTGCAAAGCCTTGAATAATCATTGTAACAGTGGGTGTCCTTTCTAGCACCTGATATTTTATGAACCTGGTTTGCTTGTCCACCATTTAAAATGATGCCTTCTGTGAGAGTTTAACAGTCTTTTAACATGAAGAGTCAGTGCACGATGGAGAATTAAGGTCTGCAACGGGGACCACCAAATGTTTTCTGTGAAGTCCTAGAGGACACATATTTGGGGCTTTAGGGGCCACACAGTCTCTGTCGCAATTGCTCGTCTTTGCTGTTGTAACACAAAAGCAGCCACAGGCAACAGAGAAATGAGTAAGTGTGGCTGTGTTCCAGTAAACATGATTTACAAAACTAAGCAGCCTGCAGATGGGGCCTGTAGGCTGTAGTTTGCTGATACCTGCGCTACGAACTGTTAAGAATATTTGCTTATTTATTACAACCTGGCTGCACTGAGCCTTGGCTGCGGCACGTCGGACCTTCATTGTACATCATGCAGGATCTTTTGTCGCAGTGCACGGGCTTGTTGCTCCACGCCATGTGGGATCTCAGCTCCCAGACCAGGAATCAAAGTGGTGTCTCCTGCCTTGCAAGGCAGAACTTAACCACTGGACTGCCAGGAAGGTCTCTGATTCCTGCTTTAGAGCGGGGGAGCACGGGTTTGAATTTGGGGGCCATTCCTTGATTGTGTGACCTTGGGTGAGTTCCTCAATATCTTGGCCCTCAGTTTCTTTAACTGAAAAATGAGGTTAATAGTATTGCCTCCTTCATCAAGCTGATTGTGAATATTAAGTGATACATGTGAAGGAGCCAGAGAAGCGCCCATGGTGGTTTAGTCGCTAAGTCTTGTCCAACTCTTTGTGACCCCATGGACTGTAGCCCACCAGGCTCCTCTGTCCATGGGATTCTCCAGGCAAGAATACTGGAGTGTGTTGCCATGCCCTCCTCCAGGGGATCTTCTTGACGGGGATCGAACCCAGGTCTCCTGAACTGCAGGTGGATTCTTTACTGACTGAGCCACCAAGGAAGCCCTTACATCACAGAACGCACTCACCAATACAAGCCCAAAGCAGAAGTGCTCTCTGTCTTGCTCACCAGTGTACTGCAAGTTCCTGGCACAGCATAAGTACTCAATAAATACTTACAGAATTACTGAAAATTACAATATATTCAAACAGTTTATTTCTATTTGTATTTTATTCAGAGCTTTTATAAAGAACCTCTGCTGAAATATATCAAATAATTTTTAGGCATCTTTGAACACAAATCCACTACTTCTAGTCAAGAAAATACTAGAACTTCTAGCCAGAGAAGTTAGGTAAGAAAAAGAAATAGAGGCTATCCAAGTCAGAAAAACAAAATTATCTCTGTGGATGGCATGATTTTATATGACACAGAAAACTCCAAAGACTCCACAAAAATACCCAGAGAATCCATAGGAAAACTCGGCAAAGTTGCAGAATACAATATACAAAAATAAGCTGCATTTCTATACCCTAACAAAAACTATCTGAAAAGGGAATTAAGAACATAATCCCATTTCTAATAGCAGCAAAAAGAATAAAATGCTTAAGAGTAAACCTAAAGGAGAAGGTAAAAGCCACGTGCATGGAAAATCATCAGTTTGAACACTGATGAAAGAAGCTGAAGATGACGCAAATAAATGAAATGGCAACCCATGTGCATGGATTGAAAGAATTAATACTTTCAAAACGTCCATGATACTCGAAATTATCTACAGAGTCAGGCAATTCCTATCAAGATTCCGATGGCATTTTCCACAGAAGTAGAAAAATCTATCCTAGAATTCGAATGGAAGGAACCACAAAAGACTCCAGAGCAAAAGCAATGAGTAATAAGAACAAAACCAGAGGGAGCACACTTCCTGATTTTTAATTATATACAAAGCTACAGTAATTTAAATAGTATTGGTGTTGGCACAAAAACAGACACACTGACCAACTGAACAGATAGAAAGCCTAGAAATAAACCCATATATACAGCCAACAACTTTCAACAGAGGCCCCAAGAACACACAGTGGAGAAAGGACAGTCTCCAACAAACAGTATGAGGAAAATTGTATATCTTACATTTTTCATGAAAAAATGAAACTGGGTCTTCATCTTACACCACACACAAAAATCAGCACAAAATCTGTTAAGAACATAGACATAAGACCTGAAACCATACAATTCCGGGAAGAGAACACAGAGGGAGACTGCATGATACCGATCTTGGCGATGACTTTTTCCATGCTGACACCAAAAGCATGAACAAGAAAAGCAAAAATAAACAACTAGGACTACATCAAGCTGAAGTTTCTGCACAGCAAAGGAAACAGTCAAGAAACCGAAAAGCAACCTGAAGAGTGAGGGAAGATGTTTGCAAACCATAAATGCGATAATGGGATAACATCCAAAATATGTAAAGAATGCATACAACACAAAAGCAAAAACTCCACAAACAACCCAATTTTAAAACGGGCAAAACCCCAAATAAACATTTCTCCAAAGAAGACACACAAATGGCCAAAAAGTGTATAAAAACATGTTCCAATGCAACTATTCATCAAGAAAGTGCAAATAAAAACCACAGTGAGATATCAGCTGACTCCTGTTAGAATGACTATTATCCCAAAGTCAAAAGATAGCAAGTCTTGGCGAAGGTGTGGGGGAAAGGGAGGTCTTATACAGTTACGTGGTGCTGCCACTACGGAAAAGAGCACAGAGGCTCTGCGAACAATTAAAAATAGAACCACCCTGTCGCAGCGGAATCAAGCAGTCCCACCCCTTGGGAGAAGCCAAAGGAAGTGAAATCAGCGTCTCAAAGAGACATCTGCATTCCCGTCTTCATGGCAGCATTATTTGGAGTATCTGAGACATGGAGTCAAGCCAAATGTCTATTGAAGGATGGATGGACTAAAAAGTGTATAGAGATATATATATGCGTGTGTGTATGTGTGTGTATGGAGAAGGCAATAGCACCCCACTCCAGTACTCTTGCCTGGAGAATCCCAGGGACGGGGGAGCCTGGTAGGCTGCAGTCCATGGGGTCGCACAGAGTCGGACACAGCTGAAGCAACTTAGCAGCAGCAGCAGTGTGTGTGTATACACATATATATGTACATATACATAAAAAATGCAATATTAATCAGCCTAATAAAGAATGATAATCTCCCATTTGAGACAACATAGATGAACCTGGAAGGGATTACGTTAAGTGAGATAAGCTAGACACAGAAAAACAAATGGTTTGTGTTTACACTTACATGTGGAATCTAAAACAGTTGTTGAACCCATGGAAACAAAGAGTAGAAGGCTGGCTACCAAGTGCTACGGAGCGGAGAGGACGGGGTGGCCAGAGCGCACAAGCTGCATTATAAGATGAGAAAGTTCCAGAGCTCTGACGTACAACACGGTGACTGAAGTTACCAAAATGCGCTGTATACTTGAAATTTCCTAAGCAAAGAGGTATTAAGTGTTCTTAACACACATACAAAAAACCATATGAAGTGAGGGATATATTAATTAGCTTGACCATGGTAATCATTTCCTAATGTATAAAAAATCACATTGTACACTTTCAGTTCGGTTCAGTTCAGTCGCTCAGTCGTGTCCAACTCTTTGTGAACCCATGAACCGCAGCACATCAGGCCTCCCTGTCCATCACCAACTCCCGGAGTTCACCCAGACTCAAGTCCATTGAGTCGGTGATGCCATCCAGCCATCTCATCCTCTGTCGTCCCCTTCTCCTCCTGCCCCCAATCCCTGCCAGCATCAGAGTCCTTTCCAATGAGTCAACTCTTCACGTGAGGTGGCCAAAGTACTGCAGTTTCAGCTTCAGCATCATTCCCTCCAAAGAAATCCCAGGGCTGATCTCCTTCAGAATGGACTGGTTGGATCTCCTTTGCAATTGTAACATCACCAATTATACCTCAACGAAGCTGAAAAGTACATATTCAGAATGAACATCTGTTTAGGAAGTAAGCTTGAATAAAATCTGTAGCTCTCAACATTCTCTGCAGTATACAAATTTTACAGTGTTTTCTCCATAAACCCCACAATAATCATTTTAGAGCTAATGAAGAGTTGCTTGCATGCATCCATTCTTAGTCACCCAGTCATGTCCGACTCTCTGTGACCCCATGGACTGTATCCCTCCAGGCTCCTCTGTCCATGGGATTCTCCAGGCCAGAATACTGGAATGGGTTGCCATTCCCTTCTCCAGGGGATCTTCCTGATCCAGGGATCGAACCCACATCTCCTACAGTGGCGGGCAGATTCTTTACCACTGAGCCACCAGGGAGGCAGCCAAGGCTCAGAAAGTGTAGTTAACTTACCCAAGGACACGTGGTCAGGGGCTTGGCCAGGGTCAGCATCCAAGCTTGGGCTTCCCAGGCGCACTAGTGATAAGGACCCTGCCTGCCGACGCTGGAAACACGAGAGACTCAGATTTGATCCCCGGGTCGGGAAGATCCCCTGGAGGAGTGCATGGAAACCCATGCAGTATTCTAGCCTGGGAAATCCCATGGACAGAAGAAGCTGGTGGGCTACATTCCATGGGGTCACAAAGAGTCAGAACAACTGAAACAGCTTAGCATGCAAGGTGCCTGAATCAGATTTAGTCTTTTAACCGTTCTTGCATATTGTCTCCAATCCCCAAGTAACAAAACAACCAAAAACAAAGAGCAGCATAACACTAATAACAATATATGCATAAAATTATCCCAAGAAAATGTTTGATGCATGTGAGTGCTTTTGAAATTGAAAACTTGGAAACTCCATTAATAATCTTGAAGGCCCTTTGAGATATGGGATCCAAGATAATAATCACTACATGACTTCTTAAAATCCCTTCTACAATAATTCTGTAATTTCATGAATGAAATTAAAAAAAATTTTTTTAATGATCCTTCATTTCTCCAAGGGACACTGAAAGAAAACCATCTCTTCAGATGTTTTACAAGAAATTGAATGAAATGTTAGTTTCATCAAGGTCAACAAATAATATTGAGAGACTACTGTCAGGATTTGAATGGTTCAATGCATAACACCTGAGCAGATGGTGGGTGAAAAGTTCTGGTTTTGATATGCTAAATATAAGACCGTTGGTTGCTCAGTCATGTCCAACTCTTTTTGACCCCATGTACTGTAGCCTGCAGGCTCCTCTGTCCATGGAACTGTCCAGGCAAGATACTGGAGTGGGTTGCCATTCCCTTCTCCAGGGGATCTTCCTGACCCAGGGATTGAACCCAGGTCTCCCACATTGCAGGCGGATTCTTTACCAGCTGAGCCACCAGGAAGCACAATGTAAGATATTAGGATCAAATTAGAGGTGTTAGACATGTCAACTGCAAAAAGAGGCACAACGTGAGAGTTGGGAGTAAAGTTTTATTTGGGGGAAAATGAGGACTGCAGCCTGGGAGACAGCACCTCAGAGAGCCGAGAAACTGCTCCACAGAGGTAGTGGGAGAAAGTCAATAAATATGCTCTTGGTGTAGGGGGAGTTCAACCAAGTGCTTATTTTACAAAAGGTTTTCTGCTGGTCCTGAGCAGCTGACATCACCATGAAAGGATTTAGTGCTTTCCTAGATATGAGGAGAAGCAAGGACTAGGATCATAAAATCAGTTCCTGAAAACATGCAACTGTCTAGAGACCTGTTCCACCAGTCTCCCGGAGCAGAGGGTCTCACTCTCCACCCTGACCTCCCTTCACGGTGTGTGGAAGGTCAGCAGCTGCAGCAGCACAGGGCTCAGGCTCTGCAGACGCAGAAGGCAAGCTGGCAAAATCAATCTGTCATTGACAGATGGTGGATATACTCATCCCTAGTTCAGGGACAGAGTTGTTGTTGTTCAGTTGCTAGGTTGTGTGGACTCTTTGTGACCCCATGAACTGCTGCACTCCAGGCTTCCCTGTCCTTCACCATCTACCAGAGTTTGCTCAAACTCATGTCCATTGAGTCGGTGATGCCAGGTCATCCAACCAGCTCATCCTCTGTCGTCCTCTTCTCCTCCTGCCTTCAATCTTTCCCAGGAGCAGGGTCTTTTCAAATGTGTCAGCTCTTTGCATCAGGTGGCCAAAGTATTGGAGCTTCAGCTTCAGCATCAGTCCTTCCAGTCAATTAGTTCAGTTCAGTTCAGTCGCTCAGTCATGTCCGATTCTTTGCGACCCCATGAATCACAGCACGCCAGGCCTCCCTGTCCATCACCAACTCCCAGAGTTCACTCAAACTCATGTCCATCGAGTTGGTGATGCCATCCAGCCATCTCATCCTCTGTCGTCCCCTTCTCCTCCTGCCCCCAATCCCTCCCAGTATCAGGGTCTTTCCAGTGAGTCAACTCTTCGCATGCGGTGGCCAAAGTACTGGAGTTTCAGCTTTAGCATCAGTCCTTCCAATGAACACCCAGGGCTGATCTCCTTCAGAATGGACTGGTTGGATCTCCTTGCAGTCCAAGGGACTCTCAAGAGTCTTCTCCAACACCGCAGTTCAAAAGCATCAATTCTTCAGTGCTCAGCTTTCTTCCCAGTCCAACTCTCACATCCATACATGACCACTGGAAAAACCATAGCCTTGACTAGACAGACCTTTGTTGGCAAAGTAATATCTCTGCTTTTCAATATACTATCTAGGTTGGTCATAACTTTCCTTCCAAGGAGTAAGAATATTCAGAGTTAATTTCCTTTAGGATGGCCTCCGTGCTGTCCAAGGGCTGGGAATGGCGCATTTCAGCGTTATCAACCTGTTGTTTGTATTTAAAGTCAAACAACTAAACTGGATTACTTATCCCCAAAAAATGTAAATAGAAAAGAGGAACCGAGACAAAGACCCAGCTTGAGTGGGAGTTAGGGAAAGTGGGAAAACCAGCAATATGGATTAAGAAATGAATCCTAAAGCAAAGCAGTCGATCCTAAAGGAAATCAGTCCTGAATATTTATTGGAAGGACTGATGCTGAAGCTGAAACTCCAATACTTTGGCCACCTGATGTGAAGAACTGACTCCTTGGAAAAGACCCTGATGCTGGGAAAGATTGAAGGCAGGAGAAGGGGATGACAGGCGATGAGATGGTTGGATAGCATCACTGACTCAATGGACACGAGTTTGAGTAAAGTCCGGAAGTTGGTAATGGACAGGGAGGCCTGGTGTGTTGCAGTCCGTGGGGTCACAGAGAGTCGGACACGACTGAGCCACGGAACTGAACTGAACTGAGACTAAGAAGAAATATCAAAGATGCGAGAGGAAAGTCAGGAGGAATGAATTTCCCAGGAACAAAGAGAGAAGGGGAGGGCTTCCCCAGTGGCTCAGTGGTAAAGAATCCACCTGCCAGTGCAGGAGACCAGGGTTCAGCGCCTGATCTAGGAAGATCCCACACACCGCAGAGCAGCTAAGCTCGTGCACAACTGTTGAGCCTGTGTCCTAGAGCCTGGGAGCCACGACTACTGAGACCACATGTCACAGCTACCGACCCCAGAACCCTGGAGCCCGTGCTCTGCAACAGGAGAGTAGCCCCTGCTGCTGCAGCCAGAGAAAAGCCCGCACAGCAGCGAAGACCCAGCACAGTCAAGGTAATAAATAAAATCATAAAACAGAGAGAGAATGGGATGTTGCAGAATATGGAAAAGAGCCACGAATAATGCTCCATGTGGACATTTCCTTTTTTGAATATGATTTCAAGGTAAATCAGTGAAAATAATCATTTTTCTTTTCCCCAACTGACCTCATCGTTGAATTCATCAAGTGACTGAAAAAATAATCCTTAGGGAAGATGTACCAATGGAATATTCCTGATGCAATTTTAAATATTAGGAACACTGAATTTAATCTTGTAGCTTTATGCTTCCCAGGCAGACCTTCCCAAGTCATCTCTGGGGACCAAGAGTGTCCCTTCAGTCAGCTTTGTTATTATGAATGTCATTATTTGATGATAATTTTGAGTCTAAACATCACGGGAACTTCAGAGGTTAGTTCCAGGCTTCAAAGATATGATAAGTAAAGCCAGGTTTGCCTTATACAGAAAGAAGAGGCAGGATGAAACGTTCTCTCAGTCCCAGAGTTGAATCAGATCTAGTTTGAGAAGTGCTTTAACATAGCGATATGCTTGAATCCATAAGTGATCAGCAAACCAGCCTGGGGATCCTTTGAAGACAGAACGCTGGCATCCTCAGCGTTTAGCAAAGAATCCACGTAAATCTGCAATGACTTGTAATCCACATGACTACATTAAAAGGTAAGAATCTTCTTCTAGACTCCACTTTTAGAAGCTTGGGGAAAACTCTAACTTGTAACCAGGACAAGCCTCGTGGTGGACATTGTCCAGGAACAGAAGCTAAGTATGGAAATTTTCCCAGAAACAAAGTTCAGTTTTGACTCAGAACCAGTGTTCTATACTAGACAGTTGAAGGGGAGTTCCAGAACACATGCAGTGAAATCCATGCTTTTCAGAATGGCGAATGGCAAGAAGGAGGCTCTGTCCAATATGGTCAAGGGATCGTGATCCAGATCAGACTGCTGTTTCAGTCGCTCAGTCATGTCTGAATCCTTTCTGAGCCCGTGGACTGTAGCCCACCAGGCTCCCCTGTCCATGGAATTTCCCAGGCAAGAATACTGGAATGGGTTGCCATTTCCTTCTCCAGGGGATCTTCCCGACCCAGGGATCAAATCTGTGTCTTCTGCATTGGCAGGTGGATTCTTTACCACTAAGCCACCAGGGAAGCCCCTAGATTAGATTGAGTCCAACACTAGCCTAACCTTGAAATACAGAGATGTCGGTCCTTTCAAGGATTTCTCTGGTTTAAAAAAATCCATCATCACAAACACCAAACTTATAGAGGTCAAAGAATTAGAAAATGTCTGCTTCTGTTATAAGAGGAATAGCTAGAAGGTTCCTTCTCATTAAGAATCCCCCATATGTGTATACCTATGGCTGATTCATGTTGAGGTTTGACAGAAAACAACAAAATTCTATAAAGCAATTATCCTCCAGTTAAAAAATAAATTTTTTAAAAAAAGAAAAGAATCCCCCATATACATTAAAAAAATAATTCTAATTACATGAACTTTTCAAAAAGCATTATTGGATAGAAAGAGATGTGCCTGAGTTTTCCTCACACACTGGCCTTTTTACGACACCCTGGTGGCTCAGACGGCAAAGTGTCTGTCTACAATGCGGGAGACCCGGGTTTGACTCCTGGGTCAGGAAGATCCCCTGGAGAAAGAAATGGCAATCCACTCCAGTACTATTGCCTGGAAAATCCAATGGACAGAGGAGCTTGGTAGGCTGCAGTCCATGGGGTCTCAAAGAGTTGGACACGACTGAGCGGCTTCACTAGCTGAACTTGACTTATATTCTTTTTATTACTGTATCTCTCATTCGATTTTGAGCTCTCTGAGTGTAGACACACTGAATAATTCTCCACCCTCTTCCCTCTTCTCCGAGAAACTAGAGCTATGCCTGACATAGTGGAGGGTCTTAATAAATGTTTTTACTATTTACTAAAATAGATAACGAATGAAAACATCCAGCACAGGGAACTCCGCTTGGTCCCTGTGAAGACCTGAATGGGAAGGAAGTCCAGAAAAGAGGATGTGTGTGTGTGCATGGCCGAATCCCTTTGCTGTACAGCAGAAACTAACACTGGAAAGCAACTATTTCCAATAAAATTAATTTTTTAAAAATTTATGAATATGAATATTGATTTAGTGAGTAGTTGGTGAGAGAGGGTGAAAAGAAAGAGCAAAAAGAAAAAAGGGAGATTATAAATTAGGGTTCCGAGCACTGACTTTGTAAGGATCTGAGAAAGGTTTGTGGCACTCACTCCAAGGAGAAAAAGTTTGTTGATGAAGGACAATTCGGACGAAGGGACTTGACTTTCTGGGACACCTACCAGTCGGCCTTACGCACAGCGTGCTGCTCTGTGTACTTTATTTTCGTGACGGAAGCTGAGATTTGCTTCAGCCTGAACGAGGAATTGTTCCTTTCCCATTTGCTAGCTGGGCAAGTTGGTTAAAGCCTTTAAGCCTGAATGTCTTCATCTGAAAAAAATACAGACAATAAAGGACTGAAGGGCCACTTAAGGGAGAGGATGTACAATGATTAGCATGGTATACAGGACCCAGTAAATATTATCTAGCATTATGCAATAGAAGAACAATACCTTTTGTTGAATGCTGTTGGTCTGAACAGTTCATTTGATTTACTCAAGGGTGTGCTTGTGAAAGTATTACGTTGAAAACTATTCTGTGAGATTGCCTATATGCCACCATTATCAACTTTCAGAAGCGAATTCCATATGACTCAAGGTATTAACAGAAAAGGGACATAATTTTGACTCATCTTTCCAGATGCTGCTGCCAGAAAATACTCTTGGAGTCTCTTTTAGAAAGTAAATAGTGTCTTCAGACACATAATTTTCTCAGATTTGCAGACATATTTAAAATTTGCAGTCCATGGGGTTGCAAAGAGTCGGACATGACTTCGTGACTGAACAACATAAAATATATATTTCATTTTATGAATTAATTTTATGAATGCCATTTATGCATCCATAAATTCATATATAAAACTCATTTATAATGACATATAAACAGCGTTATTCAAGAATAACACTTATTCAAGAATAAGGACAAATATATTTTTGTTTGGGTACGTCTGATGTGGAAATCCTCCAGCTGGTACGAGTCTCTCCAGGAGGCACAGAAACCTCTGCCCCAAGCAGGCTTTCAGCCTCTGAGTGAGAGAACATCATTCCCCCTTCCCTGTTTACCCCACAGTCAGAACTCTCAAATCAAGATTTTACTTTTTTCTTCAGGTGAGCCCAAATTTGTGCTAACAGGTGAAACATTAAGGTCAATCAGGCCATGCAGGTAAACCATGGTCCAGGTTAAAATCATGCCTCTCTAGTCCAGGAACACTGTAATCCAACATTTTTGGTCTCAGATCTTAGGTGCTCTTTTCCCAATAGACCATCTAGAGTTCTACCTATGGCTGAACTATAATCAAATAACAAAGCCACTTGGAAGTGCTGGAAGTGTTAGTCGCTCGGTGGGATCTGACTCTTCACAACCCCATGGGCTGCAGCCCTCCAGGCTCCTCTGTCCATTGAAATCTCCAGGCAAGAATAGTGGAGTGGGTTGCCATTGCCTACTCCAGGGGATCTTCCCGACCCAGGGACCAAACCCAAGCCTCCTGCATTGCAGGCTGATGCTTGACCGCCCAAGCCACCACTTCAGAGACATGAAGCACAGGGGAAGGCAGTGTAGTACAGACGAAGATTAAGCACAGAAGTCTATGAACAGACTGGCAAGTGCTAGCTTTCCTACTGCTAACTTACGTGACTTCAAAGCACTTTTTAACCTTTTAATCCTACATGTCTTCATCTGTAGATTGGGGAGATAATAGTACACGCTTACTAAAGTGGTTTAATGCAGGTGTCCCCAAGCTCTGGGACCTGATGTCTGATGATGTGAAGTGGAGATGATGTAATAATAATAGAAATAAAGCGCACAATACATGTAATGTGCTTAAATCATCCCAAAACCATCTCCCCCAATGCCGGCCCATGGAAAAACTGTCTTCCAAGACACAGGTCCCTGGTGCCAGAAAGGTTGGGGGCCACTGGGATGGATGAAGTAAGCCAGCCCAAGCACGTGCTCAACACTCTCACTTTGTCTAGGACTTACCTTGTAATAAATGATCATTTGTCAGAAGACAGAGCCCTTGTCCTCCAGGAACCTCGAATACAATTTGGAACAGAACATACAGATACAGTAAAGACTGTATATTAACCCTAAAATCATAACACTATGAGTGACAAAGAATCTTGGAGAAAGGAGAGAGATTTAAACTGGAGTGTTCCAGAAAGGCTTCGCAAAAGAAGAACATAACCTAGAATTTTAAAAGTGGGCAGAATCTGCATTAGGCAAAAGGGAGAAGTTTTCTTGCTAGAAAGAGAACAGAATCACATGAAGCGGAAAGATGAAAGATAGATAAGAGGCCGATGAGTACCACATGGTGCGGAGCAGGGATGACCGAGGGCCGTCCTCAGTGGGGTTAGCCGGGAAAGCCAGACCCAGGAGAGACTGAATAACCAGCAGAGGGGTGTGAAAGCTGTCGTTTAACAAACAGGAAGGCATTAAAAACTCTTAAGCAGGTGAATTATATGATCATGGAGAGCAAGATGAACTATAGAGAGAAAAGAAGAGAAATGGAAGATTACAAGGAAGGCCAATGGAAGATAACAGCGGATAGAACTGATGGGGCAGCGGGAAGGGACCAAGCAAAGGATAAGCGAAATCTTTTAACTGCTTAAGTGTTTGTTTCTTTTCGGCTGCCCTGGGCCTTCCCTGCTGCTCGCAGGCTTTCTCCGGTTGCTGTGAGCTGGGCTGCTCTTCGTTGCGGCGGCTTCTCTGCTGCCGCACACGAGCTCAGGGGGACGCAGGACCAGTTGTGGCCTGCAGCATGCGCAGTCTTCCCAGACCAGAGATCAAACCCACGTTCTCTGCATCGGCAGGTGTATTCGTAACCACTGGACGACCAGGGAAGTCCTTAATTTCTATTTTAGAGTTGATTAACAGTGTTGTGTTAGTTTCAGGTACAGCAAAAATGACTCAGTTATACATATCCATCTATTCCTTTTCAAATTCTTTTCCCATGTAGGTTGTTACAGAGCAGGGTTCCCTGTGCGATAGAGCAGGTACTTGCTGGCTATCGGTTTTAAATATAGCAGGGTGTACGTGTCAGTCCTGGGCTTCCCTGGTAGCTCAGCTGGTAAAGAATCTGCCTGCAATGCAGAAGACCCCAGTTCAATTCCTGGGTCCAGAGATCCCCTGGAGAAGGGATAGGCTACCCACTCCAGTATTCTTGGGCTTCCCTAGTGGCTCAGACTGTAAAGAAATCACCTGCAATGTGGGAGACCTGGTTCTATCCCAGGGTCAGGAAGATCCCCTGGAGGAGGGTATGGCAACCCACTCCAGTGTCCTTGCCTGGAGAATCTCATGGACAGAGGAGCATGGCGGACTGCAGTCCACGGGGTCACAAAGAGTCAGACACGACTGAGTGACTGAGCACAGCACATGTCAATCCCAAAGTTCCAGTCTACCCCTCCACCCCCTGGTGTGTTCTCTGTGAGTCTGTTTCTGTTTTGTAAATAAGCTCATTTGCATCATTTTTTAAGATTCTGCACATAAGTTATATCATATGATATTAGTCTTTAGAGATGAGAAATTCTGAAGGACAGTATCAGTGTTTAGGGACAAATAAATACTGATATTATTGGATAAAGGAGAGGAAGCAAAACAAATCATTAAAGTCTCCAGGTTTTAAACTAAATTACAGAGTTTGTTTTTTTAATTTTTTCTGGCGTATAGTTGCTGTACAGTGTTGTGTTAGCTTCGACCGTACGGAAGAGTACAGCAGCTATTCATATACATATATTGCCTCTTTTCTGGGTTTCCTTTCCATTCAGGCCCCACAGAGCATTAAGCAGAGTTCCCTGTGCTATGCTGGGTTCTCATTAGGTACCTGTTTTATGCACAGTATCGATCGTATATGCCTGTAACCTATGGAGCTTCTGATACAGCATCACAATGCCTGGTTTTCTTTAAACTTTGTCACGTATCTACTTATATGTTCCTAAAACTTTTTATTTCAAGTTTCCCATGATGAACTGATACCCAACTTTATCTGTTTTGTAAATTTGAACTTTAAATTGACTTTATCCATTCGTTTGTTCAGAAATACTTCTTGAGAAATATTCTCTGCCAGGTACTGTGCTGGAGACGGGAGTTAAAGTAAAGGTCGTCAGAACCCCCAGCACCCAGGAGTTTTCAGTCTTCAGGGCAGGAAGGAAAAGGGAGAAAGCTGAGAGAGGGCCAAACCATAAATTGTAATGTCACATGCTCCGCTGTAAAAGGAAAGCTGCCGAAGTACCTCTGTGCATGGAGAAGTTGGGAAAGCATCATGTTAAAAGAGACATCTAGAATGGGGGGAAGACATGGTCAGGGACTTTGGCGGGGACCTACTGACCAGCACAAGGAGCTCCGCGCAGTGATATGTGGACGCCTGGCGGGGAGGGGCGTTTGGGGGAGAACGGATACACGTTTATGTGTGTTGAGTCCCTTCACTGTTCACCTGAACTATCGGAATACTGTTAATCAGCTATACCCCAACAGAAAGCAAAAAGCTTAAAAGAGATCCCTAGAGACTCCTGTCATCTTCCCTTTTCGTAGGTCCAATGTGGTACCCATGGAAGAAATAAATAAAACCGCAAAGGTGCAATTCTTCTTTCGTCCATTCTCAGCCGACCCTAAGGTCCAGGCGCTGATTTCTGTGGCCTTCCTGGCGATGTACCTGACCAGCCTGGGTGGAAATGCCCTCATAGCCCTTATTGTTCAGATCAATCATTCCCTCCACACCCCCATGTACTTTTTCCTGGCTAACCTGGCAGCTCTGGAAATCCTCTATACATCTTGCCTCGCCCCCCTGGCCTTGGCAAACCTTCTTTCAATGGGCAGAACCCCCATTTCTATCACTGGATGTGGTACCCAGATGTTTTTCTTCGTCTTCCTGGGAGGGGCTGATTGCGTCCTGCTCGCGGTCATGGCTTACGACCGGTTGATGGCGATCCGTTACCCTTTAGGGTACACCCTCCTCATGAGCTGGCCCTTGTGTGTGCAGCTGATGGTGGGGTCCCTGAAACTAGGGTTCTTGCTGTCACTACCGCTGACAGTTTTAATCTTCCGCCTCCCGTTCTGCAACAATAGTGAAATCTACCACTTCTTCTGCGACATGCCTGCTGTCATGCGCCTGGCTTGCGCGGACACGCACGTTCACCAGTCCGCTCTGTACGCCATCAGCTTCACCGTCCTAAGCATTCCCCTCTCGATGATCTTCGTCTCCTACGTCTTCATCGTGGTGACCGTCTTACGGATCCGGTCCACGGAAGGGCGCCGCCGGGCCTGCTCCACGTGCTCCGCTCACCTCTCGGTGGTCCTCCTGCAGTGCGGCTGCACCAGCTTCATGTATTTGTCCCCCAGGTCCAGCTACTCTCCTGAGACGGGCCGGGTGGTGTCAGTGGTCTACACCTTCATCACTCCCATCTTAAACCCCTTAATCTATAGTATGAGGAACAAAGAATTGAAAAATGCCCTCAGGAGGGCATTACGCAGGCTCTAGGTCGGGTGGTTCTGTGACTTATTTAAATCAGGACACTTCTGAGAATGAAATGGGACGCTGTTAATAATTATGCCCGGATGGTCTGCAGGAGCCAAGAGTGTACTCAACAGAGACATGGTATTCTAGGAGCACTAGAGGCTGTGGATGCTACCAACTGAAATACAGCTTTATCACACAGGGCAGCACAGTGTCCTGGGCGTGGATGGAGGAGTAGCAACATTTATTTATTGGACATCCACTGGGTATGAGGTACTTTATGTGGGTTCTCTCACTTAGCCCATCATAAGTATCATTGTCTTCTTTACTTTAGAAGAGAAAACTAAAGTGGCTACCAGAATATATACCAGGATGAGAACACAAGTATTCAGAAATCTAGACTAAGCTGTCTTCACACAGTCATGCTCTCCTTGTTCTACTCTCGCTCTGCCAGTAGGAGTATGTGTTACCTTGTACAAGTCTCTCTAAGCCTCTAGACTTCAGTTTCCTTATATCTGAGAAGACAAAGCTGAACTAGAAGATTGCACCTGTTCCTTCAAAGGTCATCAGTTCAGTTCAGTTCCGTTGCTCAGTCGTGTCTGACTCTTTGTGACCTCATTAACCACAGCACGCCAGGCCTCCCTGTCCATCACCAACTCCCAGAGTTTACCCAAACTCATGTCCATTGAGTCGGTGATGCCATCCAGCCATCTCATCCTCTGTTGTCCCCTTCTCTTCCTGCCCACAACCCTTCCCAACATTAGGGTTTTTTCCAATGAGTCAACTCTTCGCATGAGGTGGCCAAAGTATTGTAGTTTCAGCTACAATATCAGTCCTTCCAATGAATACCCAGGACTGATCTCCTTTAGAATGGACTGGTTGGATCTCCTTGCAGTCCAAGGGACTCTCAAGAGTCTTCTCCAACACCACAGTTCAAAAGCATCAATTCTTCAACACTCAGCCTTCTTCACAGTCCAACTCTCATATCCATACGTGACCACAGGAAAAACCATAGCCTTGACTAGACGAACCTTTGTTGGCAAAGTAATGTCTCTGCTTTTGAATATGCTATCTAGGTTGGTCATAACTTTCCTTCCAAGGAGTAAGCGTCTTTTAATTTCATGGCTGCAGTCACCATCTGTAGTGATTTTGGAGCCCAGAAAAATAAAGTCTGACACTGTTTCCACTGTTTCCCCATCTATTTCCCATGAAGTGGTGGGACCGGATGCCATGATCTTCGTTTTCTGAATGTTGAGTTTTAAGCCAACTTTTTCACTCTTCTCCTTCACTTTCATCAAGAGGCTCTTTAGTTCTTCTTCACTTTCTGCCATAAGGGTGGTGTCATCTGCGTATCTGAGGTTATTGATATTTCCCTCGACAATCTTGATTCCAGCCTGTGCTTCCTCCAGCCCAGCGTTTCCCATGATGTACTCTGCATAGAAGTTAAATAAGCAGGGTGACAATATACAGCCTTGACATACTCCTTTTCCTATTTGGAACCAGTCTGTTGTTCCATGTCCAGTTCTAACTGTTGCTTCCTGACCTGTATACAGGTTTCTCAAGAGGCAGGTCAGGTGGTCTGTTTTTCCCATCTCTTCCAGAATTTTCCACAGTTAATTGTGATCCACATGGTTAAAGGCTTTGGCATAGTCAATAAAGCAGAAATAGATGTTTTTCTGGAACTTTCTTGCTTTTTTGATGATCCAGCAGATGTTGGCAATTTGATCTCTGGTTCCTCTGCCTTTTCTAAAACCAGCTTGAACATCAGGAAGTTCACAGTTCACATATTGCTGAAGCCTGGCTTGGAGAATTTCGAGCATTACTTTACTAGCATGCGAGATGAGTGCAATTGTGCGGTAGTTTGAGGATTCTTTGGCATTGCCTTTCTTTGGGATTAGGATGAAAACTGACCTTTTCCAGTCCTGTGGCCACTGCTGAGTTTTCCACATTTTCTGGCATATTGAGTGCAGCACTTACACAGCATCATCTTTCAGGATTTGAAATAGCTCAACTGGAATTCCATCACCTCCACTAGCTTTGTTCTTAATAATGCTTTCTAAGGCCCACTTGAGTTCACATTCCAGGATGTCTGGCTCTAGGTGAGTGATCACACCATTGTGATTATCTTGGTCAAGAAGCTCTTTTTTGTACAGTTCTTTTGTGTATTCTTGCCACCTCTTCTTAATATCTTCTGCTTCTGTTAGGTCCATACCATTTTTGTCCTTTATCAAGTCCATCTTTGCATGAAATGTTCCCTTGGTATCTCTAATTTTCTTGAAGAGATCTCTAGTCTTTCCCATTCTGTTGTTTTCCTCTATTTCTTTGCATTGATCACTGAGGAAGGCTTTTTTATCTCTGTGCTATTCTTTGGAACTCTGCATTCAGATGCTTATATCTTTCCTTTTCTCCTTTGCTTTTTGCTTCTCTTCTTTTCACAGCTATTTGTAAGGCTTCCTCAGGCAGCCATTTTGCTTTTTTGCATTTCTTTTCCATGGGGATGGTCTTAATCCCTGTCTCCTGTACAATGTCACGAACCTCCACCCATAGTTCATCAGGCACTCTGTCTATCAGATCTAGTCCCTTAAATCTATTTTTCACTTCCACTGTATAATCATAAGGGATTTGATTTAGGTCATACCTGAATGGTCTAGTGGTTTTCCTTACTTACTTCAATTTCAGTCTGAATTTGGCAATAAGGAGTTCATGGTCTGAGCCACAGTCAGCTCCTGGTCTTGTTTTTGCTAACTGTATAGAGCTTCTCCATCTTTGGCTGCAAAGAATATAATCAATCTGATTTTGGTGTTGACCATCTAGTGATGTCCATGTGTAGAGTCTTCTCTTGTGTTGTTGGAAGAGGGTGTTTGCTATGACCAGGGTGTTCTCTTGGCAAAACTCTATTAGCCTTTGCCCTGCTTCATTCTGTACTCCAAGGCCAGACTTGCCTGTTACTCCAGGTGTTTCTTGACTTCCTACTTTTGCGTTCCAGTCCAATATAATGAAAAGGACATCTGTTTTGGGGTGTTAGTTCTAAAAGGTCTTGTAGGTCTTCATAGAACCATTCAACTTCAGCCTCTTCAGCATTACTGGTTGGGACATAGACTTGGATTACTGTGATATTGAATGGTTTGCCTTGGAAATGAACAGAGATCATTCTGTCGTTTTTGAGATTGCATCCAAGTACTGCATTTTGGACTCTTTTGTTGACTATGATGGCTACTCCATTTCTTCTGAGGGATTCCTGCCCACAGTAGTAGATATAATGGTCATCTGAGTTAAATTCACCCATCCCGGTCCATTTCAGTTCGCTGATTCCTAGAATGTCGACATTGACCCTTGCCATCTCTTGTTTGACCACTTCCAATTTGCCCTGATTCATGGACCTGACATTCCAGGTTCCTATGCAATATTGCTCTTTACAGCATCGGACCTTGCTTCTATCACCAGTCATATCTACAGCTGGGTATTTTTTTTTTGCTTTGGCTCCATCCCTTCATTCTTTCTGGAGTTATTTCTCCACTGATCTCCAGTAGCATATTGGGCACCTACCGACCTGGGGAGTTCCTCTTTCAGTATCCTATCATTTTGCCTTTTCATATTGTTCATGGGGTTCTCAAGGCAAGGATACTGAAGTGGTTTGCCATTCCCTTCTCCAGTGGACCACATTCTGTCACATCTCTCCATCATGACCCATCTGTCTTGGGTGGCCCCACACAGCATGGCTTAGTTTCATTGAGTTAGACAAGGCTGTGGTCCATGTGATCAGATTGGCTAGTTTTCTGTGATTATGGTTTCAGTCTGTCTGCCCACCGATGCCCTCTCACAACACCTACCATCTTACTTGGGTTTTTCTTACCTTGGATGAGAGGTATATCTTCACGGCTGCTCCAGCAAAGTGCAGCTGCTGGTCCTCACCTTGGACGAGGGGTATCTCCTCACGGCCACCCCTCCTGACCTTGAACGTGGAGTAGCTCCTCTCGGCCCTCCCCATGCAGCCGCTGCTCCTTGGGCGTGGGGTTGCTCCTCTCGGCCACTGCCCCTGACCTCGGGTGTGGGGTAGCTCCTCACCAGGGTCTTTTCCAGTGAGTCAGCTCTTCGCATCAGGTGGCCAAAGTATTGGAGTTTCAGCCTCAGCATCAGTCCCTCCAATGAGCACCCAGGACTGATCTCCTTTAGGATGGAGTGGTTGGATCTCCTTGCCGCCCAGTGGACTGTCAAGAATTTCCTCCAACACCACAGTTCAAAAGCATCAATTCTTCCATGCTCAGCTTTCTTTATAGTCCAACTCTCACATCTATACATGACCACTGGAAAAACCATAGCCTTGACTAGACAGACCTTTGTTGGCAAAGTAATATCTCTGCTTGTTAATATGCCACCTAGGTTGGTCATAATTTTTCTTCCAGGGAGCAAGGTCTTGTAGGTCTTCACAGAACCGTTCTACTTCAGCTTCTTCAGCATTACTGGTTGGGGCATAGGCTTGGATTACTGTGATACTGAATGGTTTGCCTTGGAAATGAACAGAGATCATTGTGTCATTTTTGAGACTGCACCCAAGTACTGCATTTCAGACTCTTTTGTTGACCATGATGGCTACTCCACTTCTTCTAAGGGATTCTTGCCCACAGTAGTAGATACAATGGTCATCTGAGTTAAATTCACCCATTAATTTTTACTTTTACCTGTGAACTGTATTTTTATTAATTAATCTTGATCATTTTAGTCTCATAAATATGAATCAAATATAGTTTTCTTTGTTTCTTTCTTTTATTGGCTGTGCCACACGGGCATGTGGGATCTTATGTCCCTGACCAGGGATGGAAGCAGAGTCTTGACCACTGGATCACCAGGCAAGTCCCCAAGTACAGTTTTCATACGACTCTCAATGCTGCCTGACCATAATTTATTTTACTAACGTACATGCAAAACTCTTTATTTAACACGATACATTTTGCTTTTATTGGTTTTGGAGGGATCCAAACTCACAAAGTGATTTTCAGGATTTATCTCATTCATCAGAATTTTATGTCATGGCCAAAATTATAATTGTATGTCATTTCCTTCTCCAAGTCATTGACAAATATCTAGAATAGGCCAGGAGGAATTCAGTCTTCCTCTTTGGGAACTGTCGTCCAACGAGATAGAAAGCCGCTCAGTGAATACCTTCTGCGGTCCCATCTCCATGGGACCTGCCCCAGGGGGCCGCGCTGTCCTGTATCCATGCATCTAGGTGACCTCTGTCCTCCAGGGACACGGGACTCGCTGGTCCCTGGGACGTCCGCAAAGGTGCTCCTCCAGGGACACGTGACTCGCTGGTCACTGGGACGTCCGCAAAGGTGCTCCTCCAGGGACACAGGACTCGCTGGTCCCTGGGACGTCCGCAAAGGTGCCACAGCTGTCACCCTTCCCTTTGGAGCCTGTCTTCTCTCGCTGTCCTAAGACTGACCTGTGAAGAAGCCAGAGCTAGGGCGACACCCCACGGAGCACAAACTGGATGCCAAGCTGAGGCTCCCTGGAACAGCCCCAGTCAAACCACCGGATGTCTGAAGCCACATAAGTGACCCCATCAAGACCAGCAGAAGGACTGCCCAGCTGAGCTGGCCTAAATGCTACCCACAGAAGCCTGGGAAAATAAAATGACTGGTATTTTAAGTCTGGAGTGGTTCCTTTTGCCGCAAAGAAGTAACCAATTCACCATGCAATCCAGACTAAACCATCTTTTCAAGAAGGACATCATAGAAAGCATATCAAATCCTTTCATACAATCAAAATACACTAAAACACATATAAACCTAGCCATTTAGAAGCCTTATTTTCAAGTGACGCACATTTGGCATATTTGAGTAACTTCCTATGGACGCTTGGTCACCACTAGTTTGTTTGTTGGTTGGTTGGTTTTGAAGAGAACCACTACTTTATTTTTTTTTTTTAATATTTATTTATTGGGCTGTGCCAGGTCTTAGTAGCAGCATACAGGATCTTTAGTTGGTAGGTGGGATCTCAGGTAAGTGGGCTGTCTAAATGGACTGCAAATTACAGATCAGAAATTGTCTCACCCCAGTCAAACACGTGGAGAATGTTCAAGTTTGTAATTTATAATTGGGCTTCCCTGGTGGCACAGTAGTAAAGAACCCTTCTGCCAATGCAGGAGACCTGGGCTCCATCCCTGGGCTGGGAAGATCCCCTGGAGAAGGGAATGGCAGCCCACTCCAGTGTTCTTGCCTAGAAAACTCCATGGACAGAGGAGCCTGGTGGGCTACAGTCCCTGGGCTCAGAAGAGTTGGACATGACTTAGCAACTAAACGACAACAATTTATAATTAACACACACACACACACACACACACAGGGTAATGGACCAGGTGCTCTCTGACTTTTGCAGCTGGTGTGCCACTTGTGCAGGATATGGCAGCTTGGTCTGTGCATAACCTAGTCCAACCACCCTCTGGTGAATCTTCACGTACCAGCTTTAGACTTCCCAGATTCTCTAGCCACTAGGATATTATTTACTTTCCACCAACTAAATGCAATCCCTTAAGATGTGAATTGAAGTCCAGTAACCTGGAGAAGGAAGTGTCCTGAGCGTGAGGCTTCCATTCTGCTGCTGGGAGTCAAGTACCTGAGTCGTGGTTCTGGGGTCAAACAGTCCATCTTTGGAGACTCCCTGCTCCCCCTGATGCTTTCAGTTAAACAACCTGGTTCCTCGGGATGACAGTTCCATGTTGTAGAGTCTCTCCTGGAGTCTGAGCCTAGAGCCCACCTCTCCACCCCTTTCAATGATTTTTCAGTGATTTACGGCTCACTACATTCCATCTTTTGGAAAAGGTGAAAGGTTGTTGTTGAATCACGCAAATACACCAGGATTCTTGGCCCCCGGAGGACAAGAATTCAATCCGGGGCCAGAGACGAGGCTTGATCGCTCAGAGCTTTTGTGTAATAAACTTTTATTAAAGTATAAAGGAGATAGAGAAAGCTTCTGACATAGGCATCAGAAGGGGGCAGAAAGAGTACCCGCTTACCAGTGTTAACAATGAAGTTATATACTCTCCAATGAATCCAAAGAATATCTGGAGGTTGTAAAGACCTCATCAGACCTACTCCCATAATTTACATTTTAAGATAACAGGATTAGCCAGAAGGTTTAATCCAAAGACTGTCCTTAGGCAGGATACATTATTGTTATATAATCCTAAGGAATGTGGAGAAAGAAAAAAAGTTTGTCCTTTCTTCCTCCTTGAGAATTCCAGACCCCTCTCTCCTTGGGGACCCCTAGACTCCCTATCAACCTGCCTAGGAAATGACTCTCTCAAAGGCAATGGCACCCCACTCCAGTACTCTTGCCTGGAAAATCCCATGGACGAAGGAGCCTGGTAGGCTTCAGTCCATGGGGTCGCTGGGAGTTGGGCACGACTGAGCGACTTCACCTTCACTTTTCACTTTCATGCATTGGAGAAGGAAATGGCAACCCACTCCACTGTTCTTGCCTGGAGAATCCCAGGGAGGGGGGAGCCTGGTGGGCTGCCGTCTATGGGGTCGCACAGAGTCGGACACGACTGAAGTGACTTAGCAGCAGCAGCACGTTCCATCTTTTCTGTTTAAAATATGGAAGATGGTTAAAAGCTAAATGCTACCCCACCATCCCTTCTCTTTTATGTACCATTTCTAAAAGGGTCATTTGTTTATTTTTGGTGGTTCTCGGTCTGTCTCTGTGAGTGGGCTTTCTCTAGTCGTGGCTGGGGGGCGACTCTCCAGCTGCAATGCTTGGGCCTCTCATTGCTGTGGTTCCTCCTGTTGCAGAGCCTGGGCCCGCGGGCGCGGGGGCTCAGTAGTCGCGGCTCCCGGCTTAGAGCGCAGGCTCGGTAGTTGTGGCGCCTGGGCTTAGTTGCTCTGCAGCGTGTGGGATCTTCCTAGACCAGGGATTGAGCCCGTGTCCACGGCGTGGGCAGGCAATTCTTTACCACTGAGCCACCAGGGAAGCCTGCCTTTTACGTACTTTTAAAGGACGCAAAATTTTATTCTGAGCTACTTAGCCCAGCAGCACATCAGCTAAAAAGGCTTCCTGGCCACCCTCTCACGCCAGAACATGTGATGGCGCTGTGCCTGAGCACCTTCTGTGCTGGAATATAACGACATCGCTGCATCTGTAACATGGTACTGCTCCTAGTTACCTTTCTAGGTACACTCTGACCGCTTGGGAGAAAGAAACTATTTCTATTAGCTTGGGATCCAGAGATTTCAAAAACATTAAATCAATTCAATCATCATTGATGCGCAGTCATTCTTTCAGGGCCAGCTCACCTCCACCACAAAGCCTTCCCTGACTCTTACTGTCTGTCCATCCTCAACTATGATAGCATCACTTTCAAGGGACAGTCTCACTTTGGACTCTGTTGTTAGGGAAGCATTTCTGGCCTCCCTAACAACTTGGGAGATAAAGTTGTGTTTTATCTCCCAAGTCAGACGCTGACCTCACTGATGCCAGAGACGATACCTAATATATCTTTGAATATCTCGTAAATTTACCAGAATGAACAATTGCACTCATCTCACACGTTAGCAAAGTAATGCTCAAAATTCCCTAAGCCAGGCTTCAACAGTATGTGAACCATGAACTTCCAGATGTTCTAGCTAGATTTAGAAAAGGCAGAGGAAACAGAGATCAAATTACCAACATCTGTTGGATCATAGAAAAAGCAAGAGAATTCCAGAAAAACATCTATTTCTGCTTTATTGACTATGCCAAAGACTTTGACTGTGTGGATCACAACAAAATGTGGAAAATTCTTCAAGAGATAGGAATACCAGACCACCTGATCTTCTTCCTGAGAAATCTGCATACAGATCAGGAAGCAACAGTTAGAACTGGACATGGAACAACAGATTGGTTCCAAATAGGAAAAGGAGTATGTCAAGGCTGTATATTGGCACCCTGCTTATTTAAGTTATATACAGAGTATATCATGCAAAATGCTGGGCTGGATGAAGCACAAGCTGGAATCAAGATTGCTAGGAGAAATATCAATAACCTCAGATATGCAGATGACACCACCCTTATGACAGAATGTGAAGAGGAACTAAAGAGCCTCTTGATGAAAGTGAAAGAGGAGAGTGAAAAAGCTGGCTTAAAACTCAGCATTCAAAAAGCTAAGATCATGGCATCCAGTCCCATCACTGCATGGCAAAAAGATGGGGAAACAATGGAAACAGTGTCAGACTTTATTTTCTTGGACTCCAAAATCACTGCAGATGGTGACTGCAGCCCTGAAATTAAAAGACACTTGCTCCTTGAAAGAAAAGCTATGAAAAACCTAGACAGCATATTAAAAAGCAGAGACATTACTTTGCCAACAAAGGTCCGTCTAGTCAATGCTATGGTTTTTCCAGTGGTCATGTATGGATGTGAGAGTTGGACGGTGAAGAAAGCTGAGTGCCAAAGAATTGATGCTTTTGAACTGTGGTGTTGGAGAAGACTCTTGAGAGTCCCTTCGACTGCAAGGAGATCCAACCAATCCATCCTAAAGGAAATTAGTCCTGAATATTCATTGGAAGGACTTATGCTGAAGCTGAAACTCCAATACTTTGGCCACCTGATGGGAAGAACTGACTCATTGGAAAAGACCCTCATGCTGGGAAAGATTGAAGGCTGGAGGAGAAGGGGATGAAGGAGGATGAGCTGGTTGGATGGCATCACCGACTTGATGGACATGTAGTTTGAGCAAACTCTGGGAGTTGGTGATGGACAGGGAGGCCTGGTGTGCTGCAGTCCATGGGATCGCAGAGTCAGACATGACTGAGCGACTGAACTTAACTGAATGCATGACACTCAAAAAAAAAAAAAAAAAATCATCTGGAGAAGTGCAGGTTAAATAACCTAAAGGAAGAAACTGAACACACCGGTCAAAGCGCAGAAATACTTCAAAGACTAACACAGGCTGTATGAAACACAGTCTGCCTTCACTGTCCACCCCCGCTCTTGATTAAACACATAGGGAGATGCACGGTGCTTAGGGCCTAACACCCAGCCCTTCCTCCGTGTCTGTCTTTCAGGGCTCCCAGCCTCTTTGTCATCCTTGTCTTCAGGGATCCCCAGGTGGGGGAAGCCCCCAGCTGTGCACAGAAACAGCCTTTCTTTATCCTTAATAGCCAGGTGCTTCTGGTTCACTGACAACTTTTCAATGAAGTCCGAGTCTCCTAGAAGTGACTTCCTAGCAACGTACGTCACCACCTTATGTACACAACTCCAGGCAATGTCATGTTATTCACACTTCATGGGATGCTTGGGGATATTATTACTTTTATTATTGAAAGAAAGAAAGAATGGAGGAGGGAAGGAAGAAAAGGAAGGAAGGGAGGGAGAATGGGAAGTGGGCAAGGGAGAGAGGGAGGAAGGAAAGAGACAAGGGAAGGTGAGAGGGAGGGAAGGAGGGAAATGGAGCCCACGTGGAAGAAATGTTGTCTACTGCCTCTCCTTAGGAAGGCGTGAAGGGTCTTCTATCTAAAATGTAATGTCATGGTAGTTCTGCTCCAGTTGCAATGATCCTACAGGTCTAGGTTATAATCACCAGATTTCCTTCCTTCCTTCACTCAACGGTCACTAACTGAGCATCTTTGATATATGGCAACCTGGAACATCCTGAGAATGCAGCAGTGCAGGGACAGAGAAGATGGTCACCTTGTGGGGATTGCGATCTAATGGGAAAGACAGAAAGTGAACAAAGAAGATACGTGTATTTCAAGGTGGACTCTCTGTACCGCCAATCCGTTGACTAAGGTTAAGGGTGGTGTAAGATACTCCGGGAGATGGTGATGTACAGGAAGGCCTGGTGTGCTGTGATTCATGGGGTCGGACATGAGCGACTGAACTGAACTGAACTGAACTGAAGATGCTCTTATGAGGAATCTCTGTACAGTGCTGATCCATTGATTAAGGTTAAGGATGATGTAAGATGGTCTTAAGAGGACTCTCTGTACCATGCCAATCCGTTGACTTAAGTTAAGGGTGGTGTAAGATGCTCTTAAGAGGAATCTCTATACAGTGCCAATCTGTTTACTTAGGTTAAGGGTGATGTAAGAAGATGGTAGGTGTTGCAAGAGGGCATCAGAGGGCAGACACACTGAAACCATACTCACAGAAAACTAGTCAATTTAATCACACTAGGACCACAGCCTTGTCTAACTCAATGAATCTAAGCCATGCCTGTGGGGCAACCCAAGACGGGAGGGTCGTGGTGGAGAGATCTGACAGAATGTGGTCCACTGGAGAAGGGAATGGCAAACCACTTCAGTATTCTTGCCTTGAGAACCCCATGAACAGTATGAAAAGGCAAAATGATAGGATACTGAAAAAGAAACTCCCCAGGTCAGTGGGTGCCCAACATGCTACTGGAGATAAGTGGAGAAATAACTCCAGAAAGAATGAAGGGATGGAGCCAAAGCAAAAAGAATACCCAGCTGTGGATGTGACTGGTGATAGAAGCAAGGTTCGATGCTGTAAAGAGCAATATTGCATAGGAACCTGGAATGTCAGGCCCATGAATCAAGGCAAATTGGAAGTGGTCAAACAGGAGATGGCAAGAGTGAATGTCGACATTCTAGGAATCAGCGAACTGAAATGGACTGGAATGGGAGAATTTAACTCAGATGACCATTGTATCTACTACTGCGGGCAGGAATCCCTCAGAAGAAATGGAGTAGCCATCATGGTCAACAAAAGAGTCTGAAATACAGTACTTGGATGCAATCTCAAAAACGACAGAATGATCTTTGTTTGTCTCTGAGGCAAACCATTCAATATCACAGTAATCCAAGTCTATGCCCCAACCAGTAACACTGAAGAAGCTGAAGTTGAACGGTTCTATGAAGATGTACAAGACCTTTTAGAACTAACACCCAAAAAAGATGTCCTTTTCATTATAGGGGACTGGAATGCAAAAGTAGGAAGTCAAGAAACACCTGTAGTAACAGGCAAATTTGGCCTTGGAATATGAATGAAGCAGGGCAAGACTAATAGAGTTTTGCCAAGAAAATGCACTGGTCATAACAAACACCCTCTTCCAACAACACAAGAGAAGACTCTATACATGGACATCACCAGATGGTCAACACCGAAATCAGATTGATTATATTCTTTGCAGCCAAAGATGGAGAAGCTCTATGCAGTCAACAAAAACAAGACCAGGAGCTGACTGTGGCTCAGACCATGAACTCCTTATTGCCAAATTCAGACTGAAATTGAAGAAAGTAGGGAAAACCACTAGACCATTCAGGTATGACCTAAATCAAATCCCTTATGATTATACAGTGGAAGTGAGAAATAGATTTAAGGGCCTAGATCTGATAGATAGAGTGCCTGATGAACTATGGAATGGGGTTCGTGACATTGTACAGGAGACAGGGATCAAGACCATCCCCATGGAAAAGAAATGCAAAAAAGCAAAATGGCTGTCAATGCCTTACAAATGCCTTACAAATAGCTGTGAAAAGAAGAGAAGCGAAAAGCAAAGGAGAAAAGGAAAGATATAAACATCTGAATGCAGAGTTCCAAAGAATTGCAAGAAGAGATAAGAAAGCCTTCTTCAGCGATCAATGCAAATAAATAGAGGAAAACAACAGAATGGGAAAGACTAGAGATCTCTTCAAGAAAACTAGAGATACCAAAGGAAGATTTCATGCAAAGATGGGCTCAATAAAGGACAGTAATGGTATGGACCTAACAGAAGCAGAAGAAATTAAGAAGAGATGGCAAGAATACACAGAAGAACTGTACAAAAAAGATCTTCATGACCCAGATAATCACGATGATGTGATCACTGACCTAGAGCCAAACATCCTGGAATGTGAAGTCAAGTGGGCCTTAGAAAGCATTATTAAGAACAAAGCTAGTGGAGGTGATGGAATTCCAGTTGAGCTATTCCAAATCCTGAAAGATGATGCTGTGAAAGTGCTGCATTCAATATGCCAGCAAATTTGGAAAACTCAGCAGTGGCCACAGGACTGGAAAAGGTCAGTTTTCATCCTAATCCCAAAGAAAGGCAATGCCAAAGAATGCTCGAACTACCGCACAATTGCACTCATCTCACACGCTAGTAAAGTAATGCTCAAAATTCTCCAAGCCAGGCTTCAGCAGTATGTGAACCGTGAACTTCCTGATGTTCAAGGTGGTTTTAGAAAAGGCAGAGGAACCAGAGATCAAATTGCCAACATCCGCTGGATCATCGAAAAACAAGAGAGTTCCAGAAAAACATCTATTTCTGCTTTATTGACTATGCCAAAGCCTTTGACTGTGTGGATCACAATAAACTGTGGAAAATCCTGAAAGAGATGGGAATACCAGACCACCTGATCTGCCTCTTGAGAAACCTCTATGCAGGTCAGGAAGCAACAGTTAGAACTGGACATGGAACAATAGACTGGTTCCAAATAGGAAAAGGAGTATGTCAAGGCTGTATATTGTCACCCTGTTTATTTAACTTATATGCAGAGTACATGATTAGAAACGCTGGACTGGAAGAAACACAAGCTGGAATCAAGATTGCTAGGAGAAATATCAATAACCTCAGATATGCAGATGACACCACCCTTATGGCAGAAAGTGAAGAGGAACTAAAAAGCCTCTTGATGAAAGTGAAAGAGGAGAGTGAAAAAGTTGGCTTAAAGCTCAATATTCATAAAACGAAGATCATGGCATCAGATCCCATCACTTCACGGGAAATAGATGGGGAAACAGTGGAAACAGTGTCAGACTTTGCCGGGAGCCAGCATATTGCATATTGCATATTGCGTATTGAGTGCAGCACTTTCCACAGCATCATCTTTCAGGATCTAGAATAGCTCAACTGGAATTCTATCACTGCTGGGAGCCAGCGTGAGGAGCTCCACTCATGATAAAGGTCATGAGGAAGGAGGCTTGGCATACTCAAAGGTGGGATTGAGCCTCAGGAGTCCCCCTGGAAATTCTCGAGCATCTACCCCCAAAACCAGAGTCTGCCTACTTTCTGCTTTGTGCTCTCACCTACACCTCTGACTTTACGGGGGGCTGTCCCCCACTACCTCTCTCTGAAAAAAAGAGTTAGCTTACAGCTCCAGTTAATAATTCCTGGGTGTGACAGTGTTTCAACCTACAAACTCCTTTGGAAGTCCTCTAGCCTGCCTGAATAGGTTTTTCCGGCCACATGTGATTGTTCAGAGCCTCCCAACTGTGAGAGGCATGAGATGTTCTAAACTGTCTAAACACAGAGTCCTTTGAGTAGTTAAAAGATTGATTAGAAATTGTATTGGTGAAGGGTATTTCATTTATTGGGCCAATGTTTGCTACTAAGTCTCCATATCCCTTACCTGCTGTGTCCCTGGCAGTGTATTGATTAATATAATTGGTGTAAGTAGTAGCTTTAATGTTTGTAACCTTGGACCCTTGAGTTAATTCTTTTCTTGACTGAGCCCACCACACCTTTGCCCTATAGGAATGCAACTTTATCTAATGCTTTTGGAGGGTGGCTCCTGACTTTGGAATAATCACCTTTAGAGAAAAATAAGTTTCTTAAAATGTTAACAGGCCTCCTGGCCAGAAGATGCTGTAATTCACCTGAACTTTTGCATATGATAAGTTTGAAAGCCTGGCTTCGATTAGGATCAGGAACTGCTGTCCTTGCAAGACTCTACCCCTTCCCCCATTATCCTCTATGCACAACTTAAGGTATAAAACTACTTTGGAAAATAAAGTGCGGGCCTTGTTCACCGAAACTTGGTCTCCCCATGTCGCTCTCTCTCTCACTCTGGCTGAGTCTCCATCTGGAGTGCGGAACCCACCATGGTTACTAATTATGCCTGGGCTTCTAAGATCCGACCGGGGAGGCCTCAGTGTCTCCTCTCCTGCAGGAGAATGGAAGGATGCCTGCGGCCTACGTAAGTTGTGCAAACTTCTTGTCTTGAAGTTTTATTGGTCTCCTGTGTAAACCAAGCTACTCAGCCTCTTTTCTCCACTGAATTTCCTCACTGAGCTATCCTCATTCTATTACTCTTTATATCCTTAATTAACGTTTAATTAAGCAGTTGTTTCCTGATCCTCGCCGACGCCGTCTCTCCTTCGAATACCCTGGATGAGCCGGGGCTGGACCCCGGCAAGACTTTATTTTTTGGGGCTCCAAAATCACTGCAGATGGTGACTGCAGCCATGAAATTAAAAGATGCTTACTCCTTGGAAGGAAAGTTATGACCAACCTAGATAGCATATTGAAAAGCAGAGACATTACTTTGCCAACAAAGGTCCGTCTAGTCAGATCAGATCAATCGCTCAGTCGTGTCGGACTCTTTTCGACCCCATGAATCGCAGCATGCCAGGCCTCCCTGTCCATCAAGGCTATGGTTTTTCCAGTGGTCATGTATGGATGTGAGAGTTGGACTGGGAAGAAGGCTGAGTGCCGAAGAATTGATGCTTTTGAACTGTGGTGTTGGAGAAGACTCTTGAGAGTCCCTTGGACTGCAAGGAGATCCAACCAGTCCATTCTGAAGGAGAACAGCCCTAGGATTTCTTTGGAAGGAATGATGCTAAAGCTGAAACTCCAGTACTTTGGCCACCTCATGCGAAGAGTTGACTCATTGGAAAAGACTCTGATGCTGGGAGGGATTGGGGGCAGGAGGAGAAGGGCACGACAGAGGATGAGATGGCTGGATGGCATCACTGACTCGATGGATGTGAGTCTGGGTGAACTCCGGGAGTTGGTGTTGGACAGGGAGGCCTGGCGTGCTTCGATTCATTGGGTCGCAAAGAGTTGGACACGACTGAGCAACTGATCTGATCTGATCTGATCTGAAGATGCTCTTAACAGGAGTTGGATTTTTGAACACAAGCCACTTGTTCTCCTTGCTTGGTCCTGAAATAAACCTTTCTCTGCTCAAAAAAAAAAAAAAAAAAACAAGAAAAAGATGCTATTAAGAAACAGGCCTATATGCAATGTCTTATTGAGTTCTAGGAGGAAGCCGTGGCTCTAAATTCTAACCAGGGCTCCATGGTATATGGAGAAGTAAGGAAACCAAAGATGCAGTGAAAACAGTCTTTGCCTACTTTACATGTTGTGTCAGCCTGCTAATGAATGCTGATGCTAAAACAACAGAAAAGATCATTATAGACTGCAATAATTTCCACAAAGGCGATCAACATGATAACATAAACTGAGGAATATTTATTATTTTCTAAATAAACATTTCTTTATTTGGCCGTGCAGTCACAGCTGTGGCGTGCGGGACCTCTAATTGTGGCGTGGAACTCTTCATTGCAGCATGTGGAATCCAGTTCCCTGACCAAGGGTCCAGCCTGGGCCCCCTGCACCGGGAGCTTGGAGTCTTAGCCACGGCGCCACCAGGGAAGTCCCAGGGGCATATCTGCTTTAGAAAAGACTGGGAGTGTCTATACACTACCCTCAGTTTCCCCTATCGTTAATGTGATTAAAGTACATTTGTCATTACTAGTTAACCAGTATTGACACATTTCTTGAGAACTAAATTCCATACTTTCTTCACATGCTACCTTTTTCTGTCCAAGCGTCCCATCCACCTGATACCACATAATACTCAGTTGTGGTGTCCCGTAAGGTTCTTCTTGGCCGTGAGTTTCTCAGACTTTGCTTATTTTGAATAACCTTGACAGTTTTGAGACGTTCTGGCCAGGTATTTTGAAGAATTTCCTTCAGATTGAATTTTTCTGACAGTGAGACAAAGGGTTCTGGGTTTTGGGAAGAAAGACACGGAGGTGAAGCATCATTCTAACCACGTCGTGTCAAGGGCACATACTGAAAACATGGCTTCACTGTTGACATTGACTTTGATCAACGGATGGAGGTTGCATTTGTCATGTGCTCCAGTGTAAACTTACCTTTTTTCCTCCCTTTCCATGTTGGTTTTTTGGGAAGGAAGTCACCACTTACTTTCACGCTTGAGGAATATAGAGTTTGTTATTCAGTCGCTCAGTCGAGTCTGACTCTTTGCGATCCCATGGACTGCAGCACCCCAGGCTTCCCTGTCTTCCACTATGTCCCGGAGTTTGCTCAAACTCATGTCCATATAATACAGAGTTATTCTCCCCCAGATTGAGAAGGAAGTATCTACTGTTTGGGACATTTGTCTGTTCTCCCTCTTTAATTTTATTCAATTATGTATTTATATCAGCATCTAATCATGATTATTTATTTTGTCCTTTAGGTCCTAATCCATATTGCTTTATTTTTTGACAATGAACCATTTTACTTATTACAAGCAAGAAGTGGGGAAAGATAAAAGGAAGGAAGGACTGGAGTAAAATGGGGGATGGTTCTTCTTGCGGTTTAGTCACTAAGTCGTGTCTGACTCTTTGCAACCCCATGGACTGTAACCTGCCAGGCTTTTCTGTCCATGGGATTCTCCAGTCAAGAATACTGCAGTGGGTTGCCATTTCTTTCTCCAGGGGATCTTTCTGACCCAGGGATGAAACCCAGGTCTCTTGCATTGGCAGGCGGATTCTTTACCACTAAGTTCAGTTCAGTTCAGCTCAGTTGCTCAGTCATGTCCGGCTCTGCGTGACCCCATGAATCGTAGCACACCAGGCCTCCCTGTCCATCACCAACTCCCAGAGTTCACCCAGACCCACGTCCATCGAGTCAGTGATGCCGTCCAGCCATCTCATCCTCTGTTGTCCCCTTCTCCTCCTGCCCCCAATCCCTCCCAGCATCAGAGTCTTTTCCAATGAGTCAACTCTTCCCATGAGGTGGCCAAAGTATTGGAGTTTCAGCTTCAACATCAGTCCTTCCAAAGAAATCCCAGGGCTGATCTCCTTCAGAATGGACTGGTTGGATCTCCTTGCAGTCCAAGGGACTCTCAAGAGTCTTCTCCAACACCACAGTTCAAAAGCATCAATTCTTTTCATTCAATTCAAGCCTTGACTAGACAGACCTTTGTTGGCAAAGTAATGTCTTTGATTTTCAATATGCTATCTAGGTTGGTCATAACTTTCCTTCCAAGGAGTAAGCGTCTTTTAATTTCATGGTTGCAGTCACCATCTGCAGTGATTTTGGAGGCCCCAAAAATAAAGTCTGACACTGTTTACACTGTTTCCCCATCTGTTTCCCATGAAGTGATGGGACCAGATGCCATGATCTTCATTTTCTGAATGTTGAGCTTTAAGCCAACTTTTTCACTCTCCTCTTTCACTTTCATCAAGAGGCTTTTGAGTTCCTCTTCACTTTCTGCCATAAGGGTGGTATCATCTGCATATCTGAGGTTATTGATATTTCTCCCGGCAATCTTGATTCCAGCTTGTGCTTCTTCCAGCCCAGCGTTTCTCATTATGTACTCTGCATACAAGTTAAATAAGCAGGGTGACAATATACAGCCTTGACATACTCCTTTTCCTATTTGGAACCAGTCTGTTGTTCCATGTCCAGTTCTAACTGTTGCTTCCTGACCTGCATAGAGGTTTCTCAAGAGGCAGGTCAGGTGGTCTGGTATTCCCATCTCTTTCAGGATTTTCCACAGTTTATTGTGATCCACACAGTCAAAGGCTTTGGCATAGTCAATAAAGCAGAAATAGATGCCTTTCTGGAACTCTCTTGCTTTTTCGATGATCCAGCGGATGTTGGCAATTTGATCTCTGGTTCCTCTGCCTTTTCTAAAACCACCTTGAACATCAGGAAGTTCACGGTTCACGTATTGCTGAAGCCTGGCTTGGAGAATTTTGAGCATTACTTTACTAGTGTGTGAGATGACTGCAATTGTGCGATAGTTTGAGCATTCTTTGGCATTGCCTTTCTTTGGGATTAGGATGAAAACTGACCTTTTCCAGTCCTGTGGCCACTGCTGAGTTTTCCAAATTTGCTGGCATATTGAGTGCAACACTTTCACAGTATCATCTTTCAGAATTTGAAATAGCTCAACTGGAATTCTATCACCTCCACTAGCTTTGTTCGTAGTGATGCTTTCTAAGGCCCACTTGACTTCACATTCCAGGATGTCTGGCTCTAGGTCAGTGATCACATCATCGTGATTATCTGGGTCATGAAGATCTTTTTTGTATAGTTCTTCTGTGTATCCTTGCCATCTCTTCTTAATATCTTCTGCTTCTGTTAGGTCCATACCATTACTGTCCTTTATTGAGCCCATCTTTGCATGAAATCTTCCTTTGGTATCTCTAGTTTTCTTGAAGAGATCTCTAGTCTTTCCCATTCTGTTGTTTTCCTCTATTTCTTTGCATTGATTGCTGAAGAAGGCTTTCTTATCGCTTCTTGCTATTCTTTGGAACTCTGCATTCAGATGTTTATATCTTTCCTTTTCTCCTTTGCTTTTCGCTTCTCTTCTTTTCACAGCTATTTGTAAGGCCTCCCCAGACAGCCATTTTGCTTTTTTGCATTTCTTTTCCATGGGGATGGTTTGATCCCTGTCTCCTGTACAATGTCACGAACCTCATTCCATAGTTCATCAGGCACTCTTATCTATCAGATCTAGGCCCTTAAATCTATTTCTCACTTCCACTGTATAATCATAAGGGATTTGATTTAGGTCATACCTGAATGGTCTAGTGGTTTTCCCTACTTTCTTCAATTTCAGTCTGAATTTACCACTAAGGAAGCAAGAAAAGAGATGAGATTTCTTTTCTTAGTTCTGTCTTTTGAACATCCATCCATTTCAGAGAAGAGATGCAGGGCAAAAATTAGGCTAGGTGGGACTTCCCTGGTGGTCCAGTGGCTAAGACTCCACACCCGCCATGCAGAAGGCTTGATCCCTGGCTGGCCGCAACAAAGATCAAAGATTCTGTGTGCCCCACCTAAGAGCTGGAGCAGCCAAATATCCTTAAAAAATCAGACCACGTGTTCAGCCACTGGGTTCTTCCATTCCCTCTTCTGATGTCATCCCATATTCAACATCAAAGTGTGAGATTGTGAGACCTAAAGATGGAAAAAGACATGTTCTCTCTTTAAGGAACTACCAGGCCAGAGAGGGTAACAACATGATAACCAATCACCGTGATCTGAGGCAACAAGGGCTAAACTGAAACGCACATCAAGTACGGTGAGACGCTGGGTTAGCCACAGGAGCCTGCAGAGGCTGCGGCATCGGAGCGCCTGAGGAAAGATGAGCTGGAGTTGTCTAGGAAAATGATTAGGGGAGCACACTCCAAAAGAGAGATGGACATTTGGACTGCCAGGAGGAACTAAGAGAATTGCTTATTTTACCATTAGAGGAAAAAAAAATTATATTTTCCCAAGACATCAAGATTACAAGGAATAAAATAACCAGAATACTAAGGCTTTGTAAGACATGAGAAAGAGGGAAAAGAATATACACCGTGCAGTCTTAAAAGAGTTGTGCCGATGCATGAAACAAGAAAACATCTCTGAACTATTGACCCCAATATTTGAGAACTGGCATTTTTATTTAGATGTGTGCTGAATCTTTTGTGCCCAGTTATTATCAGAGTTCTCTTTGTTAATGTAACACAAATTCAACTTTTTTCTTGAGTCTGATAATTATGTCTTGAGGTCACACAGTGTCCCCGGATAATTATTATAGCTTGCTCTTATACATATCTCTAAGGGTTCTAACTCTGTTTAATAAGGCTCAGGGTAATAATCCAGGGAGTGGTAATTACTGAGCTGAAGCCCTGGTCTCCTGACAAATCTCTTGCTCCTGTGTCAGCATTCAAAACTCCAACACCCATTTCTGGTTCTTGTAAGCTTTTGAAACTAATTATTTCTTTTGTTTACTTTTTAAAAAATACCCATGGCCTTTGGTGACTCCCTTTACCAGCTTCACTCATTAAGACAAGTGAGAACAGGACATGCTGTATTTTCAGATGACTCACCCCCCGACCGTCAGAGTAGAAATCTTGTGTGTGTACAGTACTTTCCCACATGCATAGCTCTTTCAAGAATATTACCATCTTTATCCTCTTAACAGAATCCCTATGAAACAAACGTTATAACGTACATTTGTCAGACTGAGAAATGGATCATCAAGACACTTAAGGGATTTGCCCAAGGTCACTCAGCTAGTAAGGGGCAGGCTGTCTGTCAACTTAAGTACTCTGATTAAGTCCAGCTCATGCTGAAGGCAGCTCACAAGTTCTCAAACAAATGATGTTTCAGTGCATTGTGTGGTTCTAAATATGAAACTCCATAATCCACATCTGCTTTATGAAAACTTGGATTCCATGTTTTAACTGGTCCATTCCCTCTCACCATATTTGCAAAGATTTGTGTGAATATCAACCCAGCAGATGTAAACAAATCAACCTAATGCCTGGAAGCAAATGTTCAAACCTTTGAACATTATCTAATCCAAACTTCTAATTTTTACAAAAAAAAAAACAAAAAAAAAAAGCGGGCAGGACTCTTAGAAGGTTCCAGCACCTGTCAGTGACAACACCAGACTTAGAACCCTGGCCCACCCTGTCATCAGCCCAGTGCTCTTTCCAACTGACCACGTGAAATGAAAGAACGAGACAGCTTCTCAGAGCCTGCCGTCTAAAACATGCTATCATGGTTATCGGCCTTCGGGTCCTAGCTTGGAATCTGGTCTCAGAAATAGTAGTATTATCTTCCAACTGTATAGCACGTTTCCATTTACAAAATGTTTTCACATGTACTTAAGCCTCAAGAACAAAATGTTTCTAGCTTGCTCTTACATTATCCTTATTTGACAAATGGGGAGTCCACCTAGGTTCTGAGAGTCTGAGTGGTCTGCCCAAGGTCCTTTGATGGCAAGTGTATTTCTCTTTCTACTTTTCTGTGCTTCCTTTACAGTAAACTAGTTACAGGACTATTAGGGGAGATTGCATATCCAAACAGGTAAGCTGCCTTGCCCAGGAATTTAAATTTATGTTTGAACTGACATTTGTCATCATTATAAAAGTAGTCCATAATTATTAAAGAAAGTGCATAAGTGACTAGAAATTAAAAGTTATTAAAATTCATCTTTATTCCCACTACTCAAGAACAACTGTTATTAGCATTTTGTTAAATTTCCACTTGATCTCTTATATAGCATACTTTTAATGTACCTGTAATAATACGTTATCCTCTTTCACGAAAAGCTGTGTTCATTTCCTGCGTCGTTCAAACCTACAATTGACATAGGTTTTTATAACTAAGATTCCATCATGTTCTTAAGAAATTATTGTTTGAGAGATCATGGCCAATGTTTTATTAAAATTCTCTTACATATAGATCCTATAGTATATGATATCTGCTAAGTCACTTCAGTTGTGTCCGACTCTGTGCGGCCCCATAGACGGCAGCCCACCAGGCCCCCCCATCCCTGGCATTCTCCAGGCAAGAACTGCCGAGGACCAGCCCCGGCTGATCCAGGGTATTCGAAGGGGAGACGGCGTCAGCGACCTATTCAAATGGTAATTAGAGATATAAAGAGTAATAGAATGAGGATAGCTCAGTAGGAAAATTCAGTGGAGAAAAGAGGCTGAGTAGCTTGGTTTACGCGGAAAATCAATATAACCCGTGACACCAGGTTAGCTCTGACCACGGAGGCCGCAGGCGCCCTCTCGAATAGCAGAAGGTGCCCCACCTTAGACACCTTCTCGAGTGGGTCTTAGAAGCCCAGGCAAATAAGTGGTCGCAGAGGATATCCACGCTCCAGATGGAGACTTCAGCCGGAAGTTAAAGGAAAGAATGACATGGGGAGACCAAGCGTTGGTGAGCAAGGCCCATAGCTTTATTTTTAACAGGGGCTTTTATACCCTAAGTTACACATAGAGGATAATAGGGGATGCAAAGTCAGCAGTCTTTGATTCTTATCAAAAACCAGGGTTTCTTTCCTGCAAATTTATCGTATACAAATGGTTTAGGTGATTTACATCATCTTCTGGCCAGAAGGCCTACTAACATTTTATGACTCTTGACAAGGACTTATCAACAAAGACTTATTTTCTCTAAGAGTAATTATTTTAAGGTTTGGCGCCATCTTCCAAAGATAAAATTGCATTCCTATAGGGAGGATGTGTAATGGGTTTACAACAAAGGAAAGAATTTATTACCTTAAGGGTCTAAAGTTGCTAGCACCAAGGCCACTACTTATTTTTTCTACATACCAACTATATTAATTAATACACATTCAAGGATACAATACAGGGGATGTGAAAACTTGGCAGCAAGCATTGGCTCATCAATGAAATCCTTTACTAGTTTATTCTGACAGTTTCTAACTCTCTGAGAGGTTCTAAGCTATTTGAATATCTTAAGCTTCCCGTGCCTCTTGAGGCTGGGAGACTGTAAACAATCGTATGCATAGTTATAGGAGTCCAGGGTAAACTTGTCAGGTGAGTTAGAGAGCCATCTGAGGGGTTTGGATTTAAACACTCCTAATTGCCCAGGAACTTTATTAATTGGAGCTGTAAGTTAACTCTTTGACAGAGAGAGCGAGATGGTGGTAGGGGACAGCCCCCAGTAAAGTCAGAGGTGAGAGCACAAAGCAATAAAGTAGGCAGACTCTGGTTTTTTGGGGGGTAGATGCTCGAGAATATCCGGGCGGACTCCTGAGGCTCGATCCCGCCTTTGCGTATGCCGAGCCTCCTTCCTCATGACCTTTGTCACGAGTGGAATGCCTCACCAGCTCCCGGCAAAGAACACTGGAGTGGGTTGCCATTTCTGTCTCCTCAATGATATCTAGGAGTTAAAATAACCCAACTGGGGTGGGGGGTGGGTGAATGGAAATTCAGATAAAGGAAGGGAAGCCCGTGTTGATGACTGCTGGGGCTGAGTGAAGGCCCTTAGGGGTTCCCTGGACTTCTCTTGCTATTTGCATATTTTGACATTCAGTTGAGTTCAGTTCAGTCTCTCAGTTGTGTCCGACTCTTTGTGACCCCCATGGACTGCAGCACGCCAGACCTCCCTGTCCATCACCAACTCCCAGAGTTTACTCAAACTCATGTCCATTGAGTCAGCAATGCCATCCAGCCATCTCATCCTCTGCCATCCCCTTCTCCTCCTGCCCTCAATCTTTCCCAGCATCAGGGTCTTTTCCAGTGAGTCAGCTCTTCGCATCAGGTAGCCAAAGAATTGGAGTTTCAGCTTCAGCATTTTAACAATACCCACAATAAAAAGTTGTGGGGGTTTTTTTGTGTTTTTTTTTTTAAGAAAAATATCTCATCATGTGGGCTTATCAGGTGGTGCAATGGTAAAGAATCCACCTGCAACGCAGGAGACAGCGGATTAGATCTCCAGATCAGGAAGACCCCTGGAGGAGGAAATGGCAACCCACTCCAGTACTCTTGCCTGGGAAATTTCGTGGACAGAGAAACCTGGTGGGCTACAGTCCACAGGGTCACAGAGAGTTGGACACGACTTATCCACTGAGCTTTCTCAATCACACACACATCTCATTATGTGATTGTTGAGGTGTGTCCTAGATGCAGACTGTCATTCTCAGCTCTGCACGCTCTCCCCGCCCCGCCACGTGACCTGGCTGCACCCTGGACTGGGCAGGGCAAGCTGGCAGGCTCCCTGGATGCTGGTCTTGGTCATGTGACTCTCTCTGACCAATGGAAGGTTAGCATACACGATGGGGCACAGATTTCAGACACGCTGACTTGGTTTGACTAATCCCGTTACCTTCCTGTATCACAATGAGAAAACCACACCCCAGGAAGCGTGACGCTTCACTCTGGACCAAAAACAACGCGTGTGCAGAAGACGAAACCCAGTCTGAAGACAAGCCTGTGCCGCCTGCAGCTTGGATCAGAGCAACCCACACTGGCCCACAGTCACCGGCACAATTGTTTTAAGTAAATAAGTATATTCATGCTTATAGGTCACTGGGTTTGGGACTGGTTTGCTACACAACATCTTCGAAGCAAGAGCTGATTAATACAGAGTCAAACCATGCTACCCAAACTGAATGTTTTAGGTGTGTCCAGTTTTTTAATAATACAATTAATGTACTTTTTTTTGCACCTAAGACGGCTCCATTATTTCTGATCATTAAGTTCAGATGTGCTGTTTATATGGGTAGGTTGAGAAAGTTTTATTTACGGATATTTTTCTAAAAAGGAAAATTATGAAGAGAATCGGAACAAGCTCATTCTTTTCTTCCTGATGTCAGAAAGATTGTAAATGTAATTCTTTTTTGACATTCAAAAGGATTCTTTCCTGTTTCTCATGGAACTTGCTGAAACTAGCTCATCTGTTATCTTTCTCAAGTTCTGCCTCTTTCTTTCCAAATCCCAAGAACAAAAAAGCACAGAGGCCAGCTTGTGTAGTAGCCGCACCCACTGTTAGGCGGGTGGGTTTCACTGCGAATAAAAGTGCTCTTTCATTTGATTTTCTAGACACCGATCTATCTTAATGGATATATGTGGTACGTTCAGTTTACAAAAACTGGAACTGAATCAGTGAACCCCACCTAGACCCATTCTTCACCTGGGAAAGTCAGCAATGTATGGCTGAGAAGTGAGCCGAAAGGTATTATGAGTATCTATAGGCGACGGAACCAGGCGTCCGATGTTGCAACAATTTAATAATTATTTGAAGAAAGTCTCTGACCTCTTCTGAGTCACCACTGTGCTGAGAATTGGAGTTGTTCTCATGGAAATTCCAACTATGCTTTGTAAGTGCATCTAAGATAAGGCAGAAGTAGAATGGAGAGACGGGAAAGGGACAAGGGAAGGGAAGGAGAAGGAGGTGGCGGGGAGACGGAAGGAGAAGGAGGTGGCGGGGAGACGGAAGGAGCTGTTCCTGAGGTCGGGGAGACACAGACATTCTTTGCACACTTGTTGCAACAGCTCCCAGAGGAGGAAAGGGGGACAGTGAGGAGTGAGTGTGGGGGGAGGAGGGGGAGCAGAAAGAAGGGGCTGCTCCTGGGGGCAGCGTGAGGGTTGCTTTTACATATATGTATCATTTCTTATGTGTTTATTTATTTATTTTTGTTTTGGGTTTTTTTTTTTACATATATGTATTATTTCTTATTTTTGTTTTGGAGGGTTTTTTACATACATGTATTATTTATTACTTGTTTGTTTATTTTTTACATATATCTATTATTTCTTATTTTGTTTATTTTTGTTTTGGGGGGTTTTTACATGTATGTGTTATATATTTTTTGTTTATTTTTCTTTTTTTTTAACATATATGTATTATTCCTGATTTGTTCGTTTATCTGTTCATTTTTGGCTGCACTGGGTCTTTGTAACCACCCGCAGGCCTTCTCTAGTTGCCCTGAGCAGGGGCTACTCTCTAGCTGCGTACGGGCTTCTCCTTGCGGAGGCTTCTCTGCTGCCCAGAGCTCCAGGCCGCGGGCTCAGGCGTGGGGCCCGGGCCTAGTTACTCCACAGCATGTGGGGTCTTAGTTTCCGGTCCAGAGGTTGAACTGATGCCCCCTGCCCTGGCAGGTGGATGCTTGATCACTGGACCACCAGGGAAGTCTCTTCAGCTTGGGTTAGGGCCTAAACTGTGTGTGTGTGTGTAACACTGAACACCTAACTGTTAGACGGAAATGTTAAGTCACACAGGATTCTATCTGGTGTCTCGCTTATTCCAATTAGTAATCTGCACCTGGAACCAAGCTGGTCCCTCTGCAATGCTCCTTGACAGCAGGGACCCTCGAAGTGCGTTTCCGTGGCCACGACCACCCAGGTCACCTCGAAAGCCGTTACAAGTGTGAACTCTCGGGCCCCACCCCAGACCTACTCAGTCAGAAACTGGAGGAGGTGGAGCTCAGCAACCTGTTTCCACAAGCCTTCCAAGTGACCCTGATACTTAATAAAGTTTAAGACCCACTGCCCGAGAAAGTGGTCCAGCTGGGGCATCAGCAGCGTTCCAGCTCTCCCCAAATCTTGACCATCTGTCCCCCCATCCTGCTTCTCTGCCATGGTTCCTATCACCCCAAGTCGCCGTGATTTCTCTGGTTATTAGAGTCAAAGAAATTCTCTTACCTCCACCACCCCTTCATGTTGTAGTTTCAATGTCAGTTCCATTTTCCGTGAGAAGGGATATTTCAAAGCAAAAATGGGATATTCAGATGCATTCCACACGTGTTCCAGCACCCTGTGGCCAGTCTGGCACCTGAAAAGCAATTTATCTCTTAGTTCAGTTCTCGAAGTCTTGCTGTGTAGAGTCATTTCCACTCATCTGTGGCTCAGGGGTGATCTCAGGAGTTCATAAACAACCCTATCTGGTTATTTTCCTAAGACCCTCCCTCTCCAGAACCTCCCTGGTGCTTTCCAGTTCCTGAGGTTCTCCTGTTTGGTCAGAAGGCTGAGAAGGCTTTGTTCACCCTGTGCTGAAGGGAGTTTCCCTTGACAGCACCCAAGTCTGAGGCCAAGCAGCAGGAAGACAGGGGAGAGGAAAAATCAACAAAGGTTCACCCTGCCGTCTAGGCCAACAGGTCGTTTCACTGGAAAGGAAAGAGTGAAAGTCACTCAGTCGTGTCCGACTCTTTGCGACCCCATGGACAGTCCATGGAATCCCCCAGGCCAGAATCCTGGAGTGGGGAGCCTTTCCCTTCTCCAGGGGATCTTCCAAACCCAGGGATTGAACCCAGGTCTCCCGCAATGCGGGCAGATTCTTTACCAGCTGAGAGACCACAGGGTAGCCTAATATAATAAAAGAAACCTCCCCCTGGCATTGTACCACTGAGGCTCAGAAGATGAGGCTTTTCTGTGTTAACCTGTTGCTCTTAAGACTTTTGTAAGACTCAGTACCAAACACAAATAATAATCTCAAGCTCACAAAATAGTGTTAGAATAAAAGAGTAATGCAAAAGTATCTGGAAAACATTACATATTGTAATATATGTATATTTTACATACATTTTACATTACTTTTAAATGAGGGGGGATTGTTTTTTGTTTTTAGGTAAGAAAAGTGAAAGTGAAGTCGTGTTCAACTCTTTGTGACCCCATGGACTATAGCCTACCAGGCTCCTCTGTCCATGGGATTTTTTAGGCACAAATACTGGAGTGGGTTGCCATTTCCTTCTCCAAGAGATCTTCCCCACCCGGGGATTGAACCTGGGTCTCCCGCAATGTTGGCAGACACTTTATCATCTGATAAAGGGATCTTCACCCAGGGAAGAAATGGGTTTATTTAGAGATAAACACATTCCATAGACAGCGTATGGGCCATCTCAGAAGGTAAGAGTGACCTTGAAATATGGGGTGGTTAGTTTTTATGAACTGGGTGATTTCATAGGCTAATAAGTGGGAGGATTATTCCAACTATTAGTGGGAAGGGGCAGGAATTTTCAGAAATTGGAACATCACCCACTTTTCGGTCTTTGATAGTTGGCTTTGGAAGCGTCCTGGTGCCTGCAAGTATGTCACTTCGCTTGCTGACGTGTTACGATGACCGCATGCTGAGACTCAAGGGCTAAGGGAGGCAACTCGCCCGCCACTTTTGCCCCATTTGGTTCTAATCGGTGTGGGCTATGTCGTCCTTCCAAAGGGCGTGCTCTGCCCCCTTTTCGAATAAAAGAGTAATGCAAGAGCACCTGGAAAAGATTACATATTGTGATATACATTTTACATTATTTTTAAATGAGTATTTTACTGTGTCTACAAAACTTCAGAATGTCTGAAAAATAAAGAGGTATTCTGTTAGCCCAAAATTTTGCCTTCATCACATAAAATTTCAAGGGACTTGCATCAAAATAATTATATGTTTGATCCAATCTCTCAACCCTTTAGGTAACTAGATACTGTATTACTTAATATTCATTTTCTTTATATAAAAATAGCACTAGTGATCTTACTTTAGAAGAGAAATTACTCTGGCTGTTGCCTTCTGGTGTAACAACACGATCATGGAATATAACATCCACGTAACACCCTAAGAACTAATTTTTATAGCTTTTTCATTAAAAAAAAATTGCATTGGCGTTCAGGTGATTTACAATGCTGTGTGAGTTTCGGGTGTACCTGTGCTCTGCGCTCAGTCGCATCCGACTCTTTGCAATCCCATAGACTGTAGCCCGCCCAGCTCCTCTTGTCCATGGGGTTTTTCAGGCAAGAATACTGGAGTATGTTGCCATTTCCTCCTCCAGAGGATATTCCTCACCCAAGGATGGAAACTTGCTTATCCTGCCTTGGCAACTGAATTCTTTACCACTAGCACCTCCTGGGAAAAGCCCTTTCAGGTGTACTTAGGAACAATTTTCAAAACAATAGAGAAAGAGAATGACGTAATCAAGGCAAAGTACCAGTGAGAAGTGTCAAGTCGACTCCTGAAATGCTGCTGAACAATGACTATTAAGGCTTTTTGCTTTTCCTACTTTGAAATTTCTAAGGGCTACCAACCACTGTTGAAGATGTAAATTTACTTGTTGGTTGTACAACACTTCTGGTGTCCAAGCTCTGAAAGGGGAATCAGATCAGATCAGATCAGATCAGTCGCTCAGTCATGTCTGACTCTTTGCGACCCCATGAATCGCAGCACGCCAGGCCTCCCTGTCCATCACCAACTCCTGAAGTTCACTCAGACTCACGTCCATGGAGTCAGTGATGCCATCCAGCCATCTCATCCTCTGTCGTCCCCTTCTCCTCCTGCCCGCAATCCCTCCCAGCATCACAGTCTTTTCCAATGAGTCAACTCTTCCCAAGAGGTGGCCAAAGTACTGGAGTTTCAGCTTTAGCATCATTCCTTCCAAAGAAATCCCAGGGCTGTTCTCCTTCAGAATGGACTGGTTGGATCTCCTTGCAGTCCAAGGGACTCTCAAGAGTCTTCTCCAACACCACAGTTCAAAAGCATCAATTCTTCGGCGCTCAGCCTTCTTCACAGTCCAACTCTCACATCCATACGTGACCACTGGAAAAACCATAGCCTTGACTAGACGAACCTTTGTTGGCAAAGTAATGTCGCTGCTTTTGAATATGCTATCTAGGTTGGTCATAACTTACCTTCCAAGGAGTAAGTGTCTTTTAATTTCATGGCTGCAGTCACCATCTGTAGTGATTTTGGAGCCCAGAAAAATAAAGTCTGACACTGTTTCCACTGTTTCCCCATCTATTTCCCATGAAGTGATGGGACCGGATGCCATGATCTTCGTTTTCTGAATGTTGAGCTTTAAGCCAACTTTTTCACTCTCCACTTTCACTTTCATCAAGAGGCTTTTGAGTTCCTCTTCACTTTCTGCCATAAGGGTGGTGTCATCTGCATATCTGAGGTTATTGATATTTCTCCCAGCAATCTTGATTCCAGCTTGTGTTTCTTCCAGTCCAGCGTTTCTCATGATGTACTCTGCATATAAGTTAAATAAACAGGGTGACAATATACAGCCTTGACAAACTCCTTTTCCTATTTGGAACCAGTCTGTTGTTCCGTGTCCAGTTCTAACTGTTGCTTCCTGACCTGCATACAAATTTCTCAAGAGGCAGATCAGGTGGTCTGGTATTCCCATCTCTTTCAGAATTTTCCACAGTTTATTGTGATCCACACAGTCAAAGGCTTTGGCATAGTCAATAAAGCAGAAATAGATGCCTTTCTGGAACTCTCTTGCTTTTTCGATGATCCAGCGGATGTTGGCAATTTGATCTCTGGTTCCTCTGCCTTTTCTAAAACCAGCTTGAACATCAGGAAGTTCACGGTTCACATATTGCTAAAGCCTGGCTTGGAGAATTTTGAGCATTACTTTACTAGCGTGTGAGATGAGTGCAATTGTGCGGTAGTTCGAGCATTCTTTGGCATTGCCTTTCTTTGGGAATACCTCACTCTAAATAAAACAGAACGAGATGCCAAACTGCTGAAGAAGAACTTTGACTTAACAGAGATTCCTGCAGGCAAGTCTGAGCTTTGAGGTGTGTGCCACAACCTAGCCCTTGCTTCTGGGCAGGGATCTAGGGACTCCACGAGATTAGTGTCAATCCCTGCAGGAACTGTAAAGGCTTAGGGACAGTGAGAAATCTTTAGCATTATACTTGGCTTAGAAGACAGGTTTATTCTTCTATGGGAAGGTAAGTTGTCAGCCAAACCCAGTATCTCTCTTAGCTGCCTTTTAGAGTGTCAGATTCTTTATCTCTGTGTTTAAGATCCAACTATGAAGATACAGACTATAGTAAAGATACAGATTATGCCATTTAGAGTTCTTCACGACAACGAAATGATCCTAATTATTCCTTAGGATAATAAAGATGATCTGTCTTTGGTTTTTGTAACATCTGCAAAAATCTGGAAGGCTGGCAGCACCATAGAATTTTGATCTAAGTCTTGACTTTCTTTTTTTATGTTTGTTTTATTTTGACTTTCTATCCAGATAATCAGACTTATTCATGCCGTGCCATTCATCACGGGGCCTTGTTTTCCCAATTTAGTGCAAATGAAGACAGACGCAGGGAATCAATTGAGCAATTTCCTGTTTGGGTTCAGAGTAGAAAAGTATTGGATAACTTCACAATGAAGAGAAGTGAGAGGTTATGCATCTAGTCACAAGAACGTAATGATCATTTCTCGGTAGACAGGTCAACTCCTTAAGACCCCATTATGTAACACGAATCTGTGTGGTCCTAAAGTATCAAGTAGAAATTCTTTTGGCTCTGGCCCCAAGATTCAGGATGGTCTAGAGAAGTTCCCTACTATTTTTTGTTTCTTATAAAGATCAAAATAAGACCCTACATTGAACTAGTCTTTACAAGAACCTCAAAATCTCCCAGACTATGCTATATATTCTCTCTCTTTCCCAGCACATAAAAGTAAGAAATCACTGATTTATTCATTCATGAATTCATTCTTACATCGCCTCCTACATTCTGGTACTAGTTGCTACATGCACTGGTAGGCACAAGATTCAAGAGCCATGACACCCTCCTTCTTGGAGAACCTGAAATGAGAGAAAAATATATATATATACAGTCTTAGTCATCAATTACAGTCATTAAAACCCAGGAAGGTAAAGATACACTGGCAATTTCTCACAGAGTTAGGAATATTTTTATGGTCAGGGATTTCTCCATGAGACTGAGTTGTACTGGTTCAACTTGGAGTAATAACAATGCCACACCAATGTACTTCTACCTTGTCCTGGGCAGATAATCAGATGCAGGAAGGCATATTATTGTACAGAAAGAAATGAAAGCAGGAAAAAATGATCATGGGGTTCTTATACAATATTACATCAGAATAACTCGTGCTGTCTGATAAAACTCACACAGGGCCACTAGTACAGCTTTTGATAAATCAATTATGATAATACCTAGCCTGTCGTGACAACACCAGGCCCCATGTAAACCATTCCGTCATTTAACCTTTACAACAATTGTGTAGGGTAGATGCTAATTACTTGTACTTTGAAGATGAAACTGAAATGCACATAGATAAGGTTGCCATAGTTACACAGCTGGCAAAAAAACTGTGTAACTAAGCAAAGGTCTTCTTGAATCCAGACTCAAGGTTTTGTTTTTTCATTTTATCACTTAGTCTTTTACTTTTTATTGCACACATCAGTATTTTATACAAAAAAAAAAACCTCTTAAACTCTAATTATAGTGTTTTCTTCTGATTCTTTCTAATGTAGAGAAATTTTTATACAAGTTCAATCAGTAAACACAATAATTTGTGTTTTAACACTTTGAGTCTCATTTAAACATTTTTCCATGTGGTTATACATATATCAATACGACTTAATGGCTATATAACAATCTATGATAGCAATCATAATAAATAAAAATATACTTATTCAGTTTCCAATTACTGAGTTTTTTTTTTAATTCAAATGAATACAATCACTAGAAATATCTTCATACAAATAGCCTTTTTTTCTTTTAAAATATTTTCCTGGGCATGTGCTACTCAGAGTGAGTTAGATCTATCAAGACAGGTTGGTTGTAGAGTACTTATTACATTCTTCTAAATAGCTTTTAACCCTACCAGACTTTACTGCCAATTTTGTGGACCAATCAGTATGACTGTGTTTTAAAGAACCAGAGGTTGGCCCCTGTGGTGCCTATAACCACAGCTTTGAGTCTGCAGATATATGAACCGCTTATAGGCTCAGCCAAGTCTCACTCATGTAAATTTTATTCGAATCAGTAGTATTTTTACAGTAGCGCAACCACAGACACCTTGTAGATTCAAAGAATTAGCTTAAAATTTTGGATGAAACTCTTTTTATCTTTTCCTCTAGTTTTAAATGTCATTAAGGTCATGCTTCTGTGTATAATAGATCTTTTATGACCTGGGAAAAGTCATTCATTGGTTTGTCCTGGGTTCCTTGACTGTTTTCAGTGACAAGATCACAGATGGTTCATGGTTTTGGGACAAGAATCAAGCCAAGATGTATGTCATCTTTGCTACCTACAAGGAGATCTAAATGTTGTAAATCCCTGAAAGATAATGAGTCAAGTTAATTACACTTTTTGTCTCCCAGCCCCAAGATGGAGGTATTAATAGCTAACCTCCTACCTGCTGAACATTTTAACAATATTTAAATAAGCTATCTGAACGTAAATACATTGACAAAGTATAAAGTGGGATTTAACAAATTGTCCGAGTTGCTGGAAGACATTTAGTCATGCCCCAAGGTTTGTGAAATGAAAGTCGCTCAGCTGTGTCCGGCTCTTTGGGACCCCATGGACTGAACAGTCCATGGAATTCTCCAAGCCAGAATACTGGAGTGGGCAGCTGTTCACTTCTCCAGGGGATCTTCCCAACCCAGGGATCGAAGCCAGGTCTCCCGCACTGCAGGCAGATTCTTTACCATCTGAACCACAAGGGAAGACCAAGGTTTACATCCAGTGAATGTCACCCTCTTCTCCCAAATGCCCTTTGTAGGGCCTGAAAAAGCAGCTAAATTCATTCTGGCAAATAAAATCAGATAAGGTGCTATTGACAGATACAAAAGCATTTACCTGGCCCTCTTAATTTACACACCTACTCCCATCCATCTTAGCTCACATTTTTATTTTAGCTGGGTGAATTTTCTTTTTTATCAGGGAAAAAAAATAATTTTAGGGAAGAGAGTCTTTACAAGACCCTTCAAATCTTGCTCCTTCATAAAAACCTAAACGTCCTTCCCACGAGGGTGACTCTGACGCAGGTCCAAGTAGTAATGAACAAAACACATGAGCATCTGGGCGGCCTGTTACGTGGTGACTGCTGGGTGGGAGGAACGTTCATGTGCGTGACAGCAGCTACAGAGCATCAGAAGCAAGACGCTTGCTGTTTTAAATTCTCGTTTCCCTTTGAGAGTCTATTCTAGCCCAGCACACTGCCAACAGTCTAGAGCAGAAGTCCTCAAAGTCCAGGAGCGAATGCCTGATGATGGGAGGTGGAGCTGATGTGCTAATAGGAATAAAGTGCCCAATAAATGTGATGTGCTTGAATCGTCCCCACACCATCCCCTCCCCTGTACCCGGTCTGGGAAAATCCATTCCAGGAAACCGGCCCTGGTGCCAGTAGCGGGGGAGCGCTGGTCTAGAGAAATGCATCTTCAACGTTCAGTCCCTTTTCGGTGGTGCTGCCCAGGGCAGTGAGCGCCCCGATGGGCAGTGCACACCAGCCTGATCTCCTTCACGCAGAGATGCAGGGAGATGGAGACAGTGGATATTTTCCTTATGTGGGAAAGCAGTGGGAGCTTTGAGCGCTGAAAGATTTAAAGACAAACTAAGGAGTGCTAATAAGACGGGCACGTTTTTAGTGGCCATGTTTTCTAAACCCAAAGGAATTAAGCTGTACCAGGCAAAATCCCATGGATGGAGGAGCCTGGTAGGCTGCAGTCCATGGGGTCGATAAGAGTCGGACACAACTGAGCGACTTCACTTTCACTTTTCACTTTCATGCATTGGAGAAGGAAATGGCAACCCACTCCAGTGTTCTTGCCTGGAGAATCCCAGGGACTGGGGAGCCTGGTGGGCTGCTGTCTATGGGGTCGCACAGAGTCGGACATGACTGCAGCGACTTAGCAGCAGCAGCAGCAGGCTTATAAGACACAAGGAGGATCCCCTGGAGAAGGAAATGGCACCCCACTCTGGTACTCTTGCCTGGAAAATCCCATGGACGGAGGAGCCTGGTAGGCTACAGTCCATGGGGTCACAAACAGTTGGGCACAATTGAGGCACACTTTCACTTTCAGGCTTATAAGAGGAATATTTTCCATCCATGAACCTTGAAGTGTAAGTGAATGTGAAGTCGCTCAGTCGTGTCTGACTCTGCAACCCCATGACTCCTCTGTCCATGGGATTTTCCAGGCAAGAATACTGGAGTGGGTAGCCTTCCCCTCCTCCAGGGGATCTTCCCAACCCAGAGATTGAACTCAGCTCTCCTGCATTGCAGGCAGATTCTTTACCAGCTGAGCCACCAGGGAAGTCAAAAATAGTGCCTAACTAAACACTCAATATATATTTATTGAATTAATGATCAAGTGATGGCAAAGAATGTTGCTATTTCTTTGTAATCTCTCCACAATGCTATTCAGAGATTCGATATACTGGGTATTCAATAACTATCTGTGGACTACCTGAGAGTCCCTCTAAGAGCACTAGGGATTCTTCAAATTTCCACTCATAAGCTCTTCTATTGGCTGAGTTTCGGTAAATGTTTATTTCCAGGTCAGTCAGTCTTGAGAAGTTGTAAAAGTATAATACATTAATATCTGATATGTCATTGAAAAAAGTGTAATAGGTGATGCTTTAAAATTAGAAACAATATCTTCATCCATTTTCTTCTCAATACGAAAGGGAAATTTCAAGAAGGGGTGAACTGACGACGGTTGTTTGGCAGAGCTGGAAGGAGACGGTCTGCCTCTCTGCTCTTGCCGGGCTGTGATGTTACTGGTCTACCTTTTCCCCTTCCCTGGGGCCTCCAGGACCTTAGTTATCCGACCAAGGCTCAAGCCATGCCCCTTGCACTGGGAGCACAAAGTCTTAACCACTGGATCACCGGGAAGTCCTTCTAACTTCACCAATTAAACCTCAGATAATATTTGGGTTCTTTATACATTAGGTATATCATATAACAAGGAGCTTTGATATCCTGCTTCATTCTCTAACTTGTAGCACAAACATCTGCCACACTCGAGTAGCCTTCAAAAACATGACTGTCGTAACATATCCATTTATTTTTACTGGCATTTAGATGCCTACCAGGGCTTCCCGTAGCTCAGTGGTAAAGAATCTCCCTGCCAATGCTGGAGACACTGGTGAGATCCCTGATCCCGGATGGTCTTACATGCTTCGGAGCAACTAAGCCCATGTGACTTAAAAAAAAAATAGATGGCTACTAATGCTTCACTGTTCTAAGTATCACTGTGATAAAAAGCCTTGTATATAAGTTACTGTCTATGAACCTGATTACTTCCTTAAAGTTAAAATATTTTAACCCCCTACTTACACACTGCCAAATTGCATTCTAGAAAGACCACTAATTTGTACTCCCACAGATGATGCACAAAGGTGTGTGCTCGGTCAGTCAGTGTCCGACTCTTTGGGATCCCATGGACTGTTGCCCACCAGGCTCCTCTGTCCATGGGATTCTCCAGGCAAGAGCACTGGAGTGGGCTGCCATGTCCTCCTCCAGGGCATCTTCCCCACCCAGGATCAAACCCGCGTCTCCTGCATTGGCAGGTGGATTCCTTACCACTGAGCCATGAGCAAAGCCCCATTCACAAAGGTTCAGTTCAGTCGCCCAGTTGTGTCTGACTCTTTGCGACCCCATGGATTGCAACATGCCAGGCCTTCCTGTCCATCACCAACTCTCAGAGTTTACGCACACTCATGTCCATTGAGTCGGTGATGCCATCCAACCATCTTATCCTCTGTCGTCCCCTTCTCATGCCTTCAATCTTTCCCAGCATCAGGGTCTTTTCAAATGAGTCAGTTCTTCACATCAGGTGGCCAAAATATTGGAGTTTCAGCTTCAGCATCAGTCCTTCCAATGAATATTCAGGACTGATTTCCTTTAGGATGGACTGGTTGGATCTCCTTGCAGTCCAAGGGACTCTCAAGAGTCTTCTCCAACACCACAGTTCAAAAGCATCAATTCTTTGGGGCTCAGCTTTCTTTATAGTCCAACTCTCACATCCATACATGACTACTGGAAAAACCATAGCCTTGACTAGATGGACCTTTGTTAGCAAAGTAATGTCTCTGGTTTTTAATATGCTATCTAGGTTTTTCATAACTTTTCTTCCAAGGAGCAAGCGTCTTTTAATTTCATGGCTGCAATCACCATCTGCAGTGATTTTGGAGCCCCCAAAAATAAAGTCTGACACTGTTTCTATTGTTTCCCCATCTATTTGCCATGAAGTGATGGGACTGGATGCCATAATTTTAGTTTTCTGAATGTTGATTTTTAAGCCACCTTTTTCACTCTCCTCTTTCACTTTCATTAAGAGGCTCTTTAGTTCCTCTTCACTTTCTGCCATAAGGGTGGTATCATCTGCATATCTGAGGTTATTGATATTTCTCCCGGCAATCTTGATTCCAGCTTGTGCTTCATCCAGTTCAGCATTTCTCATGATGCAGTCTGCATATAAGTTAAATAAGTAGGATGACAATATACAGCCTTGATGTACCCTTTTCCCGACTTGGAAACAGTCTGTTGTTCCACAAAGGTACTGATCTTATAATTTTATGATCAACCCTGGGCTGGTTTCTTTCCTTCCTTCCCTCTGTCTTTCCTTCCCCCTCTTCTTTCCTCCTTCCTTCTCTTTCCTTCTCCTTTTTTTCTTTCTTTCTCTCTTATTATTTGTCAACTTGATGGTTTTACAGCAGCAACTATTTATCTGGTTTCCATTTGCTTATTAATTCATCTTTTTATATATTTACAGCCTTTAAATTTGTGTGAGTTTTTTTAAGATGCTTAAAGAACTTTAAGATTTATTTTTGTCTTGGTATTTTAAGTCAACACTTTCTCGTATGTGTGAAAAATATTTTAAAATTTTGTTAATGATTATATATATACATATGTATGATATGTTTATTATTATGGAATTCTGTGTTTAAATTTTGAAATTTTTCCATTTTTACAGTAAAGACATCCTGACATTTTATCCTGAAATCATACAAATATTCATTCATTTTTGTTCTTGCTGCTTCTGTTTGAAATTTCACAGGGAACTGATCCATCATTCTGCTATGTGCTGCGTGTTTATTCTGGTTTATGCTGTGCTACAGGGTTAACTTTCCTCCCAAAATAAGTAACCACTTGCTTTAGTGTAATTTTCAAACCATGTTTCCTTTATCCGTTGAATTGAGCTGTCATCTTTATCACACACTAAAGGCACATTTATGTTACGTTCTTGGCTGTTTACTTTGCTCCATAAATCAGTCTGTATATTCCTGCACCGATACCACCTTATTTTCATTCTATTTTATAATCATTTCATTGCAACCCCATGGACTATAGCCCCACCAGGCTCCTCTGTTCATGGAATTTTCCAGGCAAGAATATCGGAGTGGGTTGCCATTTCCTCCTCCAGGGGATCTTCCTGACACAGGGACAGAACCCGTGCCTCCTGCCTCTCCTGCATTGGCCAGTGGATTCTTTACTGCTGAGCCACCTGAGAAACCCCATTTTATAATCATTTACATCATAATATTAGAATCTGTTCATCTTTCCAGAAAACTACCATGATGAAAAGGTCTGCAGTTTGCCTTCACATAGGCTGTGCTGGTTTTAAAATACATCTACAAATTCTTTGATATATCTCTCTTTACAAGGTGGGGCTTAATCCCACTCTCTTTGAGTGTCAGAGTGTACTTAACTTATTTCTAGCAAAAAGAATGTGGCAGAAATGATGACAAATGACTTCTGAGGCTGGGTCATAAAAGATATTGCAGCCTCACACTCACGTTACTCACTCTAAGAGGACCTCCTGCGTACTGAGGACAATCAGGAAGCCCCATGGAGACGTCCACATGGCAAGGAACCACAGCCTCCTATGAAGAGCCAGGGAGGAATCGATGTGTTTGGCCAACAGCCGTGTAAGTGAGCCATCTTCGGTCCAGATCCTCCAGCCCCAGGGAGGCCTTCAGAGGACTACAACCTCCTAAAACAATGAGCCAGAACCACCCAGCTAAGCTGCTCCCAGACTGCCAACCTTCAGAAGCTTTGTGAGGTAGTAAATGACTTTTGTTTTAGGCTACTCTATTTGGGGGCTATTTTTTATGCAGCAATAGATAACTAACATGACATGACAAATCCCAGTGTCTAGGGAGTGATTGAAATGAACAGGGCAGCCGTTGATAGGTTGGGTTTCAGGAGGATTTTATGTGCCCCTTGCCCATATGCCACCATGGAATCAGGGCATACACCTACCAGAGATTTAGTAAGCTCCCAAATTACAAAGATTCCCCAGCCTCCTCCGAATATGTCCCTTCCTCACACACAGTTATAGTAAACACAGGTAGCGGTCCTGGTGGTGGTGGCAGTGACTTCATAAGGGCGGAAACATATTTGCCTTGTGAGATTTGACTTCTGTTTCCAGAGGTTTCTGAGCCTGTCTGATCCAAAGGGCCTGAGTTCCTACCTCTTAGTCCTGTGACAGATTGTATTTTCCAAAAATGACCTTGATGTCACATCCCTTCCCACATGTTCTCCTCACATGATAATGTTGACACTTTTCCCCTCCAGAAATGGGGTCCATCTTTCCCTCCAACCTGGATGGACTTGTAACTAAAGCAGAAGTGATGTTTTGTGACTTTCTAGGTTGGATCATAAAAGAGACACACCCCCAGCGGACCCTTCTGGGACACTTGCTCTTGGAACACAGCCACCATGCTGGGAAGAAAGTAAGAAACTGCAGAGAAAGCCCACAAATAAGTGCTGTGGCTGAAAACCCCACTGGGCCCCCAGCTGACTGGTAGCATCAAATGCCAGACAGTGAGTGAAATGTCAGATGATTCCAGCAACCAACCACTGAGTCACCCCCAGCCTTCAAGCAGTACCAACTGATGCCACCTGGAGCAGAGACGGTCCTGGCCAAACTGCAGGTTCATTAGCCAAATCAATCATGATTGTTGTTTTAACCCACTAAACCCAGGATGGTTTGCTACGCACGTTGTATAACCCCCAGTTCACTATCAAATCCTGAATGTCCTGTGTCTTATACCACACGTCTTGTGTTTTCTATTATAGGTATCCTCTCTTACTCAATAGGGAAGAAACGAAAGAAAACCGCAATGCAGACATCTTCCTGGTCAAAATGTGTTCCTGTCCACTAACAAGCGAGGGAAACAAGTGTGCCCGAGTGCTCAAGCACCCTAGTAACTTCATCAGGCTTCTGTATGATTGTTCGTGGACACCGCCAGGCTTTCAGTAGTAGTCGTGCAACGCTGGCAAATTCTCAGGCTTTGTTGAACAAGCTTCTCTTCCTTTTGTGAATTTCGCCCCCCAAAAGGAGATCCAGCCAAGGTCCCTCCAGTAACAACAGGCTCATGAAATAGTCTGAATCTCTCTCTGCTTCTCCCATGTGTCCCCGGAAAAGGCCGGAAACTAGCAGCTAACCTAGCCCTCCTCATTTGTTGCTGTTGTATAGTCACTGAGTCCTGGGACACTCTGTGACTCCACGGACTATAGCCTGCCAGGCTCCTCTGTCCGTGGGATTCTCCAGGCAAGAGTACTGAAGCGGGTTGCCATTTCCTACTCCAGGGACCTTCCCGACCCAGGGATCAACCCCACGTCTCCCGCGTTGGCAGGTGAACTCTTTACTGCCGAGCCACCTGGGAAGCCCAGCCTCTCTCATTTAGGTGTGGGGAAATATGGGAGTCTAATGCCAGAAACATGGTACCACTAAGCTCGGGCCTAGGAAAGCCAAGGTATTGGACAGGAAGTTAAGAGTAGGAGCTGATTAAGCTTTCATGGGATTTGCTCCCTCTCTCCTGACCCTCCCCACCCCCATTTCTTTAGCCCTAGCTATCGCCAGTAAAATGGGCAAAGCTATACTTTGAATGGGATGCTGCCATCCAGTCCAGTTCTGACGATTCTGCAGAAACCACAAGAAATCAAGGGAAGGAGGTAATACTAAGGGGCACTTGAAGAGCACCTGGACCTACAAGGTAGAGTGTGTGAAGACACTGCCTATGAACCATCTCTTTTCTATATGTTGGTTTACAACCAAAAAGAAGAACTCAGCAGTGTTTGAAAAATTACACAGTTAGGTGCTGAAGCAGGTGCTGTGGAGAGAATGGAATGCTGAATAAGAAACAGTTTCCGGGAATTCCCTGGCTGTCCAGTGGTTAGGGCTCAGTGCCTTCACTGAGTTCAACACGGGTTCAACCCCTGATCAGGGAACTAAGATCCTGCAGACCAAGCAGCAAAAAAAAAAAAAATATATATATATAGGGTTAGGGTTAGGGTTATATATATATATATCATTCCTTTCCTGAGTGGTGTAAATCGGGGCTCCCAGCTGGACGGTCCAGCAGGAAATGACCAGCATCCAGTGAGGAAGCTGAAGCTTTGTCTGTGTTTGCAGCTGCTCCCCAGAGCTGTTACCACTGAGCTCTGCCTCCCATCAGATCTAATGAGAATGTAACGCCTGATCGTCTGAGGAGCAGCTGAGGCAGGGATGCTAGTGCTGGGGAGCAGCTGCAAATACAGATCATCATTTCCAGAGAGGCTTGACTCACAGGGACCACCATAAACCAGCTGCTTACACGCTTGTATCAAAACCCTATCAGTGAGTGCGAGTGATGGTGAGTTGTACAATGATATCACAATGTAAGAACAATTAAGTACACAATAAGTAATGCATTTGAATAATCCCAAAACTCTCCCCCTCTCCACCAGTCTGTGGAAAAACTGTCTTCCACAAAACCTGTCCCTGGTGCCAAAAAGGTTGGGGACCACTGGTGTGAATGATGAGGGGACTAGTACTCAGAGCCCCACCTCTGCTCTGCAGTGCTCAGCGTCAACAGGAAATAACAGGAGCAACAGCACTGTAAGCGCCCCCTTCTCTCACCAGTTCGGTAAGAGAAACATGTACAGCAAGACTGACTTTCTGCTGTCTTATCCTCTAATGCCATGGTCTACCCCAGCAAACCATCACATTTCCTCACCTCTAAAAGCCAGCCACTCACAGGAGATGTCTCTACAGCCTGTTCTTACTGCCAAGGCCTTGTCAGCACCAAGCTGCCCCTTCCGGGACCCATGGCCAGAGGGGGCGGGAAGCCTGCCTGTTTCCCTACTCATTCTCGATTCTCCTTTCAACGTCCCTCATAGTTCCACCTAGTGAAGTCTTTTTTTCCATCTTTAAATAGTATACAGAACCAACACTTAAATGTTAAAATGTTCACTATACCACCAAAAATCATTTTGGATACCCAACAATGGTTCACATATACCACGTGGGGCAGGCTGAAAACTGGTCTCCCAAATGGTTCCCCAGGTCCTAACCCCCAGAACCTGCATGTACTTTATACAGTAACAGGGATTTTTGCAGATGAGATTAAGGATCCTGAGATGAAGAGACTACCCTGGATTATGAATATGCAGTCCCCCCGCCCACTGTTATCACAGATCACTTTATAAGAGGGAGGAAGGAGGAAGGGAGAGAGAAATGTGACAACAGAAGGAGAGAGAGACAGATGGAGAGTCTGGGAGAAGCCATGCTCCTTGCTTTGAAAATGGAGGATGAGGCTACAAGCTAAAGGATGCACCAACCTCTAGACACCAAAAAAGGTAAGAAAACAGATTCTCTCCTAGGCATCTCTGGCAGCAAGAACACAGTACTACAACAACTCAAACTACAGTTGAGACTCTGACCTCCAGAACTGCAAGAGAATAAATGAGTGCTGCCTTAACCCATTCAGTTTGTGGTAAGTTGTTACAGCAGCCAGTGTAAACTAGTACACAACCATTCAGCACTTAACTCATGCCTAATAAACCACTCAGGCCATGATCAAAGCACAGCACATAACAGATTCTCAGCTTCTTATGTAATAAACTGTCGAATGTATCACAAGCTGTCACTAAGAGCACACGATCATCCGGAACTGGCCTCTGGAGACCGGATGCTCCACATCCCCTCCTCTGTACTCAGAAGGTACCTTCTGCCCACCTTTCCCACAGTGGGACCTATTTTTAAGGACAAGAGAATAGGATGTTGTTGAGACCACCTGGACGGGATGCATGACGGGACTCTGTTCAGAGCTCTACATCTTTTAAGATTCTGGAAGGTGAGTGCAGTGACCTATTTGTCTTCTGACTGCCCAAGACAGACTCGGTATGTAAGTTCTCCTGCTTTGTAGGTGCTTCCTACCACCTACCAACCTGCAGTGACTCTCTTCAGTCTCTCCTCGTCCTCCGTGTCTGGGGACCAGTCTGTGAACCAATATGAGTATGGGCCATTTATTTATCTCATTAATGAGAAAACCAGCAGAATGGTAAGGCTGGTTTAAAACAAATACAAGAAAACATGTACCAAACCGAGTAGAGAAAAGAATGCTGAATAAGGCTCAAGTGTTAAATATACCAGTTAATATCTGAGGAGGCAGTTAAACTGTCCCCTTTGGGATTACCTTTTCTATCAAAATGAAATCATCTCAATTGGACAAAAATAATTTGCAATTTAGCAATCTTCTACAAAATAACATCTAATTTGTACCGAGTTTGGCACCTCCCTAACAGTAAATACTAAGTCAAATAAAATTACCTCCCCAAGAACTTCAAGTTATCCTTAAGCAGGCTCATTAGACAATGTTCTTGTTACAACACAGAAAGGGCAGATAGTAACCTTTTCCCTTATTTCCAAGTTTGGTGTAACTTTTCTAAAGAGAATTCCCAGGTACCTATTAGTAGTAATAAACCACTCCAGAATCTTGTGTTTTAAACAACCATTTTATTGTATCACCACAGTTTTATGGGTCAGGTATTTGGGAAAGGCTCAGTTGAGTGATTCTTCTACTCCACACGGGGTTGAATGGGGTCACTCAATGATACTCAGCTGGTAGTTGAGTTGGTCTGGAGAGTCCAAGACAGCTTTATTCATCAGTCTAGTGCGACTGGTGATTTGGTTACAGCTGGACCCCTCTTGCTCTCCATGGAGTCTCAGAGCCTTCCCATGTGACCTCCTCAGCAAGGTAACTAGGCCTCTAACGTGGACCCACAATGTCAACCTTCTTAGAGACTAGACACAGAGCTGACACAGCATGCCTCCCCCCACCTCTCCATTGGTCAAAGCCATCACATCCAGTCCAGATTCAAGGAATCGTGGAAACAGAACTCACCTCTTAATGAGAGAACAGTCAAAGAATCTGTGGGCTCTTTTAATTTACCACAAGTTTTTGTCTTATACATTTTTATTTTCATTATATTGCTAATCTTTTTGTCTAAGGTCTGCTGCACCAAAGGTTCCCGTAACTTTCTAGAATGTCCGTTACAACTTTGTTGACTATGTAAGCAATGACCCTCTGGGCAGCCCACCACTCTTTTTCTCCCTCTCTATAACCCTCTGCAAGCACTCAAGGGTAATAAAGCAGTGGTTCTCAAAGTGTAGTCCCAGAACCAATAGCATCTGCATCACTTGGGAACCGTATAACTGTAATCCTTAGGTCCTATTTCATAACTTCATAAACTCTGGTGATGGGGCCCGGCAGCCTGTTTTAATAAACCCTCTTGCTGAGGCTGGGAACCACTATTGTAGAGCTGTACATTACTTAATGAAAATGAATACAACATCTGAAACTAGTCTTACAAAAAAGTACATTTTTACCACCATGTCTAGAGTCTGCAAATACCACAGTGGATTATTTACAACTTCTGAACAAGGACAGACAATGCCAAAGCATGGCAGTTTTCACTAACTGATGTCCTCTCTCTGATGTCAAAAGCCTTTTTCATACACCTGGCATGAAGGAGAGACTTTTATTCCATCCACTCAAGGGACACTCTCCAGAGACCTCATACTGTATTTCCCCAGAATTACTTGTGAAAATAATTTGTACCTTCTCCATCTTAAGAATGGGCTTGTTGGGACTTCTCTGGTGGCCTAGTGGATAAGATTCTGTGCTCCCAAGACAGAGGACCTGGGTTCAATCTCTGGTCAGGGAATTAGATCCCACATGCAGCAACTAATGCGCTGCAAATCCAAATAAATAAATATTTTTTAAAAAGAAAAGAATGGGCCTGTTATGTAGTTCAAAAAATACACTATTCACCTAAAGGGATTCTCATGAACCTCCATTAAAGACAGGCCTCACAGTGAGAAAAACAGGTAATTTTATCCATGGTCTCTATGATAACCTTGCTTTCTTTCACTTCTGCTCTTTATAATTTTTTTCCTTATTCTTTGAGATTATCCTATTTTCTATATAAACTGCTTTAGCTGTATCCCCCTTACTCCTTGGAAGGAAAGTTATGACCAACCTAGATAGCATATTCAAAAGCAGAGACATTACTTTGCTAACAAAGGTCCGTCTAGTCAAGGCTATGGTTTTTCCAGTGGTCATGTATGGATGTGAGAGTTGGACTGTGAAGAAGGCTGAGCGCCAAAGAATTGATGCTTTTGAACTGTGGTGTTGGAGAAGACTCTTGAGAGTCCCTTGGACTGCAAGGAGATCCAACCAGTCCATTCTGAAGGAGATCAGTCCTGGGTGTCCTTTGGAAGGAATGATGCTAAAGCTGAAACTCCAATACTTTGGCCACCTCATGAGAAGAGTTGACTCATTGGAAAGGACCCTGATGCTGGGAGAGATTGAGGGCAGGAGGAGAAGGGGACGACAGAGGATGAGATGGCTGGATGGCATCACCAACTCAATGGACATGGGTTTGGGTAAACACCAGGAGTTGGTGATGGACAGGGAGGCCTGGCGTGCTGCAATTCATGGGGTCACAAAGAGTCGGACACGACTGAGAGACTGAACTGAACTGAAAAATCTTTCTATGTTAATAAGTTTATAGCTTAGTTCTAAATGTTTCCTACTTCCCATTATGTTTTCTCAAGCAGATCATTAATTAGAGGCATAGAGTTCTTTTAAATTTCTGATTTCTACTGTAATCATCAGAAAACAGGATCCACAACATCAGGAATCAGCAAACTGTTTCTGTACAGGCCAGGTAGTAAATATTTCAGGCTTTGCTAGCCAAATGGCCTCCACTAAGTATGCAACTCTCCCTTGGTTCCCTAAAGCAACCAAGAATATGTAAATAAATAAGGATGGCTGCATTCCAACAAAACTTTACTGACAAAAGCAGGCAGCTGGCCAGATTTGACTGTGGGTCACGATCTGCCAGGCTTCCCGGGTGGTGCAGTGGTAAAGAATCCTCCTGCCAGTGCAGAAGACTCAGAGACTTGAGTTTGATCCCTGGGATGGGAAGATCCCCTGGAGGAGGAAATGGCAACCCACTCCAGTATTTCTGCCTGGAAAACCCCATGGACAGAAGAGCCTCCTGGGCTACAGTCCATGGGGTTGCACAGAGTCGGGCACGATTCGGCACGCATGCATGGGTCTACATGGCACCAATTCTTTGATCATTGTTAACCCACTCCAGTGTTTTTGCCTAGAGAATCCCATGGACGGATAAGCCTGGTAGGCTGCAGTCCACAGGGCTGCACAGAGTCGGACACGACTGAAGTGGTAGCAGCAGCATATGACATTGTGTAATGTTGTATGAATGCTTGGATTCTAATTGTCATCTTATACTTAGCCTGCTCCATTTCAAGCTTTAGGTCTGGCCCATGTAAACATTCACTTGTAAAACCATCACAGTGATTAAGAGATTGGATTTTTGGAATCAGAGAGACCTGGTTGCCATTGCTATGTGTGGTTTATTGTTAGTCTCTCAGTCTTGCCGACTCCTCTTTGCAACCCCATGGACTGCAGCCCAGCAGGCTCCTGTGTCCATGAGATTTTCCAGGGAAGGATACTGGAGTGGGTTGCCATTTCCTTCTCCAGAGGATCTTCCTGACCCAGGGACCCAGAGACGCGGGTCTCCTACACTGCAGGCAGATTCTATGCTGACTGAGCTACAAGGGAATGGTTTAGGATAAATTATTTGACATCTCTAATCCTCAGGTTGCACATCTGTACAGAAAATAATAGTACCCATCTCACAAGTTCAGAAGGTAAAGAATCTGCCTGCCAATCCAGAAGACCCAGGTTCGATCCCTGGGTGGGGAAGATCCAAAGGGAATAGGAAACCACCGCAGTGGTCCTGCCTGGAGAACTCCAGGCACAGAGGAGGCGTCAGCTGTAACATGGGTTACAGTCCATGGGGTCGCAACGAATGACACAACTGAGCGATTAACAGTATCACTATCTCACAAACCGCAATCATGAGGAGTAGTATTAGAATCATCGTGCCATTGAACCGCTACTCTATGAGACAGGGATCATTAAGTGCACTTTACAGAGAAATTAAGCCTCAGACACGTTTAGGTAATTTGCTCCAAATCTAATAGCCAGTGACAAAGCACTGCCTCCCACCCAGAACTTCCTGTTCCAAATTCACAATTTCCACTCCTCAGACTCTGATTAAGCTGGTCATCCTAACACGCAAGGAATTTATGCCACTCCTAAGGCGAGGCTGCACTCTGAGACACCAGGAGAAAGGAGTTGCGAAACGCCCTCCTTAATTCTTGGAATTAATTCTTCGCTGTGCGAGTTTAATCCTCGAGGAGAGTCCTGAGGCCGAAAGGGCAGGGCGGGCCGCGCTAGCTGAGGTAAATCTCCCCAACAGGCTCCCGGAAGCACGGCGCCCCGGGCAAACGCCTTCCCGGGCTTGATCCTCTCAGGAGCTGGTGTCACCCAGCGGCGCACTCAGCCTCGAAGACCGTGCTGCCCACGGCTGGGCTGCCCTTCTCTGCTCTCCCACTCCGCGCGCCTGGGGCCTAAAAATACCTCTCGGGTGGAACCTCCCTAAACAAGTCCTCGGCCTTTTTTTTTTTTTAACACCCTCACCACTTAGACACACATAAATCACAGCCCTGGCCTGCTGTCGGCTCAGCGGGTGACATGCCGCTGCAAGTGGCGACGAACGCAGCCCCTTCCAAAGACCTGAACGTCTCCCCCCGCCCCTCCCCCGCATTCGGCGCAAACGGTCAGTCGTGAGGACCGCCCGAGCAACTCGAAGACGGTGTCGGACGTTGGAAAGACAGTCTAGGAATCTCCGTTTTTCCAGCCCAGGCTAACTTAAGCCTGGGACTCTTCAAAGCCCTGTCCTGTGACAATCACAAGGCTTTTCTCCGCCCCGTCGGTGACGGAAAACTCGTGACTGGAACCTGAGCGCCGGGCGAACGCAGAGGAGCCGGAGGGGGCGGAGCTACAAGCCTAGACCGCGAGGAAGCCCCCGACGGGCGGCGCGTGCGCAGTCTCTCGCCGCGGGACCTCCTTCCCGCCGCTGAGACTAGGAAGCGGGACGCCAAATCTGTCCCCGCGCAGCCGCCGCCGCCGGGTGCCGAGCGGGGCGGCCGCCCTCTCCGAGGCGCGCCTGCGCACGTCCCCACGCACGCTCCGGCGTACGGCGGCGGCCAGGGGTCGCGAGCCGGTGGAGGACCCGCGCACGGAGGAGCCCGGAGAGTCGGCGCCTCTTCCCTCCCTCTCCCATTCCCCTCCCCGCTCCCTCTCCCCCCCTCCCCAAGAATGTTCCGCTACGAGGTGAGCCGCCGCGACCGGAAGTGACCCCTCCCTCGGTCCCGCACAAGCCCAGCTCTCTTTCAGTCTCTCTCTCACGCGCGTCGGTCCCGCGCTCTGGGGAGGAGGGAGCGGCCGGGGGAACCCGCGGGACCCCGCGGAAGGCGTCGGTTTGGGGTCGCGGGTTTCAGCCGCGGGTGGAGAGCCAGCTTTGGGCGGGGGGGTGGGGGCGGGATCGCCCTGTCGGTGGCCGGCGGAGAGAGCTGACCTCTGTGTTGGGCTGGGGCGGGCCCGTGAAGTACCGTGACCACACAGCCCCCCGCCCCCGCCTCGGAGGAGCGCCGAGTAGAGAGCCTTGCACCCGCAGCCGGTGATTCCTGTGGAGGACTCACTCGGGAAAGGCCAGAGACGCGTTTCCCGCCCTGGACACGGAAGCGTCTCCCCCTCACAAACGGGCGATCGTCAGGTCCCGGGGGCCCGGACTTGCCTTCTGACTGGGGCCGAGGACTGTTTACTGAAGAGGACTGGGGGTTGGGGAGGGGCGTGTCCCGCAGGAGTTCCTTGGGGGCGAGCGGACGGAGACGTGGGCTGGGGGAAGGTCCCGGGAATGCAGGACCAGTCGAGAGTCTTGGCGCTGTCGCTAACTCGCCGTGTGACCTCTAGCGACTCCTGATGCCTTGGACAGGGTTTCTGGGACTTGTAGAACTGACAGGGTTGATCTAGGTGATCCCTAAGAGTCTCTCCAATTTGAGAAGCAGTGATTTGGTTCAGTAGACTTTCGTGATTTGCGAGTGCTTGGAGAAGTTGCCTCTGATGTGGACGCAGTCGCTTGCTTGTTTCGTGTTGAGTTTGGGAGGACTTAAGATGGGTAGACTGGCCCTTGAACCTAACTTTTCGTTTGGGAACAGCCTCGCTGAGAGGTGGTCAGTCAAGGTATATCAGAAATGTGCCTGCAGAGAGAGTGGATTTCCGACCCTGAGTCTTTGAAAACTGTGGACACATAGACCTTCTATTTGATAGGAATGGCTCAAGATCAAACTGACTTTATGAAAATATGGAGAGAAGCGATGAGATGCAGTAGGCAAAATTCCCAAGAAAACTTGGAAAATTAATCAGTTGAAAAGTGAAATGAAGAGGGAGGGAAGGGAGTGTTTAGAACACACCTAGGTTGTTATGGTGATATCTAGCATTGTTTAGCAGTATCCAGTGTTTGTCTAAAACTGTGCCTCCTTTGAGCCTCACAACACCTCTGAAGGAGATGGTATTGTCCCTGCATTACCACTTAAAGAGACTGTGGTTTAAAGTCTAACACAGCCTGAGACACAATAGGTGCTCAGGAGGTATTGAATGAATTAATCAGAAGGGGTGTGGCTTGTCCAGGTTGGCATCTTTTGTAGGAGTAGAGACTGAGCTTGAACTCGTCACATCACAATTTTTCAAGAGTTCACTGTGATTGAAAACTTAGCTTTCTCTTTTACCACCGAGTTTGAGCGTATAGGAAAACAAAATGTGTGAAGGAAAATGGAGAGAAAGCTTTAAAAGGGCTTAATAGTTGAGAACATGACATGAACATGGGAAAGATGAGAATTTCAGTGAAAAATAACTCAGGCAAAAAAAGTGTTCATTTTCAGTTGTCATTGTAACAAGTGATGGAAAGGAAGTTGCAGGCCTAATTTCTTGGTTGCATGAGGAAATGCTATTATTAGAGCCTTGATAAATAGAGAAATGGAAGTTTGGGGGAAGAGGTTAAATAAATAGGAAAGGGAAGCTGAAAGAAAAGGTACTGAATCTTCCAATGTCAGGGAAATCGGGGTATAGAAAAAATGCCATCTGTACAGAAAGTCATAATGAAGCTATTGTGTAGATTGGTAAGGTAAGAACATTTTTAGAACATTTTGAAAATGAGGTTGTGAACTTCCTGAATAGCTAATCTTTTTTTCTCTCTCTTTTTTTTTTTTAAGTCTTTGGAGGATTGTCCTCTGGATGAAGATGAAGATGCATTTCAGGGCCTGGGAGAGGAGGACGAAGAGATTGATCAATTCAATGATGATACATTTGGGTCAGGTGCAGTTGGTAAGTGACAGCTTTCTTTTATAATGTCTCGGTCTCCTGCTCTTTTCAAATGCTGTCTTTTATCAGCATTGATACTTTTGTCTTAGCAGGAATATCCTCATTCACAGAGTTGGCAGACTTCTATTCTTCACTCCAAGCATCTACCGTGCTCCTCTGGGCTTCTGTTTGCCTCACTTACAAAAACCAGGTGTTTTTCTAAGCCGTGTCCCTCCCAGCTTTATGATCTGTGGCCCTCAGTTGACACTATGAGAAAATCAAGTGATTAGAGAAGTACACATTTTATAAAGGCTGAAAATAATCCTGCTGCTAAGTCACTTCAGTCGTGTCCGACTCTATGCGACCCCGTAGACGGCAGCCCACCAGGCTCCCCCATCCCTGGGATTCTCCAGGCAAGAACACTGGAGTGGCTTGCCATTTCCTTCTCCAGAAAATAATCCTAGAAGAAGTAAATATTTATTTGTGGAACATACAACTTAACTAGTGGACTAGGAGAAAACTCAGGTTCTGATATGTATGTTTTAAAATTTAGTTGATCAGTAGTATATAGCATGATCCTCTGTTGTACTGTAGTATATTCAGTTAAATAGAGTTTTTGATTCCAAGAATTTTGGTGATAGAAAGTCTTCATAAATTAGAAAAGTGCTGTGTACAAATGAGATTTTCTCATCCCTGGAGATAGATAAATATTTCAGGAATTGGAAGAGGTTAAAAAATTAAAGAGCCAAACTAAACTAGAGGTCATGGTTATAATTACTGAGATGAGAAATTTAGGGGGCAAGTTTATATGATAAAGTCTGAAATTTGAGATTCTGGAACAAGCATACTAATAAGTTAAACTGCACTTAAAAGATGAGTAGGTGAGGGAATTCCCTAGCGGTCCAGTGCTTAAGGCTGAACTCTCACTGCCAAGGGCCCCGGTTCCATTTCTGGTTGGAGAACTAAGATCCAGCATGTGCGAGGCCAAAAAGAGAGGGAGATGCGGCTATCTTTGATGGTGTTGAAAAACAACAGTGACCGCATTTACACTGGGATGTGTGAATGTGTGGAGTTTCTTTGAACTCTGTCTAAGCAACAAATATTCAAACTTAAGTAATAAGAAGAGGAAACTTATCAGTATTGAGTAACCCCAAAATGTTGAATATCAAAAACAAAGAAGGTCTTTAAAAACGTCGTATTGGTTACTGGTTTTGCAGTGACCTAAATGACTTGTTTGTTTAAGCTTAGACCGAGTTAACTGGCAAAAATGAAAAAATGTTCTCTGTTCAGTCAGGGTTTAGAGAATTCACTGGAGAGCTAAAACTGCCACTTTTGGGAGCAGGAAGAGAAGTATTTAAGGTGGAAGCAAGGCTCATTACAAAAGGGAACTGAAGACCTTTTGGATTCCAGCCGTAGTTTAAGGGAAGACCTCGTCCCAGAGGATGATCTAAGATGCTGTTCTTTCTCCAGGGAGATCACAGGGAAGGAGGGGAAGAACAGAGAATGGTGGGAGCAGGGGGCTGATGGAAATTGCAGATTATATTTGAAACTTTAGTAAAAACCTATAGAATACAATAAAGCTCCAAACAAGTGTGTGCTTGCTTCTGGAACTCTTTCTCTCTTAAAATAGTGTGCCGAATGTTACCATTGTGTAGCAAATTTGTCTGTATTAAAATGAAATATGTTAAGACAGGACATAGCAAATGTCCTCAGTTTTGAACCTGGACTGGAGAGAAATAATAGTCTTGCCTTTTCCCTGACTTCCAGAGTGCTTGACAGTCTTTTTTTTTCTGAGTTTCTCCCAAGATAAGGAAAGTATTGCCCTAAAAGAATTTTAAAGTATGCAGAATTGTATTTTATGGGATGGAAAAGCAAAAAGTGCACACACATTGAAAAAGCCCCTAGGGTTACACAGTAAAAGAACAGGTGGTAAAAAGGTAAGAGCTGCGAAATCGCATGTGGATAGGGCAGCCCGTTTCTGTACCCTGAGGCACAAGGATGGTTAAGGACTTCTTGGTCTACAGAGTCTGTAGTTGAGAAAAGATTTCTAAATGTGAGCCCTTAACATTGAGACAATTGTAAGGTTAAAATCCTAGTTCCTCCTAACACCTTGATATAAATAGTATACAGATTTATAAAAAGAACATTTCTAAGTCCACCTGTGACTTGTTTAATGTACTTCCACAGATGGGTAGAGAATTTAAACAAGGAGGTAGAATGTTAGACCTATGACATATGTTTTGACTTGATGGTTTTTAACTCAAGGAGTGAGTGTCTTGAGTAATACCTGTTAATACAGTAGTTATTTTAAGTCACTGGCTACAAATGCTCTGATGTCACCTTTCCGTAAGAAACTAGTCAGTGTCTTTGCATGGAAAAAAATATTTGCATCATCTTTGAGCAATAAATGGGCCATAGTAACCTCAACTCATTCTCTAAAAATGAAAGCTTACACTTCCAAGGTACTTATTAGATGCTCGGGACCATTCTAAATGTTTTACATATATTATCAATCCTGATAGCAATCTTATGAGGTAGGCACTATTATTATCGTCATTTTAGCCAATGAAGAAGGAAAGTGCCAGAGGGGTTAAGTAACTATAAATACAATCAGTGTAAACTACAAGTTATGTTTAACAGTATTTGGGGAATCCTTGGAAATCTGCCTCCACGTGGAAGGATCCTCATTGTTTCTTCCTCCTTTTTACTGATAACTGCTGAAATCTTTAGAGACTGAGATTGCTCTAAAGTTAAATTAACTCTACTTCTTTTTATTTTGTTTTTATTCAGATATATCCCAGAGACAGATTTGAAGGGAATTGCCACAACAAGTACGTGTTTATAAAAGCAGACAGGATTTTAGTAACTCACATCTGGGTATAGGTTAATTTTTTTTAACATTTGTATTTATTTGGCTGTACTGAGTCTTAGTTGCATCACATGAGAATCTTCACTGTGGCATGTGGGATCTAGTTCCCTGACCAGGGGTTGAACCAGGGCTCTCTGCACTGGGAGCACAGTGTTAGCCATCAGACCACCAGGGAAGTCCCAGAGTATAGGTTATAGTTAAAGGAAAATAGATATCTCTTTCCCTTCATTTCTCTTGTTGTTTTCCCCTACCCTTTATCATTTTGGTGAGTGTGGGTTGAGGTCAAACAAACAAAGGCATGTTTAACTATATTTTTCAGTCATTCAAAGAAGATACAGAGTGAAGTGTCTTTTTACACCAAGGCCATGTGTGGCCTCTGACGTTGCTTCAGGTGATTTTTCACAAAACAGGAAATACATAAAATGATGATGATGGCATTTTGTGGCATAGATTTCTTTACTTACATGTTTGAAAAAGTAACAATTCACAACAGAGCCTTTCTTACAGAATATGGCTACTAATCAGTGTTTTTTAAATTAATTACTAAGGACAAATAGATAATCGTCTTTGATGAGACATATAGTAAAGCTTCCCTGGTAGCTCAAATGGTAAAGTGTCTGCCTACAATGCGGGAGACCCAGGTTCGATCCCTGGGTCGGGAAGATCCCCTGAAGAAGGAAATGGCAACCCACTCCAGTAATCTTGCCTGGAAAATCCCATTGACCGAGGAGCCTGGTAGGCTACAGTCCGTGGAGTCGCGAAGAGTTGGACATGACTGAGCGACTTCACTTCACTTCATAGAAAAGTTAGTAAATAGGATTATGAGAAGTGAATGGAAACTCTTCTACATTAGAATTAATCCATTAACAAATCAGTTTCTTAAATTTGGGTAATAAATGTTTTTAAAATATCCCATAATTAGAGATCATAGACTCTTTTTTTTTCCCCCCCTTTTTTTGGCATTGTTGAGTCAATAAGGTTGGAAAAAGCAGTTGGTCCTTCAGAGCATCCTAGCTTACTCTTCTTTAGCAAAGATGACACCAAGTATTAATGTCACAATTGATTTTTGATTATGCTATTCCTTGTTTTTTTTTAATAACTGATAATTTAGTACTCTAAATTTTCATCTAAACTAGATTTTTCCCTTACTGTACATAGTACATTCAGATCTATCACAGCCCTCCAAGACTAGACAGTGGTTCTGATCGTATCAGATATCCCACTTTGTGTTTCTACTTTTAAAAATTTAACATTCCTGAAGAATTGTGGGGAAGTTTTGCTGAGTTACATATTTGTATAATGTTTAAAATTTTTTTTTTAGCAAACATGTATTTGTAAACAGGAAAAAAGAGTAAAGATACTTTTAACAAGTTCCATATGAAAGTCTAAATCTTTTTTTGAAGTAGCTACCATTTATTACACCCTTAGTATATACCAGACACTTTTTTTTCTTTGCATGTTGTTTCCAGTCCTTCTCCTTTCTTTAAATGAGATATATAGAAAAATAAAATGGGGAGGATTGTCATTAAGGACAGTTCTTCAGAATTCTGTGTTGTGATGTTAGTTATAAAGAGAATTACCTATTGTCTGTGTTGGATTTGCAGAACATATAAAACTAAAATAAGAATAAAAATATGTAACGTATGCAAGAGAATACATGGGGTTTTGGTGGGTTAGATGAGGCAAAGGTAAGAATTGAAATGAAAAGATTATTTAGAGAAAGCGTCAGTGAGGAGGGAAAGAGAGGTGTCTGAATTTGAATGCTAAAGGCGAAATAGTAGCGCTTTTATGATGGAGGTAGAAGGGAATGATGAGTGATGTGGTTAAGGAGCCTGGAATGAAAGAGGTGATGGAGATGAGGTCTAGTTCTGGAGAAGCTGATAAAGGCTTCTGTAGATTTTCATCTGTGAAATAATCCTCTGTCAGCATAAACAATGAGAAAATAGCCTAGGATCAGTGATACAGACTCCATAGTAGTGTACAGAAACGGAGACAGTTAAAGAAGAGAGCTGAGCCTCACCTTTCCCCTGACGTACTGCAGTAGCCTGCTAACAGACCTCCATTCTTCCCGTAGTGCGACCCCCTTCTCCCCAAATCTGTTTTCAGCACAGCAACCAGATCAATTCTTTCAGCAAGCCCAGCCACATCCTGACTTCTCGGGGTCCCATTTCAGAGCAGCTCTAAAGGACCCCCGAGAGCTCCCCCCAATCCACGCCAACCTCATTTTTCTTCTCCCTTCACCCGTGTTCGTTCCAGTCCAAACGCAGTCCTTGCTGCTTCTGAAAATTGTCAGTCTCTCATTTTAAGTCCTCTATACTGACCGTCCTTTGCCTGAGACACGCTTCCCCTAGATATCCACGTGGCTAACTTTTTAACTCTTGAATTTTTGCTCAAATGTCACTTCCCTTGATGTATGCCATGATGTATGCCGTGATGTATGCCATGCACCTAGAACAGTGTTTGTCACATGATAGATGCTCAAAACACACTAACTGGATGAAAGGAATGGATTTAAAAGCTTGTAAAGAAGATGACAGTTATCTAAGAGAAAGTCGTATGCTAGCATGAGTTTTTGCCTAAAATGGAACAGAATCTCAAAGCCACAGGTTGTAGTACACATATATATCACCAATTTAGAAATCAGTTTCAGAATATAATCTAGATGCCATTGCTAATGTATTAATCTATTACTCTAAAAGTTTGAATTTTATTCCTGATAGTATGTTTGTTCTCAATAGTGAGAAGCCCACTTTAAATGTGCCCCCTTAATTTAAATCTTATTTCATGTGTCTAGGTGGAAATTTAACTTCCCACCTGTCTTCTGGAGTTGGAATTGTTTATTTGGTTAACAGAAGAATTTCATGAAACTTTTTATTCCAATATGAACTCTGTTTCTTTTTCTGATTTCCTCATAGATGATGATTGGCAGGAAGCACATGAGCGCCTGGCTGAACTGGAAGAGAAGCTACCTGCAGCAGTTAATGAACAAAGTGGCAATGGAGAAAGGGATGAGATGGACTTGTTGGGTGACCATGAGGAGAATCTGGCAGAGAGGCTCAGCAAGATGGTGATTGAAAATGAACTTGAAGACCCAGCTATCATGAGGGCGGTACAGACCAGGCCCGTGTTGCAAGTAAGTGGCTGTGAGCTGATTTACCATACTGAGAGAATTACACATGCCATAGAAATTTGGTGATATTATTCCTTATGATAGCAGTTCTAGACATGAAGTTGGGGTATAAGGTATTTTCTAGAATGCTGTAGTTTCTTTATCCTCAACAGTTGCAGCTCTTTGAGAGCTTTGTTCACTACAAACTGGTAAGTTCCCCAGAGAGCCTGCACTGTTCCACACTTTGTATGTGTTTTCCTTTCTTGCTAGCCCCAACCAGGAAGTCTCAATTCCAGCATCTGGGATGGATCTGAAGTTCTGAGGCGAATCCGAGGACCACTGCTTGCTCAGGTATTAAACGTTTTCTCATTATATAAAATTCCTAGCATCCGCAGCCTGGCTCCTGTTATTGCCCTTCCCTTACTGGAGTGATGTATAGATGTATGTTCTCTGCTGGCCTCGTGTTGGTCACATCGTCCAGCAGCCATAGCTGAACCTCAGACTCCATGGTAATGCTCACTTGATTGTGCTTTCCTTTGAAATGGTTGAAAGGGAGCCATTGGAACATGAAAATTTTGGCAGCTTATGATCTCAATTTCAATTAAAGTCATTTTAGGGGCTTCCCAGGTGACGCTAGTGATAAAGAATCTGCCTGCAGTGCAAGAGTTGCAAGAGACACGGGTTCTATCCCTGGGCCGGGAAGATCCCCTGGAGTAGGAAATGGGAACTCGCTCCAGTATTCTTGCCTGGAATACACGGACAGAGGAACCTGGCGGGCTACAGTCTGTAGGGCTGCAGAGAGTTGGACACGACCAAGCGACTGAACGCACACAACACACACACACACAGTCATTTTTAGGCACAACTGTCAGGACAGAGCAGACCGATGTTGGCCAGTGGTTGAGGGTGACGGGAGAGGCGACTGCAAATGGGCAGCGCTGAGGCAGTTTGGGGAGTGACAGAACTGCTGAGTCTTGATTTTGGCGGCAGGTCCGTGACTCTGCATTTATCAGAATTTAGTCCTATACGCCACAGAGGGTAAATTTTATTGGATGTGAAATAAAACTAAATAAAAATTAAAAAAATAATTTCTCAAGGTATTGGGCGTCTGTAAAGGTGATGAAGAGATTTCAAGCTAGCTAATTTTTTTAACACTACTTCCTCAATTAGGAAATGCCTACAGTGTCTGTGTTAGAATATGCCTTGCCTCAGAGGCCCCCCCAGGGCCCAGAAGACGATCGGGACCTTTCCGAGCGCGCATTACCAAGGCGGTCCACCTCGCCTGTCATTGGGAGTCCTCCTGTTAGAGCTGTCCCCATAGGCACCCCACCTAAGCAGATGGCTGTGCCCAGCTTCAACCAGCAGGTACCTCTCCTCAACAGGCACTCAGCCCAGGATACTGGGAATCTGGGCAAAACTCTTTGGGAAATGTGCTACTGGGAGGAGGGTGGAAGTGTGGGGTAGGCATTAGATTAGAAAGAAAAATAGCTGATTAGAGGAGAAGTTAGCACAAACAAGAGACACATTCCCCAATGCCCTTTGCTGGTGCTGCTCCTGTTGCTGCTGCCTTTTAATTGGGGGAGAAAAAGGGTAGTTAACCACATTTAGTGTAAATATCCGTTTTAAAGTGTTTTACTGGCTGCCCAAAACCTTGGCAGAGAGGTAGCTGAAAGCTGGGGGGAGTGGGGACACACAGCATTGTCCACATCCCTTTTTACCTTTAAGATATCCCTGCTTTCCCTAGAGCCTGTGCAGTCCTGTTCCATAGACTTCCCTCCACCTGAAACCAGCAGCTGGAAAGGAAGGCCAATGTGGAAGGTATGGGGGGAGGGTGGTGTTGGTATGGCCTAGTTAGGCTCAATATCCTCTGAAATGGTGGAGTCACAGTGGACACAAAAGAGCTGAGCATGGCGGCCATATCACAGGGGCTTCAGAATAGGACTTAGTTAATCCTCCAGCTTTCTTATTCCATCTCCCTCACTGCTACCAAAACATATCCTCTTGGAGAGAATTTGCAAGTCAGAGTATCTGCTGGTACCTCCCTCAGATAGCATGGAAGGGTGGGGATAACTGGAGAATTAGCTAAATCTTCCTCAGTTAAAAAGTGGCACGTTGCTTGATATTTGTGAGAGGAAGTGACCGAAGGTTCTACACGTGGACCAAAGCCATAGCAGTTTGCTTAGAAGTAGGGCTTCGCATTGAGTTCTGTGTCTCTGCCAGTACTCGAGGGGAGGGGGTACAGGTGGAGGGAAAACTGGCTTCACTGAGTGCAGTTGTATGTGTGCTTGTCCTTGTAGATTCTGTGTCCAAAGCCTGTCCACGTTCGGCCCCCAATGCCGCCACGGTATCCTGCTCCCTATGGTGAGAGGATGTCTCCAAACCAGCTCTGCAGTGTCCCGGTATGCCGCTCTGCAGCCTAGTGAAGACGTGCAGTGTGTGTTTTCTGATCAGTGCCTGGTGTATCGATACCTCCTAAATGATACATGTTTTTCATAATCTCCATACTTGAATTTCTGGATCTTAAGAGTACCCAGGTCAGGAAACATGGTTCATTGTGTTCAGCTATTTCTTACCTCAACTAATTTCGTATCTTTAAAGATCTAAACTTGATATGATCTGGTTTCGTGCTGTTACAGTCCTTCGTTCTCCTGCTTCCTTTTCCCATTACATAATCCTAGTGGTTCGTAACTCCTAGCGTTACTCTCTCTTACGTCCCTTCAGTGGACAGCTCAGCTCTACCCTTTGGGAGTTTTCCTGTCCATGTCTATTCTGCGTTTCTAGTGCGTTCCCCTGTTATTTCTCTGTTTTTATGGTATGACTCTAATGTTTTCGTTTCCTTTTTTTTTTTTTTAGAACTCCTCCCTGCTGGGCCACCCTTTTCCCCCTAGCGTCCCTCCTGTCCTCAGCCCCCTCCAGAGAGCACAGCTTCTTGGAGGAGCACAGGTAAGCGTAGGATTAGCTTAGCCCGTAAAGAGCTCACCTGACTTTCCTAGCGTTCACTAGCTCACATTCCCCCCCCACTTTTTTTATTCTCGCTACTAATCAATTCCTACTGCCTCTTCTTTCTTCCCCCCATTACTTTCTCAAGCAAAGTTATTGATGGAAACAGTATTCACTGTTCTGTGGATGAAAGTAAGGGGACCTGCCAATCAACTAAATCCAAGATCTTGTTCTTCTTGCAGCTACAGCCTGGACGGATGTCTCCCAGCCAGTTTGCACGGGTCCCTGGATTCGTGGGCAGCCCACTTGCCGCCATGAATCCCAAGCTGTTGCAAGGGCGAATTGGACAGATGCTCCCCCCGGCGCCAGGCTTCCGCGCCTTCTTCAGCGCCCCACCCCCCACTACACCACCCCCTCCGCAGCAGCACCCCCCTGGCCCAGGACCCCACCTGCAAAACCTAAGGTATACAGAGGAGTGTGACTGTCCCTGGTCCGCTGAGTCTCTTGATTGTTGACGTTTAGTGATAGAAGGTAGCAGTCTCCTTGCTATTTTCAAATGATGTATTTTGAGCTGTTATTTGATCCTCAAGTTGCCAAACACAGAAATGTTGGATGGTCTCCAAGGTTTCATATGAATCACATTTCCCTCCAGTCATGTGCTTCCTGGGCTTCCCAGGTGGCTCAGTGATAAAGAACTGCCTGCCAGTGCTGGAGAGGTGGGTTCCATCCCTGGGTCGGAAAGATCCCCTGGAGAAGGAAATGGCAACCCCTTCCAGGATTCTTGCCTGAGAAATCCCATGGACAGAGGAGCCTGATGGGCTGCAGTCCTTGGGGTCGCAAAGAGTAGGGCACAATTCAGCAACTAAACAACAACAAGATGCTTCCTACTTACATTTGCACGTTAATAATCACCTTTTTCATTTCTTCTGAAGTTTCTTATGTCTCACGTATCCATTCGACACACACACATAATGCGTGAAGTGCTGCTCACCTAACAAGACTTGTCTTACACTACGGAGCAGAGAGGGGAGTCCCTGATGGTCCCGTGGTTAGGACTCAGTGCTTTTACTGCCATGGCCCATGTTCAGTCAGGGGAACTGAGATCCAGCAAGGTACATCGTGCAACCAAAAAAAAAAGAGGAACAGAGAAATAGATGCTGAGTTGTCAGCTAATCTCAGTGCTTAGCTACTTGCTTGCTTCCACTGGGATTTTACGATAGAGGTTTAAGTTCCTGCTTCAGTGAAATTGTGTTTTATTATATATCACGTTGTCTCAGGGTTCTCCTAAGAAGCAGAACCAGTAGGATATAAAGAAGATATTTACTTTAAGGCATTGGCTTACATGATTGTGGGGCTAGGAAGTCCAAAATCCGTAGGGCAGGCCAGCAGGCTGGACATTCTGTCGGAAGTTGTGGTTGCAACCTGAGGTCTGAATTTGTAGGGCAGGTGAGCAGGCTGGAAACTCAGTCAGGCCTTCCCATGTTCCAGTCTTGAGGCAAAATTCCTTCTCTGGGAAACTGGTTTTCCTTTTAGGGCCTTCAACTGATAGGCAAGGCCCACCCACGTTATCTAGGGCCATCTCTCTATCTCTTAAAGTTAGTAATTGTAAATGTTAATAGCATCTACAGAATACCATCACAGCAACGTCTAGATGAGTGTCCAAACAACTGGGTGTCTGAGACAAGTCGACATATTAAATCAACTGTCACAGGTATATTCTCAGTGTCATTTCCAAATGTGAACTTGAGTACATTAAATTTAGTTAGAGACTTCTCTTTAACAGTTAGGAGCAAAGAGAATTAAACTCGCTTACTGCTGATTCAGATTTTATGATTGTCTTCTTGGGAGTTGATAATTGTCTTTCGTGGAAGATATGAAAATACAGCTATGTCTTCCTTATGAAAGATCTTCTTAGAGTAGACACCAACATTCTCTTGGGTGAACCTGTGTGAAGTTATCCAGTTATTGACCACATTCTTTAAAGCTTCAGGTCATCAGAAGGACAGAACTGAACATCTTTCCCTTTTTTCTTAGATCACAGGCTCCAATGTTTAGACCAGACACAACCCACCTTCATCCACAGCACCGTCGACTTTTGCATCAGAGACAGCAACAGAATAGAAAGTAAGTACTTAACCTTCTCTTTTGTGGTTTCTTAATTTAGGTTTCATTTTTGACCTATCTAGCTTACTTTTTAAGTAAATTTAATCAATATTGAGCTTATTTCAATTGGCTAAGTCAGGTTATATGTGCTATTTTATGTAACGCACAAGCTTTGAATGACTAGAGCTTATCAACTTATTTCCAAGTTAATATAATTCTGAAATGCAGTTTAGATCTGGGGTGGGGGGTGGTCAACTTATTATACTCACTCCTTATCAAATTCTTCCCATACTTTTAACTACATTTTATTTACCATCTCGGCTCAGAGGTAATCTTGAAGTATAGTCTCTAACATTACATTGGGGTCTTATGTAAAGCCAACAGCCACTTTATTTTTGCCTCTGTTTCATCCTCATTCAAATATATATTTATATATGTGGCCCCAGCTGTGTACCAGCTACTGTGGTCAGTTTGGGGGATTAGAAGAAGAACAAGACACAACAAGCCCTTGCTTTCATGGAGCTTATATTTTATTATCATTCTTATACATAAAATAAGAGAATTAAACATAACTTTGAAGTTTTTACAGCTTTCCCTTTTATGGTTCTTTGTGTATAATTTCCTTTTTCTTTCAAAAAAAAAATTCTGGAATATTTTTTGCAGAGGTAAAAAACTAGTATGGGCCTTTAAGACACAAAAAATAAAAACCATAAAGGAAAAGATTAATAATACATTGACTGTTAAAATACAAGCTTCTCAGGCCTGCAGTTGACATTATGGTATTGTGCATTTCAGAATTTAAAAGGGTAGATCTCATGTTAAGCATCTTATCCCCCCAACTCCTCAAAAAGGGAAGAAGAACAAAGGGACCCAAGGAGTGGGTGTATCCGTCTAGTGCCTTTTTTATGCTGATGGCATGACAAGTGTTTGCATTTTTCCAGACTTACTGATTTGTATACATTGAATTGTATGTTTCTTTGTACAGTAGTTATCACTGAATAAAGGTGTTTACAAATATTTTTTATGAAATTGTAAAAATATATTAAATTTCTGTATAACAAAAGGCATCAAACACAAGCATGCAGTTTTCCAATAGAGGAAACCTACATGGCTCATAAAAATGCAAAGATTTTCAGGCTCACCTGTATTGAGAAGAGTGCAGACTGAAATTAGATAATCATTTTATATCCTCAGACGGCAAAACATGACGTCTCTCAACACTCTTGTTGTTAGCAGGAGTGGAATATATGTAGCCTTTGGAGAGAGAATTTGGCAATAAACGATAAGGGTGACAATGTAGGTACATTGAATCCTAACAGTTTCACTTTTCAGAACATACCTGGGGGTATGTCATCACTGTGGACAAGTATGAAACACATAATGCTGATTAAGAATCAAGGAGCAGAATTTCATGCCTGATTCCATTTGTGTAAAATGGAGCACTACTGTATGATATTTAAAGGTAGATGTACCAGTAATACAAGTATAAAAATATTTCATGAAGGATATGTATCAGAGTTAGGATAGTGGTTCCTATAGGAAGGAAGGGAAGCTGGAAACTGTGCTCTCGAGGGGCACAGGTGTGCCTTCAACTGTAAATGTAGCACTGTGTTACTTTAATATCACTTTTTAAAAATCTGAAGCAAATTTGACCAAATAATTTTTTCATTAAGTCCAAATGGTGAATAAATGGATTTTTGAATGTTTGCTGGACCTTTCTATGTGTTTAAAGTATATCATAATTTTCAACAAGTTTCTTAAAAGTATGTAGACTTGGAGTCAAGTTGGCCTGTGCTCAGACCTCACTGCTGCTAGGTGTATTGCTTTGGGCAAGGCACCTGATCTCTTCTGAGCTCAGCTTATCGTCTCAAGTGGGGAAAATAAACCTAGGGACCTCCTAGGGTTGTTGTGGGGCTTACACACAAGTCCGTAGGTGAAGGTGCTTAGCTTATGGTGAGGCACCGGATCTTAGCGTAGTCCTCTGGTTAGGTACTGCATAGCTCTTTCCTCTCAAATTTTGTTAAGATTCTATTCTTTTTCACTCCTTTTTTAATAAAAGCAAAGGGGAATTTATTTTTTAGTTGGCCTGGTTTACTCCAGTATTGTTACAAGGCGTAATTCATGTGTCCTCTCGGAGTGCATATGACCTGTATTTCTTTTCCAGTCAACATCGGAATCTCAACGGTGCAGGAGACAGAGGGAGTCACCGGAGCAGTCATCAGGATCATATCCGAAAGGATCCGTATGCCAACCTCATGCTGCAGCGAGAAAAAGACTGGGTCTCTAAAATCCAGATGATGCAACTGCAAAGCACTGATCCCTACCTGGATGATTTTTATTATCAGGTATGTACTCTGTGCCAGTCTGAAAGATAAGTTTAGTCACTTACCCTGGTGAAGGTACTCAGTTAAATACTGGTAGAATTTTCTTCTGAGGTAGTCTTCAAGTGGGTAAGAATTTTGTCCCGTTTTTCAAGCTGAAGAATCTCTCACAATATTCGCTGAAAGGTTTGCAAATATGCCTTTTATTTCTAAACTTTAGAGACTCTCAAACCAATATTTTCAAATCTTTTTGGCATCAGTAATCTGGTTCTTAAAATTAAGAATCTTGGCAATCTAATGATGTTTCCATTGATGCTAATTTTGAAGGCGGGATTTTTTGATAAGTTCTTCACAATCTGACAAAAGTTAAAAGCCAGTACATATAGAGCACGAGCAGCATCGCTGCCACTGGTATAAGCCGCTTCATGGTAAAGAGCGGCCGTGTGCTGCGCTTGCTGCAAATGAAACCGTCTTCTCGTGTGGTAGAATTACTTTGAAAAACTGGAGAAACTGTCAGCTGCTGAAGAAATGCAAGGTGACGGCCCAAAAAAGGAGCGCACCAAGCTCATCACGCCTCAGGTGGCCAAGCTGGAGCACACCTACAAGCCAGGTGAGGTCGCGTCCCCACGCCCACGGCGGGGAGGCGCGCCGTGCTGCTGGTGGGACAGCGCAGCAGCAGCGTGTGGATGATGGGATGCAGACGTGTGAGACCGATGGCACACGGCACCGCTGTCCTTGACAGACGCGGAGGCCACCGATTCAAGTGCGGAGTGGATATTTTGACAGATGACCTTTTAAGTCCATTTCTACTTGAGATTCTGTGACTTTTTAAAATGTTATAGTTTCTAGTATCCATAAAATAGATAAAGGGGAAGATACTTCAGACTTTTTATTATTATAACCAAAAAAAAATGGGAAAGGATAGGTTTTGTTAAGACATGGCCTTAGATAATACATAGATTTTTGTGGTGAATTTTTAGGTCTGGAGTAAAGACTAGAGAACATAGGACCTCCCTGGCAGCCTAGTGGTTAAGACTGTGCTTCCGCAGCAGGGGCTTGAGTTCCATCCCTGGTCAGGGAACTAAAGTCCGCACATGCAGCACAGCGGGGCTGAACCCACCTCCCAGTGCAAGGCACAGAGGAGACACGGGCTCGATCCCTGGGTCAGGAAGATCCCCTAGAGAAGGAAATGGCAACCTGCTTCAGTATTCTTGCTTGGGAAATCGCACGGACAGAGGAGCCTGGCGGGCTGCAGTCCATGAGGCCACAGAGAGTTGGACACGACTCAGCAACTAAACAACAACAGGCCGTGCAGTGGGGCCAGAAAAGAGAGACTGATGATCTTTTGAATGCTGTCTGCCTGTGTTGCTGGGTTTTTACTTGTTGGCAATTTTTTGTCCTTGCAGTGCAGTTTGAGGGCTCTTTGGGAAAGCTCACTGTCTCTAGTGTGAATAATCCCCGAAAAATGATTGATGCTGTTGTGACGTCTCGGAGTGAGGATGATGTAAGTAGCCACAGAATTGTGTGTTTAAGGAAGTCTGGGTCAGCACTGCTTCTTTGACGGTCCCTGGGTTGGAATCCTAAGGCAGCCAGGCAGGACCTGGGGTGGCAGGAGCCTTTGAACTGGGTAACCCTGGCTACAAACAGCATTAGCTGTTTATTCCAGTTTTTAAAACTATCGTTTTCTGTGTGTTTAAGATTTTCCTATGATATCTTCATTTTCCATTGCATTCTCCAATACCTTTTGCTTATCTGTGAATTTAGTTAATAGTTTATGTGTGGGTTTATTCAGTCAACTCCGTGACCTTTGTCCACGTTACTTTTGTTTGATTATTAATCTTCACAGTCCTGTCACAAATAGAATTACCTATAGAATTTACCAGCAGTAAATTATTCTTAACGTGGTTAAAGAGTTCATATTGAAATGTCTTGTTTTTTTTTAGGAGACAAAAGAAAAACAGGTTCGGGACAAAAGACGAAAAACCCTTTTCATAATTGAGAAAGTAAGTTTTAGAATTGCTAAAGTTGCTGTAGTTAGTTTCAATTAAGCGAACTGTGAAATGTATGTGTACGCAACACGTGGGAAAGTAAGCAATCGGTTAGTGTCCTGTGATCTTAATTAACGTACATGGTTGTGTAAAGTGCCTATTGTGTACAGGGCGTGCTGGAAGGGAATGTGGTTTACTTCACCTGTGGCCTCATGGAGAAAGCACTGCAGTTACAATTAGAAGTCCTGGGGTTTTGTCCAAGCTTGTTCAGTTAACAGCTGAGTGTTTTAGGGCAGGGCATCTTTCTAAGAAAATGAAAAGAAAAATTGTTCTGCCTGTGAATGGATTGTCTGTTCAGTCAGTTCACGTGTATTTATTGACCGTTCCCTGGGTGCTGGGCACTGTCCCGGGTTCTACGGAGAATCAGCAGTAGGCAGCTCGTGTTGGACCATAAACACCGTGTTGTGGGGCATGGAGTATAGGAGTTAAGAGCGCAGACTCTGAGAACAGGCTCCAAATCACGTCTTTTTCATTTCTCACCAAGCCTGTGACTTGGGGCAAGTTATTTAACCTTTCTGTGCTGTCTTTATCTTTAAAAATGAAAATGCTGAGAGTCTCTTCTCACTGGGCTGTGGTGAGTACTCCATGAGTGAGTATCTGCACGGCGCTTGGAGCGGGGCCTGGGACCCTGTAGTCGTTAGCTGTTACGTGTTCACAGATAGAGGCATCACGGGACGCAGTGGCGCCTGTTGTTCACGTTACTAACAGTGCCGCTGCTGGAAAATTTGGAAAGTGGAGAATCGTTTCCTCACCATCGCCTGCTGGATTAGCGGTCAAGAAGGGACAGGGAACAATACCTGAAGGCGGTTGTCTTTTTTAAGTTGTTTCACAGTGTTTCTCTGGATTAAGAGAGCAGGCTCTCCCTCCCGCTGTCACTTCCATGAGCTTTCACTCTTACGTTGTTGTCTACTCGTCCTGAACGGCCAAGCTGTTCACCTGATGTTCTGAGTTTGCTGAGGCCGGCTTTGTCTCTCCCTTAGACCTATAGTTTACTGCTTGATGTGGAGGATTACGAAAGGCGTTATCTCCTAAGTCTGGAAGAAGAGCGACCTGCCCTGATGGATGAAAGAAAGCACAAAATTTGTTGCATGTATGACAACTTAAGGGGGAAATTGCCTGGACAGGAGAGGTAAGAATTGTGTCCTTTGGTAAAAACGTTAGTCTCGCTAGATTCCTTTGGGCTTTATACATTCTACCCTTACCCTTCTTTACCATTTCAGTAAGCTCAGAGTCTTTCCTTTTGGCCTAACTCAAATGCCGCTCCATATAAAACATTTTAGAATCCTTTTGAGCCGGGGAGGAAAATCTCTGTATCTTGAGTTCATTTATTTAGCAAGTACCTCTTCAGTATCTGTTAGGAACGGTGCTGGACACTGGAGACAGTGAGAAACAGTATTTAGCTTCTTTTGTTGAGCTTAGAGACTGTATCTAGTTTATGCTTGTGTGTTGTGTGTGTGTTAGTCACTCAGTTGTGTCCGACTCTTTGCCACCCCACGGACTGTAGCCCACCAGGCTTCTCTGTCCATGGAATTCTGCAGGCAAGAATACTGGAGTGGATTGCCATTCCCTTCTCCAGAGGAACTTCCCAACCCAGGAATTAACCATGTAATCTTTATGTATTTTGTTTCCTACTAAGATGGAAAGTGTAAACATTCATACTTTCTTGGGGTTGCCATACAATTGTTATTTGCTGTGGAAGCCAATCAGTCTTCCAGTGAAGACTAAGCTTCTTAGTATGATTTCTCTGTCTGTCATCTCTCTCCTACCCAGTATCTGGAATAGAATCTTGCTAATGGTAAATGTTCTAGAAATCACAATATTTATTTGATAAATCCAAGAGGACACTCCCTTTGTCTTTGCCCATTCAAGAGAATTGATGATTCTTTTAAGCTAGGACATATGCAAAACAAAACTTTTTGAAAAGGACCTTCTTTTTAGTACATCTTTTCCGGAGTTGGACTGACAGGGAGCTTGGTTGAATAAATCTGGGTTTCTCCATAGATTGGACTGTTATGCAGCCAGTAAAATCTATAAAGTATTATGTATTGCCATGGAAAAGTGTTCATAAGAAGTTGTCAAGTGAAAAAAGTCAAGTAACAAGCCATATAAATTATATGGATCCCCCCTTTTTAAAAAATGAAAGATAAAAATATATAATACACAGCAAAAATGCCTTCAAAATGATAACACTAGTAAGTTATCTCTGAGATTATGAATATTATTTTATATATATATATATATATATATTTCCAGATTTTGCTGTTTTAACTATGTCATTTGTGTAGTTACTTAAAAGTTAGTAAAGGAAATCAATGCCTATAGTTTGATTAGTTTTTTTAATGTACAATTTTTGAAATGATTTTCAGTATTCATGAAACTCGAAGAATTTACTTTTTATTATTTGGTTGAGAGTTGGTAAAGTAATTCTCACTGCTTTGTAGTACAGATCATTGCAGAGTGAAAATAAATGCAGTGTGTTCATCTAGTAACATGTAAGAGGAGAAAGGGGGTTTTTCTATTGTTCTTGCTGACCTAAGTTGGCATTTTCTTCCCCCGCAGGCCGAGTGATGACCACTTTGTACAGATCATGTGTATCCGAAAGGGGAAGAGAATGGTAGCCCGGATTCTGCCTTTCCTCTCCACAGAGCAAGCAGCTGACATTCTCATGACAACAGCCAGGAACCTCCCTTTCCTCATCAAGAAGGACGCACAGGATGAGGTGACCCGCCACGTGGGGTCCTCTTTCCTTTGGGTCTTCACAGTGGATAAGATTTCTAGAAGCCAGACTTCTTATTTTTCCCCCTTATCCCTTTTGTGTTCTTTTACCTAATCTTTGGCTCAATCATTTGAGTATTTAAAGCAAAAACTTTACTCCAAGCCTGTATTTTTAATGCGACTTCTTTATCCAACAGACCGTGTTCCTAAACATGAGGAAAGCAGTAATTCCATCTTATGTGGCACAGTTGTTAAGCTGTGATCTGTATTAGAACTGCTTTGGAAGCAAATAGTTCAGCCCTACCCCAGACTTGCTGAATTGGTGTTTACAGAGAGAAGACCAGGCCCCCAGCTGGGCCTGACCGCTCACTATTTGCCATTCATGATCCTGGTTACCTTATTGGATATAAAGTATCATTCATGGGCTGTTATTAGTGGCTTAACACTGACCTGTAGACTTGAATGGTGTCCCACAAGAACTGGGCCAGTGCTTTTAAGCAGTTTAAACTGGGCTAGAATTTGTGGGTTTCATTTTCTTTATTATTAATCATAGTATTTTAAATTTTATTTATGTTTGACTGTGCTGGGTCTTTGTTGCTGCACGGGCATTCCCCTAGTCGCGGCAAGCAGGGCTGCTCTAGTTACGGTGCTCAGGCTTCTCTTGTTGCGGAGCACAGGCTCTCAGGGGTGTGGGCTTCAGTAGTTGGGGTTCACTGGCATAGTTACTCCAAGGCGTGTGGGATCCTCCTGCACCAGGGATCAAACCCACGTCTCCTGAACTAGCAGGCACAGTCTGTACTGCTGAGCCACTGGGGAGCCGTGGGCTAGAATCTGAAGCATGAGTATCAAGTTTGTAAGAACTGTTCTCTGCTTATTCCTATCACGATCCTTGAAAGATTAGCAAAATTCGAAATAGTATTAGAAGTTCAAAGCAAGAAATTGATACGGTTAGCGCAAAGGGCTAATATCATTAAGTATGAGATTCAAAGTAATAGAATTCATGCGAATGAACCCGAGTGAAATTTATTCTTTTACTCATTTATGAGTGAAAATTATTCTTTCTGAAATAATAGAATTGAAAGAATTTCTTCACTCAGCAAATACTAAGCACTTCTATGTCCCAGGCACTGTTATATAGATCCTATAAGTATAGCACCTAATTCTTGGTGCTAGGAGTTAGGAACCCAGAGAGGCCTGCTGTAGTGGAGCTTACGTGCTAGTGAGGAAAACTTGGTTGAATATAGAGGCTAAGATTTTACCTGTATGTGTTAAAGAGTAATAGACCACATCTCTAAATACTGTTTGTTTGAAGTAATAGCAGGTTCCAGGTCTGAGGCATAAAATGTACAAGATAATCATGGAGTATCATGTCAGAAACCAAGAAAGCTGAAAGATTACTATGGTTCTGTGTAAAAGACGCACAGACCAACTTGAAGGAACCTCGTTTCTGTCACAATGGGATAATTTGTGTCAGAAACAAAAATTAACATCAGTGGATTGCTGTAGATCGGATATGTTTAATGAGTTCATAATGATATGAAAAAAATGTAGAGATTGCTTGGTCATCAACTCATTATTCTGAAAAGTGGTAAGTAAAGGAAAAGAAACATTTATCCTGCCTCATTACAGCCAAATGTCAAGGAGACTAGAGTGTTGATATTAGGAAGTTCTCCTTTATAGAATTTCAGCTAATAAATTCCAAAGAAACAAGAAAATTGCCGTTTTACAAGCTCCTAATGGAAAAAACAGTCTGTCTCAGCAGCAGCCATTACTGGAGCTGAAAGCGTGGGCCAGAGGCGAATGGGGATTTTCTCATTTCTTTGGTTGGGGCAGGCTGGCCACACCTGAACCCCCAGACGACCACCAGCCCCACTGAGGGAAGCAGTGCAACTGCGTGCTTCCTGACCCCGCGCAGAGGGAGCGCTCAGCTCTCCATGGGTGTCCTTGCTGCGCACCGCCCTGCCCCCTCTGCTGAACTCGAGTTCAGTCAAACCTCTGATCCTAATTACTAGTTTTTATGGGGGAAAGACTGAAGATTGGGTCATTCTTAAGTGATACCACAGAGGTGCCATTAGCGAGATTCAAATTATGGGACAAATGACCCAGTTTCTTCAAATAAAATGGCACGAGAAAAGGAGATGGGCAAGTGACAGAAGACCTGTTAACAGATTCTAAAAGCCTTAGAGCCACCATGCAGCGTGTGGATCCGATTTGAATCATCGTTAGAACAAATCGGCTCCTAGACATTTCTGAGACAGTTGGACTAATTTGAGTTTGGAGTGGATATTAGATGATCGTTAAGGAGTTAAACTTCCACAGGTACGATAATATTGTGACAGAATTGAACTATTGCTATTTATGACAAAGATGATGTGACATGGGAAGAACATAGATTTAATGAGGTTGGCACCCTGTTACTGACTGAATTGTTGAAGTTGGGTTGTGGGTACGTGGACTTCACTATACCGTTGTGTGCACTTCTGTGTGTGTTTGAAAATGCTCTGGGCTTCCCAGGGGGAACTAGCAGTAAAGAACCCGCCTGCCAGTGCAGGAGACGTGAGAGACACGGGTGCAGTCCCTGGGTCGGGAAGATCCCCTGGAGGAGGGCATTCTCGCCTGGAGAATCCCATGGACAGAGGAGCCTGGTGGGCTACAGTCCATAGGGTCGCACAGAGTTGGACACAACTGAAGTGACTTAGCACGCACGCAAGAATGCTTTAATTTTTAAAGCTCTGTTTATTTAGAATAGTCTATCATGAAAAAGAGTCTTCTCTATTCTTGAATGCTACTTAAAGTAGAACCAGCCTTCATTTTTTATGCTGTGGTCATTGAGTGCTGGAAGCACCCTTGATTTCAAGCGTCATAACCCAGTTACACCAGTAGCTCTGTATTTTAGTTTCCCAGCCTGGGCCTTATGGCAAAGCAGAATGAGTGAACTAGCAGGCTGGAATCCAACAGCCTTGAATTCTGGTTCTGGCTACTAGCTTTGTAACCAAAGTCTGGGTTTCTGATCACTTAGCTTCTCTGATCTATAAACATTGATTGATCATTTCTCTGTTTCCTCATTGAGCTTTTATAAAGATAAATCAAGATACCATTAAGTCTGAAAATACTTCTCAGTAACTCTCTGACTCTAGGAATTTACCTATGTTAGACTGCCTCGCACAGCAGTTAAGCTGGCAGTTTACTCACGGCTTCTCTGTGTCTTGGAGCCTGAGGGTCTGTCCTGTCCACCATGTGCTTTTAGCCCATAGTGCCGGTACAGTGTGAGCATCTGAGTACTTGTACAGTGAATACCGATGTTCTGTCATGTATCTTGCTCTGTATTTGAGAAGTGATTTTGCCCCCTTGCTTCACACAAGTAATGATGTTCCTGTACGAGTGGAAAAAATTCTCAGCAGTTACCGTGGAATCTGCTGCTGAGATGCTGACAGTATCTGCCAGACTTGTCAGGCTCCTTTGTTACATCTTGCCTGGGGCAGTGGGTACCCCTCCGTCCCTGCCCACTAATGGGTATAGCTGAAGTAGCAGTTAACCAGACTGTGACGGCCTGTCCGTTCTGTTTTTCGGTAGGTGCTGCCATGCCTATTGAGTCCCTTCTCTCTCCTCCTCTACCATCTTCCACCAGTGACCGTCACCAGCCTTCTGCAGCAGCTGATGAACCTACCTCAGAGTGCAGCGGCCCCAGCTCCGTCCAACCCGCACCTCTCTGCCGTGCTCCAGAACAAGGTGAGCCCTGAGCCCTGCGAGCCTTCTCAGTCCGAGGTATGGGTACAAATGATGGCCGCTGTGGCCGTCTTGGCGGGAAACAGGAGGGTGAGGGGGTTGGGGCTGTAACCTCAGCGGGGAGCTCCATTAAGCTCGTGGTGACAGAAGCTGGAGATGGTAGTGATTTTCACAAGACAGGGTGCTCTGTACCTCACATGGAGAAAACCCGGTGTGTGTCGGGGTACAGACTCCTTTGGTCCCCCGCTGTGCCATCCCAGCAGCAGCTGCCACGCTTGCGTCCTCAGTGGGTGTGGAATTTAGGGCTCCACTCTGCATCAGGAGAGGAGGGTTTAGAGGGCTGAAGGGTGTGGGGGAGCTGGCCTCCTCACTTGGAGCTCTAACCACCGACTTCTACTTAATCTCAATGGCCAGCTCTTAGTCTCACGCCACACCTGAGTGCAGGGAAAGCTGGAAACATCTCTGAGTTCACGCCATTGTCACCATGGGTGAAGTCAGATCTAGTAGGAGGAGAGAGGATTAGGTAGGTAATGAGCAGTCTCTGTCATAAGACATCCCAGTTCATATTTCGTTTATATCAGATTAAAGATCCAGAGACTCCCAGGGGAAGCATAAATACAGAAGGAGAGTGATAAGCTTTTAGACAGAGCAGGTTTCCACTCCTCGTCGGCCGCGTCCTAGGTTTGTGACCATGAACAGATCATTTTGCTTTGCTGAGCCACGGTTTCCTGATCTGTAAAGTGGAGGTGATGGCAGCGTCACTTAGATGAGCAGGCAGCTGTGAATGTTGCAGTTTAATGCTGGGTACACAGTGGCGCTCACTCGGGACCATCCGTTAACAGTAAAGGGAAAAGGAGACTGAGGCGGGTTTTCTTCTGGCACCTGAAAACCTGGAGAGCCTGGCTCGAAGGGCAGTGAGCACCTCAGAGACTGAGAGGGTGGCGGTGCCTTGGGACGCAAGACAGGGGTCCCAAAGTTGTGTGCCTTCCTCGTTATTTGGTCTCTTAGCTTTAATTTTGATAAAGGCAGTCAAAAAGCCTGAAGTCAGACGAGATTATGTAACCTGTTGTTTTTCTGACAGTGACATGAAGGGAACTTTGTGGAAAGGCAAGGTTATCCTCTGTGAGGTGAACTCAGAAAGGGGGGATGGAATCCCAGAATCTGCCCAGCTTCTCGTCACGGGCTGCGAGAGCCACAATTCACGCGTTTAACCTCAGTTTTGGCCATGTTTGTGCCCCTTTAGAGTCCACGTTTTCTGCTCTTACTGCCCACGGAGTAAAATAAATATTTATATATCTCTCTGCAGCATGTTGCTAAATTTTAACAGTCCTAGATATGGTAGATGAATCTGTTTATCCTCTCTCTTTTTTTATCTTTTAAACTCTCATTAACACCCTCTAAGCCTTTATATTTCCAGATACGTATGTCATTTTTTAAGGAAATGTTTTCTTTATAGCCTAATCCTTCCATTTCTTTTTATTTTCCTACAGGGCTTTAACACCTGTTTTCTTAATTCAAACTCTATTTTTTTGTTTGTTTTTTCTATATACTTTAATTTTCTGTATCAAAATTTGTCTTCATGTAACTTTCCCTTCTATTTCTGTTCTAATAAATAGGAGAAAAGCTACCCCCTGCCCATCTTGTGGCAGGGAAGAGTCCGCTTTTCATCGAAGGGTGGGATGGGGGAGCCGTTGCCCTTGAGAGAGCCTGAGCTGCTGAGTCTGGAGGGACCCCTCTGGGCTCTGCACGGGCTCGGAGCAGCATGGCGAGGGGTGCCTGCATTCAGCGCCGCCCCCTCGACCGCCTGGCCCCCCGTCGGCCGGCGCGGTGTCTCACGCCCTCTGTCTCCTCTCCTTTCTCCTCTCGCAGTTTGGCCTGTCCCTGCTCCTCGTCGTCCTGAGCCGCGGGGAAGACCTACAGAGCTCAGACGCTGCTTCAGAATTGGCGCAAAGCAACCCATGGTCAGTCTGGGCCATGTTTCTTCTTTGAAGTTCTTTCAGGTCCTCTTTTTCATTCCTTTTCTTACATTATTATCGGTTTTCCCTGTTAGGACGGAGGTGATGTTTGTGGCAACCCGAGAACTTTTGCGGATTCCCCAGACGGGCCTGGCCAAGCCAATCTCTATACCCACAAACCTAGTATCCCTCTTTTCTCGTTACGTTGACCGACAGAAACTGAACTTGCTGGAGACAAAACTGCAGTAAGTTGGAAACAGGAGGATTCCACATCTCACTGAAGTCGGCACTTTAGAAGTTACGTTGAGGAGGCTGGGGGTGGAAGGGGCATAAGACGTCATGAATCCAGTGGAAGAGATTAAAGACTTCTGTGAGATACACGAGTGTCTGCTGGGTGTAAAGCACTGTGGCCACAGCAGAACCCGCCCAGTGAAATTCCAGCTGGGGTCCAGATCTCTCAGTGACCGATAGGAGAGGTCACACGGGCTGGGGTTCTGGTGCAGATGACTGCTCTCTGAACTCATTCACACGGGTCTCCTCTCTCTCTTTGTGCCGTAGGCTAGTTCAGGGGATACGGTAAAGGCCTCCACGCACGCCCTGTGCCTCCTCTTGGCTGCCTCCCGCTCTGCTGCCATCACCCATGGAGTGTTGTTTTAAACGAGGGAGGGAAGGGAGCTCACTCCCCAGAGCGTCTGGTGGGACCGAGTCCCATTCACAGGGGTTGCCTCTGAATGCCAGGTACTCCCCACTGCTCTGTGAAATGTGGCTGGGTTCACACTTCTGCTGGTTTTCTTACCTTCCGTGTGACAGTCCTGCATGTCCCACCTTACTCGATTCTTCTCCATACTGCCTTTTCTTTGCCCTTGAGACACAACCATAACCTCTCCCTTCATCCCCCACCACCGCTCCAGCTCAGAGTAGGTTGTAGCCTGCCACAGAATTCCTTCCCTCATCGCCCCTTATTAATATGACTGTAGGAAAGCTGATGAAGTAGAAATATAAGTATATATGTGCGCACACACACCCCGATACGTATGTTTATGTGGTCTCCAAAGGGTCCTTAAAGAATGAGTTTAGACTGAGAAATTTACTTGGCACACCATCCCTTCTCTAACCACAAACCAGCTGATGTGTTTTTAATCTGTTCCTCATCCATCTTCTGATTAATTTGGTGGGTTCTACTTGTTCTAATAAAATGTAGGGTATGCAGCACGTGTAATAAACTCAGAGCTCTCAGTTGGCCGGTGCCCAGCTCTCAGCTGAGCCGTTCCTTGTCTCCTCCCCACTCGGGTTTCCTTCGGTTCTGTCCACCGCGGTGGAAACGGCACACAGTTAGCCTGGGTCCTGCTCCAGCCGCGGCTACTTGAGCCCGTGCCTTCAGGTGCGCGGAGGCTTGTGGGAGACGGCCGGCCTGGAGCTTCCACCGCGCAGCTTCAGCGCGCTCGTTCTGTCTTCCTGAGACCGCTGCAGTAAGCCATTCTCTGACGTCTCCTTCCCTGTTTGTACTTGGTGTCCTTGGGGGACCTCCGCACCTCCCAACGTGAGCGCAGGGCCGTCGCTCCGCCCCTCGATCCCTCTGCACCGCACGCGGAAGCGCTGCCCTAGCCCCTTGGTGCAGCCAGGGCCTGGGTCTGTGTCCGGCCTGGGCGGCCTGTGCCCCGGTCACCACCTTCTCCTGCTCCGCAGTCACCACCCTCTTCTTCTCCGCAGTCACCACCCTCTCCCCCCTCCGCAGTCACCACCCTCTCCCGCTCCGCAGTCACCCAGATGCGGGCCCGGGTCACTGGTGATGCCAGCCCTGAGCAGATGGCATCTGATTGATCTCACCGGCCTGTCCTGAGCACACCTCGCTGCTCTCACGTTTCTGAATGTAGGAGGGAGGGGGGCAGGTTATGGTATTTAATACGCGAACGAACGTTTTGCACATAAATGTATCCTACAGCAGTGAGGCCCTCCTGTTCTCCGCCTGTACTTCTCCCCGCTGTGCCCTGCGCGCCCCCTCGTCCCCTCTGCCATCACCCCCTGCCTTCCCTTCACAGCCGATCAAGTGAAGGCTCGATGATTATCTCTTCTCTTCTGTGCTTTTATCTTTTTTGTTTGGTTTTAATTAAAAAGTTTCTAAATTTACATTTTTATAGGGTATTGTAAATAAAAACAAATTGTATACTTGAAAAAAAAATATGTGCCAACATTCCTGCTTGTTTCTCCTAAACATGCCTTTTAATGTGTTTCTAGCGTACTTAGATCAGCAGACCTCTTGGTGCTGGGGATTGGTGAGGATGGTATCATGTGATTTTTTTATCTCTTATTTTGTCATAAGGGAGACAGATAAAGATCTTAAGTTTACATAACTTTCCTTAAAAAACCTAGGGTGTGGGCCTCCCCTGATGGTTCAGTGACTGAAACTGCAATTCCAGTGCAGGGGAAACGGGTTCGATCCCTGGTCCAATCCTGTGTGCCACGAATAAATAAATGCATATTTTTAAAAAGAAAAGCTAGGATGCTTTCAACAGTCACTGCCCTCCACCCCCAACTTTTAACTGCAGAGCAGAATTAGAAAATTCAGTGGATAGACCACAGTTCACCTTCCTCATCTCTAGGCAGCTGAGAGTTTAGTTAAGAAACTTCACAAAGCCCAGTTTGACCTTAAGCTGCCCTCATGGTTAGTATTTCCTTAGCTTTCATTTATATCTTCTCAGAAGAGGTAAGAAAAAATTGGTAATTCTTTTTTTTGAGGGGGGGGTAATTCTTTGTAGTAAATTCATGTTAGCTATTTCAAACTTAACACAGCATCATTTGTAATAGGAAAATTAGAAATAACCTAAATGCTCACTAGTGGCTAAGTAATAATCTATGTGTCATGGACAGGTATAATATTTAATCATGAAAAGTGTTTATGGTCTAGTGTGGGGGAACGCAGAAAGTATATATGCTTGGAATGCAGTTCTTTTATGAAAATGTATATGTGATGGGGAAGAAATTGGGAGAATATGCTTCCCAGGTAGCTCAGTGGATGCAGGAGATAGAGATTGAATCCCTGGGTCGGGAAGATCCCCTGGAGGAGGGCATGGCGACCCACTCCAGTACTCTAGCCTGGGGAATCCCATGGACAGAGGAGCCTGGCGGGCTGCAGTCCGTTGGGTCGAAGAGAATTGGACGCGACTGAGCGAGAGCAGCGCTCCTGCAGGTGTTCCCCTGAAGATGTGCATCTCTCAGCGGCAGGACCACGGGGAGCTTCCTTTTGCTTTCTTTTTTCTCCAAATCTTCCGTAGAGAGCAAGCATTGCTTATATTCTGAGAAGAAATACTATTTTTGAAGAGCTTAGTTACATCAGAAAGCACTTGGAGTATAAAGTTGAGTGTAAGTAAGTCCCTTATATGTATATGACTTCATACGGGCACGGGGAATGGAAGAAGGGATACAATCCCGGGCGATTGGAGGGCGGTGGCTGCCTCTAAGGGGGAGGCTTGTGGAGAATTTAGGTGATGGTTCCTCGTTTCCATTGTCCAGATTGTCTTCAGTCTTCATGTATTGCTATTAGAACCAAAAGGGGGTTATTCTCTAAAAACTGCTAAAAATCACAGCCCCCTACCCTCTAGTGAGAAGTGCTAGTAGGGCAAGAATGTCCGATACAGTTGTGCTTGATTTCAGAGCCTGTGTATTTGACTTTGAAAGATGAATGGGCTGAAAAAAGTGTGAAAGCCAAGGCAGTTATCCTATGAGGCGTGGTCAGGTATTGCACTGTTAAACGCTTAAACACTCCACTGTTAAACAGTTGAGGAATCAAAGGACCACTTTAAGTCCAAGCCATATCTCCTAGTGAGTTTCTATATTTACAGAAATTGCATTTTTTCCTCACTGACTGCTGAATCAAAATGGGTGGGTCTCAGCTTCATCCACACAGAAAATCTGCTCAGGTCCGTTGTGGCCTGAGTACCAGCCAGCTGGCTTTCACCAGAGCTACCCTGTCTGTCCCAGGAAGGCCACGATGACCTTCTGAGTTTGATGCAGACCACCAACTGCCCTCTCCCTGTGGAGAGCAGTGAAGTCCTTTGTGTGAAAAGTCCAAGTGGGGAAATAGTGGAAGACATCTTTACACTTCTCCTCACCCAGCTATGTTTAAGTATGTTGGCGTGATCCTTAAGAAAATAAAACGGGTTTCAGGCAGCAGGTCTAGTGTGTTAAGGCCACAGGTAGCGTAGTTTTGGCCATTAACCTTGAAGTAGAGGCGCAGTTGTGAATAGATTGCAGGTCACCTAACAGCCTCAGCTTTGCCTTTTATCTTGAGAATGTGGCATGAAAGACTTCCAAGGAGCCTGTTTACTCACTGTGACTCTAGCTCCGAAGTTCAGCCAAGTTCGAGCCAAGGTAACTGTTAACCGAAATCAAGCCCGAGACCTAGGAAACGTCTGGACGGGGACGAGGTAATCAGTGATGTGTGTACTTTCCCTGTTGTGAGTAGAGCATCTCTTAAGTTGCTTACGATTTAGTACCGGTCTAAAGGATTCCACCCCCAGAAAAAGCCTGGCTGACAGCCTGATACGTTGTCCTCCAAGTGGTTTCTCGACGCACATGCAGTGCACATTGTGGTAGATGCTGGGTTTCCCTGACGCATCGTGGATGTGCTTACATGTCCACAGAGAGGCACCTCGGTTTATTTAGAGATTGCGCGGTACTCCGCCGCACGCCGTACTTTAACTGCTCCCCTGTTAACAGATTCCATCCTCAGGTAGTTTCGCCAACTCATTCTTGTTCGTCCAGCAGTGAGCAGAGGTAAACACACCATGGCCGTTCAGTTGCTCAGTCGTGTCCGACTCTTTGCGACTCCATGGACTGCAGCACGCCAGGCTTCCCTGTCCATCCCCATCTCCTAGAGCTTGCTCAAACTCACATCCATTGAGTCAGCGGTGCCATCCAACCATCTCATCCTCTGTCGTCCCCTTCTCCTCCTGCTGTTAATCTTTGTGACACCAGGGTCTTTTCCAATGAGTCAGCTCTTTGCATCAGGTGGCCAAAGATATTGGAGCTTCAGCATCAGTCTTTCCAGTGAATATTGAGGGTTGATTTCCTTTTGGACTAACTGCTTTGATCTTGCAGTCCAAGGGACTCTCAAGAGTCTTCTCCAACACCGCAGTTCAAAAGCATCAGTTGTTAAGCGCTCAGCCTTCTTTGTGGTCCAACTCTCACACCCCTACATGACTCCTGGAAAAGCCATGGCTTTGACTATGCAGACCTTTGTCGGAAAAGTGATGTCTGCTTTTTAATATGCTGTCCGTGTTTCTAAAGCTCTTTTTATAGTGTACAGAGAGCACTGACATTCATTTTATAACTCAACTCTTCTCTATTACCCTTTGAAATATTAGAATGGGCAGCTATAATTGTACAGTACCCAAACGAGATTAGCAAGACCATCCAGCTAATAAGGGCTCCGGTTTAAGACCGGAAGTTTCAAACTCCATATCCAGCATCGTGGCTACAAGAAGGCTCCTGCTTCTGGATAAATGTTTCATGGAGCAGCAACTGAGAAGCTGCAAGCATTTAAGGACACATCTGCAAACTCGTCTGATTGGGTTTTAATGCCTTCATTTCCAGTAGGCAGATTAAATAATTCCCTCTCAGTAGTGTCAAAAATGTGATTCAGGTCTTAACTATCGGGGTCCATTACAATATACAAGGATCAGAATTTCAGAAAGGCAGCTGTCCGGCATCTGTGTGGTCCTTTTGGTTTAAGCGTTTTGAAGAGATTTTAAAAAAGATTTGCTCCCACACTTCCATCTCAGTATTTGGAAATGCATTGTTTATATGAGATACATTCAGCCCCAGGCAGTCAGTTCACTTGTCAGTTCCCTGCACTAATACGGGAGCTCCACGAAGGCACCAGTCCTCATTCCCTCCCGCGCCCCAGTTCCCAGCACACAGGCCACACCAAGCAAGCGTCCAACTGACATCTTTTCATAAAATAGTTGACAGGATTATTCAGATCCTCAAAACCAAGAGGACAGACCTTAATGGTGTGAACTCACCTGTGTGTGCAAGGCCCATTCCAAACACATTGTCACTCACTCTATCACAGCAACCCCTAGGTCGGAAACAATTGGATACAGCAAGCAGACAAGCTGTTGTGAACGTCCAGCGTTACTCGGCACAGAGGTGACAAAGGCTCCGCTCTGGGGGGTCGTTGGTGCCAAGCGCTAAAAGGAGAGCGCAAGAGGATGGAAGAGTGGAGAGATGGGGCTCTGTACTGTAGACAGGCCGCGGAAGGCCTGGGCGAGAAGGTGACACTGAAGCGGACACATGGACACTAAGACGACGCCACGCGGAGGGCTGGGCGGAGCATCCCGAGCAGGATGAAGAAGGTGACCTCTGCCCGCGACGAGAATGGGTGGGGAGTTCTCAGGACCGTGACAGGTTAATGTCACTGGAATGGAGTGACCACACTGCCTTGAAGGGCTTTACTCACATTGCCGCGGAAAGCCTTCGCAGAGTCTGTAAGGAAAAGCTTGGCAGAGTTTTTAAGGAAAAGGACAAAACTATTTTTAAAGTCACTTTGCTGGGTAGGGGCTGGGGAGGAATAAATTAGGAATTTGGGAATAACATGCACACTACTGTATAAAATAGATTAAAAAAAAAAAGCCTACCATATAGCATAGGGAACTACGTGCAATATCTTGTAATAATCCATAAGGGGATAGAATGTGAAAAAGACGTTAAGTACATATGTGGATGTGTATGTATGCACGTGTCACTGCTTCAGTTTTGCTGTGCTGCAGAAACAACACTAAGTCCCTACCATTCAACAACGGCCGCAAAGCCCAAGGTGTGGCCCTAGCACCCCACCTCAGCGTGTGACTGTCTGGGGACAGCGCCTTTGACAAGGGGTGGAGGGGTAGTCAGGGAGTTTGAGGTGGACATGTACGTGCTGCTGTATTTAAAATAATAACCAACAGGGACCTACTGTTTTTGGCACAGGGGACTCTGCTCAATGTTCTGGGCCAGCCTGGATGGGAGGGCAGTCTGGGGAGGCTGGACCCATGGCTATGTGTGGCTGAGCCCCTTCACATTCACCTAAAACTCACATCATTAATCAGCTACACGCCAATACAGAATAGAGATTTCAAAAGAACAAAAAAAGATGAATTTGAAATGAAGTCATAAGTAAATAAATGAAGTCATTAGGGTGAGTTCTAATCCCGTATGAGCAGCGTCTTTACAGGCAGCAGTGATGGGAGCACAGGCACAGGGAGCCTGCCTGTGAAGACCCCAGAAGACGGCCATCTCCACGGTGAGCCGTCGGGAGAAACCGGCGCTGCTCACACCTGGACTTCAGACGTCCAGGTGCCAGAACTGTGAGGAAACACACTTTCATTGTTTAAGCCACCCTGTCTGTGGTACTTTGTTAGGACAGTCCTGGCAAACTAGCAAGTGTCAAACATCTTATCATTGACTTTTTTTTAATTTTTAAAAATCCACAGGATAGTAGAAGAATATATATCCAGCTGTTAACAATGGTCATGTCTAGAAGGTGTGGTTAAGGGGAATTTCCTTTTCTATATTTGCATTTCTGAACCCTTGTATCTTTTATAATGAATAGATTTTGGTTTGTATTTAAAGGAAGGAAAGGGAGAGAGCATGGACATGATTTGTCCAACACTGTAGTGAGTGAGTGGCAGAAAAAGAAAACCTGAATCATAGTCATTTCCCAATGTTTCTCCATCTAACAGAGAAGCAGACACCTTGTATGGAACTTCCAAAAATGCTCCTTAAAAGAAAGGAAATACTTATTTGTCCTCCTTTCTTTCCTCTTCTTGCTGCCTAGAATGCAAATACAATGATTGGAGCTCCAGCAGCCATCTTGGGGCAAAAAATAATCTCAACGACAGTAACAGTGCACAGTGGAGCAGAGAGAAGGAGGCTTTGAGAAGACTTCAGTGAACTACCAAACCAATCCTGAGCTGCCTACCTCTGAATTTCTTTTATTATTATTTTTTAAATGTCTTTAGGTGTGAGAATAAACTCTTCTGTGTTTAAACCAACATAAGTTGGGCCTCTGTCCCCAGTGACTCAGCGGTAAATATCCATCTCCAATGTGGGAGGTGCAGGAGACTCAGGTTCAATACCTGGGTTGGGAAGATCCCCTGGAGGAGGAAATGCAACCCACTCCAGTATCCTTGCCCGGAGAATCCCATGGACAGAGCAGCCTGGCGCACTGCAGCCCACGGGGTCGCAAAGAGTTGGACACGACTGAAGTGCCTGCACTTGTACTTGCAAATAAACCTAATCTGAATCATTACAAAGGATTTTTTTTCAGCCATTCAACATGAGAGTTCATTAAGTGCTATTGGGGAAAAACATTTTTTGAATGATCTTTTACAAAAAATTATTACAAATTTGAAGGAGTTCTTCACACACAGCCTCCGTTTTCTCTGAAGTACAGTGCATGATTAGCTGGTATGCAACAGAAGGCTCTGTATAGCCTGAAGAGGTTGGTTAAAATCTTAGTATATGCCCCTGGGAGAAAGGGGAACAGGGGCAGGCTCATGATACTTTTTAAAGATAAAAGTATCACAGTAGTTCTGTTACATTTAAACCAAACACCAGTTTGTTGTGTTTATGAAGCCGGATTTAATTCTTTGAATAGTTTCTGTCCTTAAGAGAAGAAAAGATTCCCAGGCACCAGTTATATGAAGCCTGCCAAGGCTGAAGACCTTTTCGTATCTATGTTGGAATGCTGGCTTTGCTTTTCTAAGATATTTTGCTTGTTTGATTCTCGGTTTTTAAAATTGTAGGTGGGGTGGTACAACAACTGGCACAGTGACAAAGAATAAAGGAAATTGCATTTGTAGATGTGCTTAGCATGCAGTAAGAGTCGACGCTCGCTTGCTCTACTCGTCTGTTTGCACTTCATACGAAGTCCCAGTATTTGCAGGTTTGTCATACCCCCAGGAAGATGTGTGTGGGTCCCACTTGGGTGAGTCATGTGCTGTAAAGATAGACTTGTGGTAATGAATACGTAAGGCCCCTACGTAGGAACCTTTAAGTTGTGAACTTTCAAAGACATGAATGTGCCCAGGGGAGGGATGGAGAGAGACAGGAGGAAGAAGAAGTGAAGAACCCAGCAGATTCAGGACAGGAAATGGCCAGGGGATTGCCTTTGTTTGAGCCACAGTGTTAGTTTCTCGGGCCCTCGGGCCCAGGATCCAAACGTAGAATGGTGCACAGGGCTGCCACAGGCATGCAGAATGTAATGCAGCACTGTCGAGTCACCTAAGACGGGGAAGAGAGACCCCCACAGCCCTGGATCGCTCTTCTCAAGAGGGTAGGTATGAAATTGAATCCATCGAGGAACCAGGACCCATGCCGTCAAGGTCAGGCATGAACATGCTTGCAGCTCGCCCCTCGTCTCCTACTGCTGCCCACCCTTCAGCTCTGCTGTCTCCACCCTCATCTTCCTCCTCCGTCAGTGACTCTTCCCGCCTGTTCGCTTGATGCCAGCCCCTGCGTGCCAGCTGTTGTTTACTGTACTACTGTACTGGAGGAGGAAATGGCAACCCCCTCCAGTACTCTAGCCTGGAAAATCCCATGGATGGAGGAGCCTGGTAGGCGACAGTCCGTGAGGTCGAAAAGAGTGGGACATGACTGAATAACTTCACACTCACTGTACTTCTAAGGTACTGTACTGCACTGCAAGATTAAAAATGTTTATTTTTGTCTTTGTTTTTTATGAATTATTTGTGTGAAAAGTATTATAAACCGACTACAGCACAGTATGACAGCAGATTGTATTAGTTGAGTACCTAGACTAACCGTGTGGTACTTACAAATTGGATTTACAAATGTGCTCTCAGAACAGAACTCACTTGTACGTAGGGGAACTTACTGTAGTGTTGATCAGTCAATAGTGCCCCCTGCTAAGAAGTTAGGGATGTGAATTTCCCCAGCTAGTATGCAGCTCCCCTTTTAAAAATTTACAATCAATCCCTGTGTGATCGTCTGTAAAATACACAGAGAATGTGGTCTTTGCTCTCTGGTCGCACCCAGTTCCCTTGTAAACCACAAGCAGAGAGTTGAGTGACCTCCCCTGAGGCCCCGCTGGGGAATCTGCCCTCACTTCTGCACTTTCCTAGTTTCAGTAAATTTCATCATCCTGCTGCGCAAACGTGAATGCGAGATGAAGACCAAAGGGCTGGGAGGCAGTTCTGGCTCCTTCCACGTGCCCCGCATGCTATGACTGTTCTGCGGAATAAGCACCCAGCTGTTTTGTCTCAAGATTGCACACCTGCAACAGACCAACCCAAGTTCAGATTTCCCCAGAGCTGAGGCTTCTGTTGTAAGTGCCTCTTGGTTCAACTTCTCCCTCTGATCCTGTTTCCTTCACCCCCTCACAGGTGTTGTCCCTGGGAGCATGCCTCAATTAACTTACGAGGCGAACCTGACTTAAACAAACTAGAATTTCTGCTTCATTTGGTTGGGGGACACAATGTTGTCCTTTGAAATCACGAATTACTTTTTTCCAGTAAGAATTTTTTGTTTTGATTATAAAAAAGGTAAAACTGGGAAACCCAATACCTGGACTGATCACACTGATAAAATCTGCATATGTAACTATTATTTGGCAACAGTTGGGAGAGCAAGCCAGTGACAATGAGGAGAATGATGGAAAAAAAAAAGCATGAAAGTTACCCAAGTATGTTTAAAGCTAAATCCACACAAAAACATGCACAGTAATGTTTATAGGAGCTTTACTCACAATAGAAAAACTTGGAAACAACCAAGTTGTTCTTCAGTAGGTGAAAAGATCAACTGTGGCCCATCCAGGCAATGGAATATTAGTCAGTGCTGAAAAGAGATCATCTATCAAGCCATGATGGGCTTCCCTGGTGGCTCAGTTAGTAAAGAATCTGCCTGCAATGCAGGAGACCCAGGTTTGATCCCTGGGTCAGGAAGATTCCCTGGAGAAGGAAATGGCAACCCACTCCAGCATTCTAGCCTGGGAAATCCCATGGACAGAGGAACCTGGCGGGCTACAGTCCATGGGGTCACAAGAGGTCAACACAACTTAGGGACTAAACCACCATCAAGCCTTGAGTAAAACTCTGCAGGATCCATAAGACAGGAAAAGTTCTGTTTTCACTCCAATCCCAGATAAAGGCAATGCCAAAGAATGTTGCAACTACCATACAATTGTGCTCATTTCACGTGCTAGTAAGGTTATGTTTAAAATCCTTCATGCTAAGCTTCATCAGTACTTGAATCAAGAGCTTCCAGATATACAAGTTGGGTTTAGAAAAGGCAAAGGAAAATAGAGATCAAATTGCAACATTCATTGGATCATGGAAAAAGCAGGGGAATTCCTGAAAAACATCTGCTTCATTTACTATGCTAAAGCCTTTGACTGTGTGAACTGCAACAAACTGGAAAATTCTTAAAGAGATGGGACTACCAGACCACTTTACTTGTATCCTGAAAAGCCTGTACTCGGGTCAAGAAGAAACAAAACCAGACATGAAACAACTGACCGGCTCAAAACTTGGAAAGGATCATGGAAGGCTGTGTGTTGTCACCCTGCTTATTTAACTTCTATGCAAAGTATATCATGCAAAATGCCCGGCTGGATGAATCCCAAGGTGGAATCAAGACTGCTGGGAGAAATACCAATAACCAAAGATATGCAGATGATACCACTCTAATGGCAGAAAGTGAAGAGGAACTAAAGAGCCTCTTGATGAAGGTGAAAGAGAGTGGAAAAGCTGACTTAAAGCTCAACATTTAAAAAACTAAGGTCATGGCATCTGGTCCCATCACTTTACGGCACATAGAAGGGGGGAAAATGGAAGCAGTGGCAGATTTTTTTTTTCTTGGCTCCAAAATCACTGTGGACGGTGACTGCAGCCATGAATATGAAGACGCTTGCTCCTTGGAAGGAAAGCTATGACAAACCCAGGCAGCATATTACAAAGCAGAGACATCACTTTGCTGACAGTCTGTCTAGTCAAAGCTATGGTTTTTCCAGTACTCATGTACGGATGTGAGAGGTGGTCCATAAAGAAGGCTGAAGAATTGATACTTTCTAATTGTGGTGCTGAAGAACACTCTTGAGAGTCTAACTGTGGTGCTGAAGAACACTCTTGGGAGTCTCTTGGACTGCAAGAAGAAGGTTAGGACCAGTTAATCCTAAACCAGTCGAATCAGTCAAACCAGTTGATTTCCAAGGAAATCAACCTTGAATATTCACTGGAAGGACTAATGCTGAAGCAGAAGCTCTAATACTTTGGCCACCTGATGCAAAGAGCTGACTCATTGGAAAAGGCCCTGATGCCGGGAAAGACTGAGGGCAAAAGGAAAAGGGGGTGGCAGAGGATGAGATGGTTAGATAGCATCACCAACTCAATGGACATGAATTTGAGCAAACTCTTGGAGATAGTGGAGGACAGAGGAGTCTGGCTTGCTGCAGGCCATAGGGTTGCAGCAAAGAGTCGGACACGACTTAGCAACTAAGAAACAGCAACAAAGCATCAAGCCATGAAAAGACATGGAAGAACCGTAAATGGATGTGACTAAGTGAAAAAGGCCAATCTGAAAAGGCTGCATATTGTGTGACTCCAACTATATGACGTTCTGAGAAAAGGCAAAACCACAGAGACAGTAGGAAGATCACTGGTCACCAGGGCTCCAGCAGGAAGGAGGGAGGAATGAACACGCACAGAGGATTTTGAGAGCAGGGAAACTGTTCTGTATGAAGAGGCAGGTTTGTTTGACTCAGCCGCGCCCCAGGGCACGTGGGCTCTTAGTTCCCCCGCCCAGGCTACAGCCTGTGCCCCTTGCCTTCAAAGCATGGAGTGTTACCCACTGGGTCGCCAACAAAGTCCCAAAACTATGGTGTATGAAACTATAATGGTGTATACATGTCGGTACATACTTGTAAGACTCACGGAATGTACAGTATCAAGAGTGAACTCTAGGGATTTCCCGGGTGGTCCAGTGGTTAAGTCTTAGGGCTCTCACTCCCAGGGAACCAAGATCCTACAAACAATGCAGTGAGGCAAAAAAAAAAAATTTAAAAACGGGGTCACTGTCTTAACCCCGGGGCTTCCTAGGCAGTGCTAGTGGTAAAGAACCCGCCCGCCAAAGTAGGAGACAAGAGACACGGGTTCCATCCCTGGGTGGCGAAGATCTCCTAGAGGAGGGCGCGGCAACTCGCTCCAGTACTCTAGATTGGAGAATCCGGTGGACAGAGGGGCCTTGTGTGTCACAGTCCATCCGGTCGCAGAGCGTCACACATGACTGAAGTGACACAGCACGCACGCTGCACACCTTTAGTTGCTTCCCTTTGCTCCTGAAATGAAGCCCACGCTCCTCAGGAGGCCCTGCAGGCCTTTCGCACCTGCCTTCTCCACCTGTAACCCCTGTGCCTCAGGTACTGCCTCTCTTTTCTTTCTTCACAGAAGAAAGACTATCCCCATCCTTTCATTTCTCTTTCTAAGTCCTCTCCAGCCCCCAGGTGCTTCAAGAGAGTTTATCCCTGTTTGGGACAGGTTGCACCTGCTGTTCTTTCCCAGCGCCCTGGTGGTCCTCCAGGTTACTTCAGGTATATCGTTACCGTCCATATTTTCTCTGTGCAAGTGTGTGCGTGTGCACGCAGTCACGGCCGACTCTTTGCTACCCCATGGACTGTAGCCCACCAGGCTGCTCTGTCTGGGCAATTTTCCAGGCCAGGAGTACTGGAGCGGCTTGCCATTTCCTCCTCTGGGGGATCTTCTTGACCCAGGATGTAGCCCGCATCTCTTGCATCTCCTGCATTGGCAGGCAGATTCTTGACCACGGCACGACCTGGGAAGCCCATGCAGATACTGCATATACTATATATATTCATTTGTATGCTTCTGGTTTAATACCAGAGCGTATCCATACATTCATTACTCTGCCCCCAACACTTGACGAAAGCCTGGGGATTATACGGGAGATGCCCAATTCATATTTGTGAAATGATGAACCTGCTGGGCTTGAGACGGAGCAGGACTCTATTGCCTCCCCTCCAGCATGCCTTTCGCCTGTGGAAAACCTTAGTCAAAGAATATGTTTAATCAGAGAAGTGAAAGATGTGAAAACAAAGGGAAACAGTCAAAGGAGACTAAAGAATAACAATGTCATTGAGCAAAGTCAAGGACTTTAGTTCTTTCCCAAGGGCTACAGATAATATTCAAAGCCATATCCTGTGAGCTGTCTTATCGATACTGAAACACCAGTTGGAAACTGAAACACCAAGTTAACTACACGATGATCAGACTGTACCCAGGACGTGAGCAGCCACAGCTCCGAAAACTGGCCTCAAAAAGTATAGGAACAAACGGAACGGAACGGACGATTAACCGTACCTAAAACAACAAAGATGATGCTGCTCAGACCACCGACGAGCAATCTGAAGCGGACTGTTCGAGCTGACTGTGCTGTTTCTGCATATAGCACGCCCGGCCCCCTGCTCTGTCTATAACAGCTCTCACTCCCTGCTTGTAGGGGCGGGGGCTGGAGAATCAGCCTCTGGACAGATGTCCACCGCCCTCCCTGCACCCCTGGTCGCTGGCATCTGAAATAAAGCAAACTTCCCTTTCCACCAACCTGGCCTATTTATTGGCTTTTGTTCGGCAAGCAGCCGAACCGCTCACCCACTCGGTAACAGGCTGTGGGCTGTCATGAGGAAACCAGAGATGAAAGAGATGCAGGTCACACACGGGGAACTCACCCCGAGGAGGGGTGGCGTGGTAGGAACACAGCTACAAAGCAAGACAGTGAGCATGACAAGGAATCCCGAGTCCCGAGGAAGCGGTGGTCTTCTGGGCAGAAAGCTCAGAGCAGACTCTGTGGAGGGAGGGAAAGGAGAGCGCAAAGGTGGTGCAGACACAGGGATCAGCTTGGAGCATGGAGTGCATCAAGGCAAGAGAGGTGGAGAGGCTAGAAAGGAAGGGACACCAGCTGGTCGAAGGCGTCTCTTGGCAGGCAAAGAAGTGTGGGTGGTGCTCTGGAAGCGTTGGTGGGCAACAACATTAACTCAACTCAGCCTTTTAAAACCTTTAAGGAAATGTTTTCAGATACACAACAGAAGTAGGAATAGTAGTACAATACACACCTGTGTACTTCTCACCAACATTCAACAATTAACTTTGTGTGCATGTGCCAAGTTCCTGCAGTCGTGTCCAACTCTTTGCGACCCTGTGAACTGTAGCCCGCCAGGCTCCTCTGCGCCTGGGATTTCCCAGGCAAGCATACTGCAATGGGTTGCCATGCTCTCCTCTGGGGGATTGAACCCACTTCTCCTGGGGCTCCTGCATTGCAGGTGGATTCTTTTCTGCTGATCCATTGGGGAAGCCCAACCTGTGTCTACTTGCCTTTATAAAGGAAACCAACCCTGAATATTCATTGGAAGGACTGATGCTGAAGCTGAAACTCCCAATACTTTGGCCACCTGATGCAAAGAAGAAAAGATCCTGGTGCTGGGAAAGATTGAAAGCCAAAGGAGAAGGAGGTGGCAGAGGATGAGATGGTTAGATAGCATTACTGACTCACTGGACGTGAATCTAGGCAAATTCTGGGAGATAGCGGAGGACTGAGGAGCCTGGTATGCTGCAGTCCATGGGGTCTCAAAGAGTTGGGCACGACTTAATGACTGAACAATAACAACAGTCTGCTTTTATATATAGGTATATAGATGTGTTATGCTAAGTTGCTTCAGTCATGTCAGATATACAGGTACATATATGTAAATGTGTTTGTGTGTGTGCATATCAAAGTTTATTACTTTGGGGGGGGGGCTTTCTTTCCTGTTCTTACCATTTCAGAAGAAATTTACAGATTCTTAACTCTTCTCCAAAATCTGTTTCTTTTCGTTCAGTTTTATTGAGATCTAATTAATACAGAGCACTGTGTAAGTTTAAGGTGTACAGCACAATGATTCAACTTACATACATCATGAAATGATGACTACAATAAGTTTAGTTAACATTTGTCATCTCATAGATACATAAGTAAAGAAATAGAACAATTCTTTTTTCCTGTGATGAGCACTCTTAGGAGTTACTCTCTTAACTTATATGTAAGGTAGAGCAGTATTAATTATATGTGTCACGTACATTACAGTTTCTAGGACTCATCTGTCTTCTAACTGAATGCTTGTAACCACTGGCTACCTTCACCCTAGTCCTCCCCCCACCGCCACTGCCCCCTGCCACAACTGTGATCTGCTTTTCTATGAATTTGTTCTTCAAGTATAATTGACCTCAACACTGCTAGTTCCTGTGCAACAAGATGGAGATTTGATACTTCTATAGATTTCAAAATGTTCGCCACAAAATGTCTAGTGACCATCTTTCACAATACAAAGATGTTACATAATTACTCTATTCCCCACACTCTGCACTTCATACCAATGACTAATTTATTTTGCAACTGGAAGCCTGAACCTCTTAACCTCGCGGCTCATTTCTTCCTTCCCGCTCCTGTCTCCCTCTGACAGCCACCTGTTTGTTTTTGTATCTGTCACTCTGTTTCTGTTATGTTTGCTCGTTTTTTTAGATTCCACAGGTAAGTGGTAAGTACTTTCTTTCATGTCTTTCTCCATTTACTTCAGTAAGCAGAATACCCTCTGGGTCCATCCGTGTTGCAAAACGCCATCCTTTTTATGGTTGAGTAATAGTCTATATTTTCTTTATCCATTCATCTCTCAGTGGGCCTCTAGGCTGTTGCCATGTCTTGGCTATCGTAAGCAATGCTGCAGTGAACATGAGGCTGCAGATTTGTTTTTTGAATTAGCGTTTTCGTTTTCTTCAGATAAATATCCAGAAGTGGGACTGCCGGCTCAAATGGGGCTGTTCCACTTTTACTTTTTTGAGGAACTTCCATACTGTTTTCCATGGTGGATGTACCAGTTCACATCCCCACCAACAGTGCACAAGGGTTCCCTTTTCTCCACACCTTTGCCAGCACTCGTTACTTGTTAAATATTTTTTTAATAATAGCCATTCTGACGGTGTGAGGTGATAAAACATGGTGGTTTTTATTTGCCTTTCCCTGATGATTAGGGATCATCAGGGGAAAAGATGATATTGAGCATCTTTTTACATGTCTGGTGGCCATCTGTAAGTCTTTTTGGGAAAATGTCTATTCAGAGCGTCTGCCCATTTTTTAATTGGGTTGTTTGGGTTTTTGAAGTTGAGTTGTAGGAGTCCTCTGTATATTTTACATATTAATCTCTTACCAAATATAGTTTGCAAATATCTTCTCCCATTCAGTAAGCTGTCTTTTCATTTGCTTGCCAGTTTTCTTCGCTGTACAAAAGCTTTTAAGTTTGAGTAGGTCCCATTCGCTTATATTTTGTTTCCCTTGCCTGAGGAGACATACCCTCCAAAATATTGCTAAGACTTATGTTAGAGAGCATACTGCCTAAGCTTCCCTTTAGAAGTTTTATGGTTTCAGGCCCTACATTCAAGTCTTTGATCCGTTTTGAACTTCTTTTGTAACATGGTATGAGAGTTTGTAGTGGTAGTCCAGTTCGATTCTTTAGCAGGTAGTTTAGACATGTTCCCCAAAACCATTTATTGAAGAGGGTGACATTTCTCCAGAGTCTAAAGATGCTTTCATTCATAGCCATCATACAGTATTACATTGAACAAATGTAATAACTGCCTAACATCATCTAATACTAGTCCATTTTCAAATTTGCCCAGTTATCCTCCGATGTCTACAAGAACAGTTTTTTTGTTTTTGTTTTGTTTCAGAATCAAAATAAAGTCAAGCATTTGTTGGGGAAGTCTCTTTTAAAAACATTTTTTTTTTTTAATTTACAACAATCACCACATGACTCTGTTACCACATCATTTTTCCTTAATCTTTCTATCTTATCTTCTGTAAAACCAGTTGTCTTATAGACTGTCTCACATTCTTGATTTATTCAATTGTCTCCTTGGGGGGTGTTGTTTAACTGATTCCTCCAGCCTCTGTAAACTGAAGGATAGATCTAAAGGCTTGACTGGACTTGGGATCAAGAAAACTTTGGCAAGAAAACTTAATTAAGTGGAGCTGTATACCTCATGCTGCAGCACACAAGTTCAGTTCAATTTAGTTGCTCAGTCATGCCAACTCTTTGCGACCCCATGGACTGCAGCACACCAGGCCTCCCTGTCCATCACCAACTCCCAGAGTTTATTCAAACTCACGTCCATAGAGTAGGTGAAGCCATCCAACCATCTCATTCTCTGTCGTCCCCTTCTCCTTCTGCCTTCAATCTTTCCCAGCATTGGGGTCTTTTCCAATGAGTCAGTTTTTCTCATCAGGTGGCCAAAGTATTGGAGTTTCAGCTTCAACATCAGTCCTTCCAATGAACACTCAGGACTGATCTCCTTTAGGATGGACTGGTTGGATCTCCTTGAAGTCCAAGGGACCCTCAAGAGTCTTCTACGACAACACAGGTCAAAAGCATCAATTCTTCGGTGCACAGCTTTCTTTATAGTCCAACTTTCACATCCATACATGACTACTGGAAAAACCATAGCCTTGACTAGATGGACCTTTGTTGGCAAAGTAATGTCTCTGCTTTTTAATATGCTGTATAGGTTGGTCATAGCTTTTCTTCCAAGGAACAAGCGTCTTTTAAAGCAGCAGATAAGGGATCTCATAAAAAATGTTGGCTGTCCCAGGGTTAATGATAACCCAGTTGGTTAACGGGGTTAAAGTGGGGACAGCCAGATTTTCCTCAGTGTAAAAGTATGTGTTTCTCCTTTGTGTACAGAGGGATGTATTTAGCAATACAACTTACATTTTGTAGCTGTTTAGTTTATCAAATATGTTCATATATGCATTTAATCAGAACAATATCCCTATAATGTTTTATTCCTTTTTAACAGAAACGAAAACTGAGGCTGGGAATGCTTAAGTAACTTTCCTAGTCAGAGGGCCAGTAATTAGCAAAGGCATGACTCAAGCATAAAGGGGTTCTCTTTAGTTGAGTTAAAACAATCCTCTAAGCTACATCTACTGCAGATTTTCAAAGTGCATTTTATCTTCAGAATTCAATAAATGTCTCTTCTCTTAAAAACGTTTTCTAAAAAAGGATATTTTTATTTTCCTGATACCATGAAGCACATTGCCAAGAAAAGGCGATTTGTTTTCCAGCCAGCAGCTATTTCTATTGTCCAGGAAAACTAGCAAAATGTAACAGACGCCAGGTTCCCGCAAAGCTCCATTTGCTAACAAGAGTTCTAAATGTTAAATGAGTTACTGAAGTTGTGACTTTCACAGATGTGTGAACAAAATAAGTGTATCTAAAATATTCTGTGCAAAGTTAAGCGTACACACGTGCGCTTATGATGCTAAAACCAACAAGGGCCTTTAGGACTGTTAGAGACATGTCCAAGTACAAATAAAGTCAGGTCCTGGCAAGTCCACTTACGCCTCACAGCTGGGTCAGCAACTAGTGGGACAAAATCAGGAGAAGCATATGACAGTCTAGAATCAAGAGATAAGGTGTGTGGTACTATGATGAGCAAACCAGGCAAGGGAGTTAGATGGTGGATTCTGGAGGACACTGGGGAAGCCATTTCTGGGGTCCCCAGGAACTCGGGCCTCCAGCTCGCAGGGAAAAACTCAGGCAAAGGCCGACTACGCAGAAACACTCTAACAAACTGACGATCTTACTCAGAAAGAGCGACTCCAACACTGACACACAGCATCAAAACACGCGTTAGAGAAATCTACGGGCTTTGGCCACTCATAAACTTCCCCGAAGGCGGAAGCAGATGGGCACGCCCCCAATTGCTCTTCCCGGGTTTTATTGGCTGCCCTGGCCTGCCCCGCCCAATCTCTCAATCGGTCTCTTTCATTGGTCAGAAGTGTCACGCTCCAGCGTTCACAGACAATTCCAGGAACCAATCGCCTCCAATCACCGCCCCGGCTCTTCGCCGCCTTGGGTGTGACATCCACTCCAACCAATAATAAATGAGAGTGAAGATGTGACGCGTAGACTCCGCCCCTTTTCCCTCAACGCGTTCAGTGAATGGTAGTAAAGGTTGAGTAGCTGATATCAACCACCAATCCGTAAGGGCGGAAGAGGGCCGCGGAGACGACTCATGGGAGGAGGTGACGTGGCGGTGACGAGTGCACATTGTGAATGAGTGGCAGAAATATTGGCCAATCGACAGCTACACGGGCTGGGCGGTCTGCATTCTCGAGTCCTCCCCGAGCGCCGGAGACTTCGGGAAAGCGCCAATGAGCTTGACCTGAGTCTGATTGGCCTTCACCTGCACCAATCGGCGGCGGGCCTGGCGGAAGCGTCCCTCCTCGGACGCTCACTGGGCGCTGTGGCATGACAGGTCCCAGAGAAATGCCAATGGCCTAGGGGCCCTGCGCAAGTGACACTCGGAGGCACCAATCGACTTTCTTCCTCCCCGTGGCCGGCCTGGCGGGGCGGGGACGCTGCGCGGCGGCGGCTGAGGCGCTCGCCGACTGGGGCCCTCCAGGCGGCGACGGCGGCTCTCGTAGGCGGTTCCGGTCGTGTATCAGCGGGCGGCGGCGGTTCATGGCGGCGACGGAGCTCAGAGGAGCGCTGGGCCCGGGCCCGGCCACCATGGCGGCCCCGGGCGGCGGCGGCGCCGGTCCCCCCGGGGTGGGAGGTGGAGGCGCCGGCGGCCGCGGAGACTCCGGGCCGGGCTCCGGGCTCGTGCCGGGCGCGGCGGCCTCGGTGGCGGCGAGCGGCCCGGGCCCTGGGGCCGGAGCCGTGGCGGCGGCGGGCCCGGCTCCCGCGCCGCCGGCGGGGGGCTCTGGCGGCTCGGGCGCCGGGGGCTCGGGCTCGGCTCGCGAGGGCTGGCTCTTCAAATGGACCAATTACATCAAAGGCTACCAGCGGCGGTGGTTCGTGCTGAGCAACGGGCTCCTCAGCTACTACAGGTAACTGCTTCCGGGGCGCGTCCCCCCGCCGGCCGCCACACAAGCCCACCCTCGCGAGAGTGGGCGCGCCGGGACGTACGGCGCCGCCCGCGTGCCCCGCCCTCGGTGCCCCCCGGCCCCCGGCCCCGCCAGTTGTCCCGGGAGCATCGCTTCTCCTCTTGAGTTGTGTCCCCAGCCGCGCCTCGGTGCCGTGAGGAGTCCGCAGGGAGGGCGCCGGTGTCGGTGCTTAGGGGGCAGAACCCGGGCACCGCTCCCGGGGAACTTGCTGTCAAGAGTCCCGAGGCTTGGTTTTCTGTGCCCCGGCTCCAGAACTCAGGGTTATCAGCGGCCCTTGACGTTCCCGCCGTTGCTCCCTCCACGTTCAGGCACAAGGACGCCACGCACAGGGTGGCCTCGGGGTCTGTCCCCAGGCCTTATCTCCTCCAGATTCGCCTCAGCTCTCGCCTTTGCACAGCCCACCACGGAGACGCGCCCTCCAGGGTTTCTGGTCGTTGCGTCCGCCCCCGCGCCCTCCCGAGGGGAGATCATTAAGTGTTCCAGCCGGGATTGCTGGGGGCCAGCCGGTTAGTTCGGTCCAAGTTTCCTCAAAAGAAGAGTCCACGTCTTTTGTTTGACTCCTGTTAGCTGCGCTTGTGTTGGGACGTTTAATACACGCTTGTGGTGACTCACAGTCTTGCCATAACATAGCATGCTTTTGGCTACGAGCATTACTATAGATAGATAGGTTGGGATACTGGATCTGGGGACAAGACAAACATTTCCTGAGTGCTAGACAGTTTGGACAGGTGTGTTATGTCCAGTATTTGACTCCCAACGGCAACCTGGAAGTTAGGAGATCTCCCACCTTACCAGTGAGGAAACGGAGACAGCGTGGGCAGCTTTCCCAAGGTCTTGAGTCAGGATTTGAAACTAGTTGTTTTCATACCAGCACAGCCTAAAACCCAGGTTAGTGTTACGTGAATCAGTCAGATAAAGAGAGAACTACTTGTCTACAGCAAGTTTATAGATAAGACACTCTGTGTGTGTTATACAAAATGTATAGAAGTCTTTAAGGAAGATTTTGTTTAATATAGTGGGAAATCTAAGTGAAGTCTTTTTATAAAGACCATTCTATTTGAGACCCGAAAGATTGTTGTTAAGACTGTATTTCTTGCCCTCTGCCAGGAGTCGCTTTGCCACTGGGACAGTTTGGGTGAAGGAATCTCTTTTCCCTCAACTTCATTGTCTTGACTCTTAAAGAATCTTGAAAGGAATTGAAGACTGGAGTTGGAGGTTGTGGAAGTAGGAGCACATTCTTACCTGGTCTCTAACACGGTAGAAAACGCCTTAGTGCAGCCTCACTGCTTAAGTGACATTAATCGTGAACGTCTATGTGTATCATTTGAATTATTCAGAATTGATTTTCGTTTTTAATTTTCCGTTTTAATTATTCGTCCGGGACTATCAGTTTAAGGTTAAATCACAAATCTAAAGTTCTCGTTTGTTCCAGAGTTTTTCCCCTGCTCAAGTTCATATTTTCCTGTTACATTGACCATCATTGTAATGTTAACTGATTCATATCCTAGCTTGGCTTATAAGTCAGTATTAACACTGATTCCCCATTTTTTAATAGTTGTGTATCAGCTGAGAGCCTTAATGTGTGGTCATTTTTCCTCATGCAAGTTTTTAATCAGATCCACTTTCCAGCCCAGTTTTGTCTTTAATCAGTACCTGTCTTGGTCAATATTGATCTTGGTTGGACAGTAATAACGTATATGTTGTTATCTCTTAAGTACTTGTAACCACTTTTAATTTCTCTCCTACAAGAGCTAGTGGTACCTGTCTGACTACAGCTAGAACGCCTTCCCAAACATACCAAACCATGTATTGGGAAATATGCCACGGGCCTGTCCTTGCCAGCCAAGACCGTTCCACCCACAAACCAACCAAGGAACAGCATTCGGAATTATCAAGTCTACACGCTACCCTCAAAATCACATTGAAGTCCTTTCTGTCAACCAGTTGGTATTCTTCCAAACTGGTTCTTTGGATCCCCATGTTCTTAGGGTTCATTTAGCCAAGTCATCCTGGCTCCTGCTTTTTATGCCTCCAAAACCATCTCCTGTATATGCCTCTTACAAAATACGGTTTTGTTTTTAACCAAGTGCTTCCTAAACCCATCCTCTGATGAGCTGCCCTAATAGGCTTTGGCAAGCCTTCTTTTTGCCTACCCTGTTCTTCGTTACACACAAAGTTACACAGCTGTCCTGTCACTTAAACCATGTGTAGAACCCCAGCTCCCCCGGCTCCCCAGCCACACGGTGACAAGCCCGTAGTGTTGGTTTTCTTGGCTAGCTTCTAGACATGGAGCTACTATTTTGGCTGGCCTTTTCCGGGAAGAACACCACCTAATACTGTGGTGCCTGAAGAACTCCTCTTGCACCCTGAAAAGCATGTCTTTTGAAATACTTATGCACTAATCGTTTATAAGCAGAGGGGTATCTGCTCGAGCCCAAGAGCTCTAGAGTCAAGCCTGCCCGAACTTCCAGAGTCCTTTGGTATTTTTACAAGTACTGTAGACTGTATGATTCGGGAAACTTTTTTAGTTGATGGACATGACCTGAGCAGAGGAGATTCCTAGGAAGCGGCCTGTGGAAAAGCTCAGCGCATTTGAGGGATGTGGCAGAAGGTCCGAGTTGCACCTTTGGAGTAGAAAGTGAGGGTGAGCATAAAGTAACTGCAGCGCGGGGTGGGGGAGGGGACGAGGAGTCGAAAGAGCAGGGGTCACGTAACAGCATGGCAGGTGCGGGAGGTGGAAAATGGCCTGGTTTATTGAGACGCCGGCCCTCCCCACCGGCGATCCCAGGCTTCTAGTCTGTGCATCTGAGGAGGAAAAACCAGTTTCATGTGACAAACCGAACAATAGCCAAGCTGTCTTCCTAAGCACAGCAAACAGGCTTTCTCAAACCTACCCCAGTCTTGGTTTCTAGAGATGGAGCGAGTGTCATCGTTTCCGGCACGCAGGAATTTGGGATGTGCCAGGTGTGTTTGGCCGCTTGGCACTCGTGAAAGAGAGACGGCCCTGTTTTGCACGCTGGCAGTTGGCAAAGGACTTTGACCTCTTTCTGTTCCAAGTTGGTCAGGGAAAACTGCAGTCTCAACATACAGGTCCCCTGGGTAGGTCGGCGGGTGGCCGGGAAATGAGTGCAGGTCGCCCTGTACACTCGGCTGCGCTGGCAGCTCTGTTTCATGCCAAGTCTCTTGTAGCTTGTTGTCACCAAGCAGGGCTGTAAGGTTCAAGAGTTAGCCTATTAATAGAGCTGTCAGTCAGTAGCAATGAAGAAAATTTTTACACCCAGTCCTCTGAGAAGAGATTTGCTGAATTTCTCCTAGCTATTAATAGGGTGGCTTAGGAGTTCCCACCAATAGAGATCAGTGGACCTTAGGAAAGAATATATTCCTGAAAGATTATACCACCCCGTGCTCTTTTAATGAATATTCTTTCTTCACTGCCACAGAGAGCTAGTGACTCCTCTTTCATATCATTTAAGCTGTAGTCAGTATTTAACGGCTTCCCTGGTGGCTCAGTGGTAAAGAATCTGCCTGCCAGTGTGGGAGATGCGGTTCGATCCCTGGGTTGGGATGATCCTCTGGAGAAGGGAATGGTAACCCACTCCAGTATTCTCACCTGGGGGATCATCCTGTGGACAGAAGAGCCTGGCGGCCTACAGCCCATGTGGTCGCAGAGAGTCAGATACCACTTAGCAGCTAAGCACACATGGAATATTTAATACTCTAAACATCTAAGTGTGCCTTACATGTCTGCAAGATGGTTTTAAGAGTGATATGACAGTTCTCACTGGGGCTGAGTTATAGTGGACTGGGGGAGTGGATTGTTCAATATTTGTAAAATGGAGTTATTCTTTTAACTTCTTTTTTTTTTTGGCCACACCACGTGGCATGTGGGATGTAACCCGTGCCCCCTGCCCTGGGAACACAGCGTCTTAACCGTTGGCCCGCCAGAGAACTCCTTCTTTCTCTTAGAGAATGAGATTATTATACAGAATTTGGTTGCATGAATTTATAAAGCACCCTTTGATAATTGTATCTTGCTAAATGAAAGGTAGCTCCTGACTGCAAAGGGGCCTGAGAGGACTCTGGGGGGTGATGGAAGTGTTCTCCATCTTGACTGTGGAGGTGGTTGCACAATTGCTTACATTTGTCCAAACTCACTAAATTGTACACTTAAAATTGCTGGGTTAATGCTGTCTGTAGTTCGCCTTCAGTGAAGCCTGTTTTCCCAAAGCTCAGGGTGAGGGGGAGAGCGGAGCAGTAAACTCCAACTCAGAACTCGCTCAGGCTCAGAAGGGGAGTCCCTGCTGATTGGCTTTCTAATTGGAGGGAGCCGTGCGAGGGGCGTATTGGAACTTGCTGCCTGCTGAGACTGCGGCATGTCTGAAAGACTGGGACGCGGTTGCGTCCGCTCAGCTGTCTGGCTCGCTCTTGCAGGTCCAAGGCAGAGATGCGGCACACCTGCCGCGGCACCATCAACCTCGCCACGGCCAACATCACGGTGGAGGACTCCTGCAACTTCATCATCTCCAACGGGGGCGCGCAGACCTACCACCTGAAGGCGAGCTCGGAGGTGGAGCGGCAGCGCTGGGTCACGGCCCTGGAGCTGGCCAAGGCCAAGGCGGTGAAGATGCTGGCTGAGTCAGGTGGGGCGAGCCCCTGGGGACGCTCCGCTCCCCCGCACTCGCAGCTCTCCTTTGCCCCCACTGTCGTCTAATTACCAGCTGTCCGCTGGCTGCCCGGCAGGCAGAACCTCTCCTGGAGGGCTGGTTTTCAGCCGGGCAGTTCAGCCCCTCAGGGGACGTCTGGTGATGTCTGGAGACGGCTTGTTACCACTGAGGGGGGCAGTGTTCCTGACACGTGGGAGCAGAGGCCAGGGCTGCTGCTGAAGCTCCCACCAGTGTTCAGGAGAGCCCCCCGGCCACCCCTCCAGAGGCAGCTGGCCCCAAATGTCAGAGCGGTTGAGATTGGGAAACTCTTGTCTTAGAAGCATGGCAGTTAGCTTTTGCCTTTTAATGCTCACTGACTGCCTTAAAATCTTGAGAAAGGATGATTTATTGATAAATCAGTTTTTATTTATTGATTTTATTGATAAGCCAGATCAATTCATCAAAACCGATGAACTCACAGGTTGGCTCTGTCCTTACTGTTTCCTTTTCTCCTGACATCTTCTTACTTAACTGGTTGTTTACTTGAATTGAAACCAGCAGTCTCCGTAGACTGCCAAAGCATGATGTGTGAACCCCCTGGCAGTGGGCAGAGAGCCCTGATGGAGGGGTTGCTCTCACGGGTTGGGGCAGAGTAGCTCCAGCCGTCCCTCACCCCTGCCTGACACCTGGGTCGGGCGGCCGGAGCTGTTTCATGCCTGAGACACATGGGAAAAAATTACTTGTGATATTTTCTGTGAAAAATCTTTATTTTGCTACCATAGTGTCACTAAAAAGCACAGTCTGCTTATGTTTTGATTTTTCTTAAAGGAAAGTGGTAGTTTCATCATACTGAGCTTGTTTGCTTAGAGCTGACCGTGCTGCTCACCTGCTGACTTCTGTTCATCTCTTGTTCTTATCTCTTGTGGTTCCCCATGCTGTTTAATGTCTCTTAAGCAATGAAAGCCAAGTTTCCTGCTTTATAAATCTCTGCGTCACAGGTTATATTCTGACTCTGGCCCTGCCCCTCTGTCTAGCAGATATAGACAGGGCAGGTCTTTCCTCGTTTGTTTTGTTTTGATTTTAGTGCCGATTTTAGCTCCCCCAGAGGAAGTGACGTGGCTAGAAAAGAACTGTGCAGTTACACAGCGTTAAGGACAAACCTGCCAGTGAGAGGCAGGCACAGCCTCTCCGTGACTTGTTATTCAGGAGGCGTTTAACAGAAGGCCTTGCACGGCTTTCCATGCAGCGGTGGCTTCAGTGTCGGATGAATTCATCGTGAGGTTCCTGAGTCCTCCTGTAGGAAAGAGGAATTCATGTGCCCTTTGAGGATGTGAGTGTGGTTCACAGACGGCTGGGCTGCGACTCAGCCCAGGACATACAGGGGCCTGCCAGTCACCCAACAGATAATTGTGGGTTGGCATTCACAGTCAGATTGACTGTTTTGGGACCCTCACGCTATGGTTAAAGGCTCAATAATTCATTCCCAACCGTCAGAGCCATTTAGCTTCTCCACCCTGACCTCTCGTCACTAGTTCACAGACCTCAGTGTGCATCAGAATCACTCAGGCAGCTTTGCGAAGTACAGATTCCTGGACCTTGCCTCACACCAGCCGGATCAAAGCCTTTCTAGGTGTGGGGCCAGAGACTCCGCACCTTTAGGAAGAACCTCGGGTGGGCCCTGAGAGGGTTGGATGAGGGCGGTCCAAAGGTGCGGGCCTCCAGTTAGAAGGCAAGTAAGTATTAGGGATGGCGTGGACAGCACGTGACTGTGATGAGCTCTGCTGTGCCGTGTGTTTGAAAGTTGCCAAGAGAGCAGATCCTGAAAGTGTCATCGCAGGGAAAAGCCTTCCTTTTGTGTTTGTATGAGGTGACGGAGGTTAGTTACTTTAATCATTTCCAGATAGATGTATGTGCTGTGCACCTCAAACTTAAAACAGCATCGTACGTCAGTTACACCTTGATAAAACTAGAAAAGCGGGAGCAGGAGAAACGCCGATTGTTACCTGCCTCCGTGTCCGCCCTAGCGGGGCCGAGGACCGGTGCTGGAGAGCCCCCTGGCGGCGGTGAGCCCGGCTGGTCACGCCGCGGGTGGACCGGGAGAGTTCCGGCTCTCGGCCCTGGGCCTGGAGTCCCATCGCTCCCCTTCTCGCCCCACAGATGAGTCAGGAGACGAAGAGTCCGTTTCCCAGACCGACAAGACGGAGCTGCAGAACACGCTGCGGACCCTGTCCAGCAAGGTGGAGGACCTGAGTACCTGCAACGACCTGATCGCCAAGCATGGCACGGCACTGCAGCGCTCGCTCAGCGAGCTGGAGGCCCTGCGGCTGCCGGCCGAGAGCAGCGAGAAGATCAAGCAGGTCAACGAGCGTGCCACACTCTTCAGGATCACGTCCAACGCCATGATCAACGTGAGCGCCCTGCGGGAAAGGCCACGCCCCCCCCCCCCCCCCCCATGCTGGAAGGCTGTAATTGGCCAAGTGTAGACCACAGGTCCTGCCTCCTTGTTCAGGGGATTTGAGTTTCAGTGTCTGTTGCGTGAAACTGAATAGGGTGGATGGATAGAATGACCCTCCGCGCTGCCCTGCTCGAGCCATCAGGAGGGCGCTGCCCAGCCAGGCTTCTACCCCAGCAGGGCCTCTGATGGAAACGCCGAGTCCTTCACCTCTCGGGGTTGCGACTCTTTCTTTGTCTCTCTTTTCCTTTCACGCTTTCTTTGTTTTTCTTTCTTCCTCCCTTCCTCCTTATCTGTTTTTCTTAACTCTATCTGTTGGAACTGAAAGATCTTCGTGGGTCCTTTCCACCTTTCTGTTCTTTGAGATTTCCGTTGGAGTCTGACCCCTGCTTTGCTAGTGCATGCTGGCCTGCAGTGTGGTAAGTGGGGGGCTGGGTCAGGTATTACTGAGAACCTTGGAATCTGGGTGAGTCTCACCTTTAGTCTTTGAGAGGTGAGAGAGCTCTAGGTGATAGAGCTTTCCTGGTGGCTCAGCTGGTAAAGAGTCTGCCTGCAATGCAGGAGACACGGGTTTGATCCCTGGGTCCGGAAGATCCCTGGAGAAGGAAATAGCAACCAACTCCAGTATTCTTGCCTGGAGAATCCCATGGACAGGAGCCTGGTGGGCTACAGCCCATGGGATTGCAAATAGTCAGACACAAGTGAGCAACTAATACTTCAGCACACTTCCAGGTGATGAGATGACATAATCAACCTTGGGCACTTTTTTTCAAAAGAAGGGACCAGAGCTTCTGTCCCCTTGTGACTTGTAGCTCGGGTGACTGTCATGGGTCTGTGGGATGCTTCGGCTGCTTGGAGGCAGGGCTCCAGGTAAACCCAAAGCGCCACTGGCCCTGGTGATGTGGGGCAGATACGGGGGGATAGGTATGGAATGAGTACACAGTCTGTAAACAGTGCCGCGCTTCCTCTGCTGGAGACCGACCCTCACCTGGCAGGTTGTGTTAGTCAGCTTCCAGGTAGGAACATGAGAGCATAGTTCTCAAGGCACGTGAGAATCTGTGAGAAAGGACTTACACGGTGGTGCTTTTGTTTCCTGTCTACTTAAATGGGAGGAACTTAACACTTCCTGATAGCTCAGCTGGTAAAGGATCTGCCTGCAATGCAGGAGACCCCGGTTTGATTCCTGGGTCGGGAAGATCCCCTGGAGAAGGGAAAGGCTTCCCACTCCAGTATTCTTGGGCTTCCCGTATGGCTCAGCTGGTAAAGAATCTGCCTGCAATTCAGGAAACCTGGGTTGGGAAGATCCCCTGGAGGAGGGCATTGCAACCCACTCCAGTGTCCTGGCCTGGAGAGCTCCATGGATTCAGCCCACGGGGTGGGAAAGACCTGGACACAACTAAGCTACTTTCACACTGCCTTCAGTAGGGCCAGATTTCTTCCCTGTTGAAGAAGTGATGATGAGGCTTCTGTTTAGAACTAGTTTAGTTCGTGCGGCTCTCAGAGATCGAAAGTCTTTTCCTCTGACCAAGGGAAGTTTTACTTTCCTGCATTTAAAACCCCATAATAGAAGCTATTTTCGTGCCCTGTTCTGAAACACTGAACACTCTTCCGTGCTCTGACTCACACAGAGGCGAAGAGGGAAGCTGTTCTGTCCATTTAGGGGTTGGGGGCAGGTCAGCGCCTCCCAGCAGCACCAGTCCGCGTTCCGCGCTCCAGCGCGGGCACCTTTGTCTCTGACGTCCGGTCCTGTGCTCTTTCCAGACTCTTCCACCTCTCGGTGCCTGCTTTTCTGGTCCTCCTGTGATCAGGAAAACTCATGAATTGTACAGGGCGTTTAATCAATAGTACATAAATGTAGTATGAAATAGAACAGCTTAGGAGACAAATGTCTGTTGCCTTTTATCCAAGTCTGCAGAAGGCAATGGCACCCCACTCCAGTACTCTTGCCTGGAAAATCCCATGGACGGAGGAGCCTGGTGGACTGCAGTCCATGGGTTGCGAAGAGTCGGACACGACTGAGCAACTTCATTTTCACTTTTCACTTTGATGCATTGGAGAAGGAAATGGCAACCCACTCCAGTGTTCTTGCCTGGAGAATCCCAGGGATGGGGGAGCCTGGTGGGCTGCTGTCTATGGGGTCGGACAGAGTTGGACACGGCTGAAGTGACTTAGCAGCAGCAGCAGCTCCCATGACAATTTTTTTTCTACTATGATAAATATTTGCTACATAAAACACCTCTTGATTTAAAAATGTCTCATAAAACTGAAACTTTATCTTGAACTTTTTTCTTGAAAATATGCTTGTTTTTGTTCCTGGGGAGAATTCTTTTTCCCTGAGTTCTAGGTATCCAGAGCTTGTGTCCGCTCTCACTGTGTTCTCCAGAGCGCACTCTTTGCCCCTTCTATAGCCGGTCACTGCTGGGAAGGCGTGTTTTCAGTCCGTGTGTTGTTCCCTAGGGGACAGTGGCAAGGCCTGAGAAGCGCTGCGAGCACATCACGTCTCAAAACGGGCCGTGTCAGTGCAAAGGAGAGCGCGTGAGTTTCGCTCAGCTGCCTGCTTGCTTAGGATACAGCTTTTCTTGCTGCCAGAGCAAGTCTCTAAGCAGGCGAGTGAATTTGGCCCTGTGTTAGTGTATCCATTTTCTACTTCAGTGAACACGGTTGAGCACCTTCTGTGTTCTAGGCCCGGTGCTAGAGGGTATGGCCGTGGTCCCTGCCCTCGGGGAGATTACTCTCTGTTTAGGGGCCGAGAGTTGAGCAGATGATTATGGAGTGTGCTGAGCGCCCCGACAGATGTGGGCACAGGCTGCTGTACTATAATTCTTGGGGGTGTCAAGCTCAGACCAGGAGGATTTGAGAAGGTAACACTTCAACTAAATGCTGGAAGACCTGAGAGAGTCTTCCTGTGAAAAAAAGGCACCCCTGATTCGGGGCCGAGGAGCCCAGTGGCCCCAGTTAACCGTCTCTATAGCTTGGGGTGCCTCCTTCCTCTGTGACTCCAGTTCCTTTTCTGTAAGTGGCGATGGTCCTGCTCTTGGGGTGTGGAAAGGCTTTCATGAGCTCATGGGTGTCGAGAGGTGGGCACAGTGCCCAGCATGCCGTCTCCTCTTGCTGACCAAGTTGTCGCTGGTCTTGGGATGCGGATGAGGGCGCGCATCCCTGGTGTGCATCACTGCCCAGCTGCCCAGCGTCTTCGGGGAGCCTCTCCGGTGGAGGAGGGAGCTGAGAGAAGGCTGAAGAGGCGCTCAGGTGGGCGGGGACACTGTGTGTGCAGATCCCACATGGGCTTGGCAGGGGTGGGTTAGGAGGGGATGAGACCGACTTTGGTGCAGGCGTAACTGTAGTCACGATCGCCTTGTTGAGTGATGACTCTGAGCCGGGTCTTGCTGAGAGCTTTCCCTGTTCCTGTTGATCGACGCTGTGAGAGTGCTGCGGTGGTCATTCTTGTTTCACAGATGAGGACGGCGAGGCGCTTCTCGGTTCAGTCAGTTGCTAAAGAGTCCAGTTAGACAGCGGGATGGAGCTGTGACGACCCAGGGTATGTTCTCCGTGCCGCCTCGAGTACGGAGTTTGGAAAGAAGTGTGAAGATCCCAGCAGTATCAAAGAACAGTCCATAGGCTCTGATCGTTGGACTTGGGGAGGGAGGAAGACTCAGAATCCAGGAAGCCCCTTGCTTCTCTGCCAACGAGAAGATGCCTAGTCGGAAAGCGAGCCTGCTAATGTTGAGCTTACTTTGAGCTTTCTGGTAGGCAGTTGGGTAGTCTGATCTGCAGTTCCCTGAGCACAAAGCTGGAGTTCCTGACTCCATAGGCCTTAGTCCATAGATCAGGGTTGAAACCATGGCAGCAGATACTCTATTTACCTTTTAGTTTCTCTTTAACATTGTCTAGACTTTTAAGCTTCCATTGCTTCCTTTCTCCATTTATTTATTAAGCAAACTTTATGGACTCCCACTGTGTACAAAGCAGCCAAGTTAGGAGCTGGAGATAAGCATGTGAATAAGCTATAAATGGTATCTTCAAGTCACTCACGATCCATCTGGAGAGAAAGTCACGATCGGATGCTGTGGATGCTGAGAAATAGAAATATGTGCCAAGTGCTGCAGTAGCAGAGGAGAGCCTGGCTCCTTTGGGCTTGGGGGGCAAGGGGTGTCACGGAGAAGTAACTTTGCCATAGGTCTCAAAGAATAAGGAGCGCTTAGCCAAGTAGAGGAAGGGGGCGGAGGGCATCCTAGGCCGCGCGAACAGCACAGGCCCCGTCCGGCGGAGATCTGGCGGAGATCTGCGTGTCTGAGAAGGGTGCGCGGCCGGGGGCTCCGTGGCGGGGCGGGCCCGCCGGGCCCTGTGCGTCCGCAGCCAGCCGTCTGGCCTGGGTCTGCAACCCACGCGGAGCCTGGGGCGGGACTGAGCGCGGTCGGGTTTGTGTTCTGTCTCGAGGTCACATAGGCGTTGGCTTTTTGAGGTCTGTGGTTCTCTTAGGGACCGAGATAGAAACCAAGGAAGTTCCTCGTGTTCCGGGTGATGCGGGTCAGGCTCAGGTGCCGTCGGCGTTGAGTTCCTCCGCGGGCGGCGGCTTGAGTGTGGTCAGGAATGGGTCGAAAGCCACACCCGGCGCCCCATGCCTTCTCTCCGCTCCGGGTCAGCCGGCCTCCTCTCGAGCAGCCCCCCGGTCTGGGTTTGCTGCTCAGCAGGCACCCGTGTGGTCCTCGCGACCAGGAGAGTACTAAGCCACCGTGACAGCCACACTGGCGGTTTTCTGTGTCTTTCCTGCGTGGACCTTGGTTGTGTCACGGAGCTGGCTGTCCCCGACACTGCCGTGACAGGGAAGGCCGTTCACTGTGCTTCGCTGGCTCGGGCTCCCAGAGTGAGCTTACTCCGCGGGCGTCCAGAGGCAGGGGGGACTCTGACTGGTCGAGCTGAGGGGACCCACGAGCGCTTTGTCTCCATACAGGCCTGCAGAGATTTCCTCGTGCTGGCCCAGACCCACAGTAAGAAGTGGCAGAAGTCCCTGCAGTACGAGAGGGACCAGCGCATCCGCCTGGAGGAGACCCTGGAGCAGCTGGCAAAGCAGCACAACCACCTGGAGAGGGCCTTCCGGGGGGCCACGGTGCTGCCCGCAGGCGCGCCCGGCGCCGGCCCCGGCAAAGGTGGGGGGCCGGGGGGCTCGGGGGGGCGTCCGACCGGCCAGCAGCGCTGGCTGCAGCAAAGGTGGGGGGCTCGGGGGGCTTGGGGTGGGGGGCGTCCGACCGGCCAGCAGCGCTGGCTCCAGCAAAGGTGGGGGGCTCCGGGGGCTTGGGGTGGGGGGCGTCTGACCGGCCAGCGGCGCCGGCTCTGGCAAAGGTGGGGGGCTGGGGGGTGGGGGGCGGGGGGCGTCCGACCGGCCAGGGGCCTCGGAAGGCGGACAGAGCAGCCCCGGGTCTCACGCGAGCAGGGATTCAGCCCTGTGTGTCTCCTGCTGCCCTTGTTCCCGTGTGTGTGGTTCGTGTTTAGAAGGTCTGCCTGCCAGGTTTCAATAAATGTAGCAAAGTGAACGAACGCAGCTTGTCCCCCTCCCGGCAGATCAGTCCTGCTCTGGCAAAGGAGACCTGAGTGATGAAGACGACGAGAACGAGTTTTTTGATGCCCCTGAGATCATCACTGTGCCCGAGAACTTGGGCCACAAGTGAGTCCGGCTTGACTGCCCTCCCCTGGCCCAGCCATGAAAGGCAGGACGTGTTTCAGTGGGGATATCCTGGTTGTTGCCCAAGGCCTGGACTCTTTGCCCTAAGTACCTGGGAGAGCGTCTGTCTTTACGTGAGCAGCTTCTCCAGAGACGCTTATTCCTACGCACGCTTTTCTACCTGTCGTCTCTTGGCCACTCGTGAATAAGTTTGTGCAGTGTCCTTAGCGTTCTGCTCTGTGAAGACGTGGCGAGGACCACCGTCTAGTTCTGATCTTTATTCTCATCCCCGTTTCCCGCCCGTGTAGACGCACCGGCAGCAACATCAGCGGAGCCAGCAGTGACATCAGCCTCGATGAACAGGTACCTCACCTGGGGTGATGAGCAGGGGCGGAGTGAGTGTGTTCCCAGGGTGTGCTTGTAAAGCATGAAGAGGAACAGGAGACACTGACTTTTTGTTTTTTAGCATGGGGGAAGGGAGGCCTAGAAATCCTGGGTTTTCTGTTCTCTGCGGGTCCCTGAATGTCTTTGTGTTTACGCTTAGTACAAGCACCAGCTGGAGGAGACCAAGAAGGAGAAGCGGACGCGGATACCTTACAAGCCAAACTACAGCCTAAACCTGTGGAGCATCATGAAGAACTGCATCGGCAAAGAGCTCTCCAAGATCCCCATGCCGGTGAGGGTCTCACACGCCGGGGCCCCTCAGGCCCGGGGGTGCTGCCGGGACGGCCCTGCCCTCCCGCACGGCCGCCTGCGGCGTGACCCGTGTTATCCGTACCATCATAGACCATCGCCTAGGATCAGGGGCCTCGATTTCGGCTAGGTTCCTGGTATGCTTCCAGATCAGCGAGAATCAGATGCGTTGTTCAGAAGCAGTGATTTATGAGCAGATTCCTAGGCCAGATGTGCTGGGGCCGTGCAGAGAAATTCAGCATCGTTTCCGTTTTCACGAACCGTGTAGTTCAAGAGACAGGCGCGAAGACAGGTAGAGGACATCGCTTTCTGTGACCGTCTGGTGGGCAGTGCTGCACGCACAGAGGCTTGGGGAGCGCAAAGCAGGGCAGTTGATTCCAGGCAGGAAGCCCGGGCCCATCTCCGGGGGAGGATGTCCCTGCCTCCCATCAGGCCCACTTCCTGTCTGTCCAGAGTGCTTTAGAAGGGGATGGGTTTAGGATTGCAAACGTCCTGTCGCCGCTTCCCTGGGAATCCTTTGCTCGCTGCTCCCTGCTCTGAGTGGAGCCCAGCTCCCTCGGGCCTTGCCCTCCCCCCAGGGAAGTGCAGGCAGTGTGCCCACGGGGGGAGCCACCTCAGGTCTGCACCGGCTCCTCCGTTTGCCCCCCGCGGCATCTGCCCATGCTACTCTCTCTGCCTGCACTTCCCTCAGCTCCCACCGCCCTCGCCACTCTGCTGTTACCCTGGCTGGTGCCTGTTCTTCAGGAGCTGACTGCAGAGCCCTGCGTCAGCCCCCTTCACTCAGGCGTCCCGTCAGGGCGAGCCGTCTCAGCCCTATGTTCCAGCAAGTGCCCCCGTTTATTTCTGGGCAGTGGGTTTCACTTCCTCTTTCATTCCCCGAATATTTACTGGCGGCCAAGCTGCCCGGGGCTGATTCAGTTAGGTATAGGTTCAGTTTAACGAGTCCAAAATATGTTGGTTTAGACCACGGGTCAGCGGATGGTGGCCTTGGGGCAAATCTCGCTGCCCTCTGCACAGCTCACAAGCCAGGCATCGTTTTCATATTTGTAAATGGTTGGAAAATGTCAAAAAGAGGCTAATATTTTGTTATCTGAAAATTATATACAGTTTAGATGTCAGTGTCCTGGCGGTTTTATTGGAACACAGTAAACGCTCATTCACGTACCGATTGTCTGTGGCTGCTGTCCTCCTAGAACAGCAGTACTGAGTAGGTGTGACAGAGGCCATATGGCCCTCACAGCCCAAATATTTACAGTCTGGCCTCTCACAGAAAAAGCTGGCCTGTAAATATGAGCTTCAGTCACCATCATGCTGGAGTCCAGAAGCAGGTGGTCGGGTTCTGGTCGATGCTCCTGCTGCTGTGACCAGGCTCACCCTGGCCCGTGGCCCTGCCCTGTGCTGCCCCGTGGCCTCAGTTCCTGGGTTCTGGGTGGCTGCTGCAGCCCTGGCCCTCAGGGGGAGAGGAGACGGCACGCCTGCCTTTTCTGGGTGCTTCCTGCAAATTGCGCGAACCATCCCCTTCAGTCTCTTGATTTACTCTGAGCTCAGTTACATGGCCTCAGCTAGCTGGAGATCACGACTTCTGTTTTTGGTGGTGTGGCTGATATGAGAACTGGGGATTCCGCTGCCTGTGGACGAAGGGGAGAGTGGAGTGTGGGGGGCTGCAGGTTCTGCCCGCGCGCCGTCCGGAGACAGAGGCTCCTGGCCGCTCAGGGCCTATGGAGCAGTGAGTGGTTCCGCCTCCCGTGGACAGCGCTCTGCCCAGACCATCTTACCAGCCTTCATACCCCTGATGCATAGCAGGGCCTGGCACGTGTATATCATTCAGCAAATGTGAGTCTTGGAAAACAAATAGATTTGTCTGTAAGCGTGTAGGACTTTTGGTAAAAAAAGACTCCTCTGCAGACCAGAAGGGCCGTGAGTAGGCACGGTGCAGAGAAACATAAAAGAATTGGTTCACAGGGTGGGGCGGGGGTCTTGAAAAGAAGCCCCACTTTTTTAGCCCAGCGCCCTAAGGAAGTGGTAGGAAAGGGGGCTGGAAAGGCCAGTCATCGCCGTGGAAGTTCAGTTCCTGCTCAGAGGAGCATCCACGTCCAGGTGGCCCCCGTCCACCTCGGTTCCTGCTGGTGCTGCTGCAGCCTGGCCCTCACCCCTCACCTGCCTGTGCCGAGTCACAGGAGCTGAGCCCCTGGGCGGTTTCTTCCTCGTCTGTGGGCTGTGCCGGCCCCGGATGCCCCGGGCGAGGCCCTAGAAGGCGTCTGGAGTGGGCGGGAGGAGGGAGCCACCCCAGGGTGCTCCCCGCGGCTGCGTCCTCCTGGCCCACGCTCCCGCTGGACGGGCCCAGAGGCCTCAGGTCCTGCACGGGCCCCTGCCTCTGTGTGCAGTGACCCCGTGCGTCCCTCGGTCCCTGCAGCCTGCCGAGGGCTTCCTGCTGCTGTCTCTGGGCTGTCTCTTACGCTGCCCTGCCCTCCATCAACCGTGTCGCTAATGCCCGCTCCCTTCCACTTCGAAGTCTCAGATTTCTCTGTCCCCCGTGAGGCCTCTGAGTGGTAAAAAAGACCAGGAGGGAAAGCCTGCCTGCTCTCGGGGACGCTGTGGGTCCTGGCATAGCTCTCGGGGGCAGAGCCGTGCGTGTGATGAGTGGTGATGACCTGAGGATGTGCCGTCCCCGCCCCACTTTGCCCAAAACGTATGGAAGTGTGACTGCACGTCGGCTGCAGCTCAGCCCCTGAGAGGTTTTGTCTGCGTAGTTAATCAGTGCTCGCTTTTGAAAGACCTGGAGGCTTCACGCTCTGCCCGTCCGCTTTCCCTCCGTGTGCACTTTTCTCATCACACCGCTCTCCTCTCCGTGGACAAGGTGGCGCTGGAGTGTGGTACTTGAAGACTTTTAGTTGAGGCATGGTAGATCGTCCTTCCCCATTGGGAAAGTTTCACAGAAAAATGCTTGGTTTATTTTTTGGGAAAAAACAGGCCCTTTTAAAAAATATATAAATGCATAGAAAAAATATGAAACTATTAAGGATAGTTATATTTGGGTGATGGTATTTTAAGTAGATTTTTTTTTCCTTTAAACTTTGTTTCTCTAAGTGTCATAGTGGAAATTACAAGATATTTCGTAATTGGCAGGACAGTAAATATTAGGGTAGTATGTGACTCACAGAGAGTGGCGGGCAGAAGGTTGGATAAAAGTGCAGAAAAAGACAGGAAAAGAGGTGGGAGTCTAGGAAGAAAAGTGTCATTGTTGCTTGTTTCAGTAACCAAAACGGTGCTTTCGGTCAGCTTCATCCAGTACAAAGGGCGTTTTTTCCTTCCTTCTTCTCTTCTCTGGACTCAGAACTTGAGCTGCTGGTTTTCAGGCTTGTTTAGCTGTGCTGCTGACTAAACAGCGTTATGGGCTAACCTGGGAACCTAACCTCTTTTGATAATAAGTTTTTAAATAGAAAGTCATGATATGTTCCAAACAGTCAACCTAGAAGCTGACTCTTTGGGGTGGGGAGAACAAAGTCTCTTCTGCTCACTTCTCTGCCCCCAGTGGGTTGTGTAGGGCCTGGCACCCATGAATCTGTGGCGTGCGTGGACACCTTCTCCCGAGAGAGGCACACACAGACACACGCTCGCTTCATCCTGTAGTCTGGTGTCCTCAAGTTGGCTCTTAAACGTGAAGACAGGAGCACGCAGAGCCCTTTCCCTGCCCCTGGTGTGAACACTCCCGGTCCAGAATGCAGCTGTGCAGCCTGAGAGAAGGCAGCACCTGGCCTGACGGGGCACTGAATTGAGTCCAGTGATGGCCAGGTGTGGAGCGGAAGCTGGCCCCTGTAGCGTGCTCCCCGTCAGGACTGCCTGCTCCTGGACTCCGCTAGCTTTCCTCTCCTCCTCAGAAGGGTTACGTGCCCAGCCTCCTGTCTGGGTGTCCCTGTGCTCACGTCCTTCCCCTTTCATTGACTCATTTGATGCCTGTTTTATGAGTCTCCCGGGGCCAGGCGTCCGGGGCTCTTGGATATGCAGTGCTGAACAAAAGAGGCATGGTTCCCGTCTCAGCTTTCAGCTAGCAAATCAGTGCAGGTGGAGATCGCCCAGCCCCAGACGCGAGCAGCTCAGCATGGAGAACGGGCGTTCTTTGGCGTAGAGCGTCCCCATGGAGCAGAGGCTGCTCTCCCCAGGGATCTGCTTTATCGTCTTGACGTCTCAGTGTGTGTCTCCACCTGCGGAGAAAGAAAAGAAGAAATGGTGTGGTGTGGCTGTGCAGGCAAGGCGTTTACATCTGCTCTTTTCCTGACAGGTGAACTTTAACGAGCCCTTGTCCATGCTTCAGCGCCTCACTGAAGACCTGGAGTACCACGAGCTGTTGGACCGGGCCGCCACGTGCGAGAACTCTCTAGAACAGCTCTGTTATGTTGCAGCTTTCACCGTGTCCTCCTACTCCACCACTGTCTTCCGCACCAGCAAGCCGTTCAACCCACTCCTCGGGGAGACCTTTGAGCTGGACCGGTTAGAGGAGAATGGCTACCGATCCCTCTGTGAGCAGGTGAAGGAGCCTCAGGACTGTAGCACGCTTCCTGTTGCAGGAAGGGGGGGTTCGGGGGGTTGCTCCCCAACCTGGGTGTTAGTATTTGCAGAAATTCCAAGCCCCTCACCCCAGACTGCCTTCCTTTCCTTCAGGACTTCAGCCCTGGAGGCCCCGGTGTTCACCTCCTGCTGTGGGCGTGCGACGTCCAGCGGGAATCTGGGGCGTGACTAGGCAGCATCTCTCCTGACTGCCTGTTCATTTGCGCTCCCGGTCTCTTCCAGGTGAGCCACCATCCGCCCGCGGCTGCACACCATGCCGAGTCCAGAAACGGCTGGACGCTGCGGCAGGAGATCAAGATTACCAGCAAGTTTCGCGGCAAATACCTCTCCATTATGCCCCTCGGTAAGGCCGGCGCCTGGGTCAGGATTGGTGCTCCGGGAAGGAAAGCCGTTCTGGTGGAACGGAGGAGGTCGCTGGTTCCGGGGTGAATGAGGGCTGAGAGACTCTGTAGGGACACTCAGTCACAGGTTCTCTGTCTTCTTAGCTTACGTCTAATGCGTCTTTATTTGGGGGCTTCCCTGGTGGCTCAGATGGTGAAGAAACCGCCTGCAGCGCAGGGGAAGCAGGTTTGATCTTTGGGCCAGAAGATCTGGAGAAGGAATGGCGGCCCACTCCAGTGTTCCTGCCGGAGGATCCCATGGGCTGAGAAGTCCATCGGGCCATAGGGAGTCGGACAGGACTGAGCGGCTAACGCTTTGACACTTCCTTTTACTTTTAAGTACTATTTTAGGATATACATTTCAGCTTGCATTTTAAAAATTCTGTCTTTAAACTGGTGGTGTTGCCTCTCATTCCCTAGCAGGCAGTTTCTCTCCATAGATCAGAACTCCTATGACTGCAAGGTTATATAGGTTTCCTGGTAGCCCCTCCCCGCCTCCACCAGAGGGGTTAGGTATCATTTATGTAACAGCTAAACTCCAGGTAAGGTGAAACTTTGTTTTAAAAGATCTTATTGGATTACAAGTTAATTCTGCACCAAGACCTAAAAGATCCGGCCTGGGAATAGGAATCCTAGTATGCCGCGTTAGCATGTCTGGACTTCAGGTTATTCAGAAAGTGTAGCAGGCTCTTGAATAACCTGGAGTTCAGCGAGAGGAGCCACGTTTGACCCTGTACGTGTTGAAGAGCGAGTGCTGGTCTGCAGGAAAAGAAACCCAGAGCAGATCGAGAGACCAAGTAGCCTGGAGACGGCTGGCAGTAGGCGCCTGAGCTCGTCTTTCAGGAGGCAGAGCTGCAGGGCTGGGCTGTTGCAGGACAGCTTTCTGCTGGCTCCACCCGCTTTCCCTCAGAAAACACACAGTGTAGCAGGCACAGTGCAAACTGGATGTGAGGAAAAAACCCAAGGATGTTGGAAGTGAAACTGAAGTGTTAACTTTATTGCTTCATGGTTAATATGCAAGAAATTGAACGAAGAGTTGACATAGTGACAGGAACCTGAGTACAGAGTATAAAGAGGGGTTTCCGGACGTTAGCCCCGAGGATGGCTGCACTTAATATTTTTCATCCGTGACTTGGAAGGAGAACTGTGCAGTGTCATTTTCACATGTTCAGGGATGTTCACCTCTCAGAGGGTAAATTGTTAAGCGATAGACGTCACTGGTGAAAGAAGTACAGACAGGGTTATAAACGAGGCAGACAGAAGTCTGAGTCTTCTTGTAAAGTAGACTGAAAAGGTTAGAGTTCTTGCAATCTGGAAAAAAGAACGCTTCTAGGAAATGTAATTGATGTTTGCAAAATCATGAAGACTGTGGTAGAGGATAAATACGAGTCTACTCATCCACTCACTTTGGAATTGAGTGGCAGCTTGCAGTTTAAAGAGGTACACTTAAATAAGACTCTTCTTTCACAGCTTGGAGTTCTCAAGCCTGAGGAGAGTCACAGCCTGAGACTGAACGGAGCCAGTGCTCAGCTTGTTGGTCTCTGTGGCAGTGACTGCTGGGCTCCACGTACCTTGAATTTGCTCCAGCGGCACTTGGGTCAAAAAATCCTCCTTTTGTATTTTATCCATTTTTCCAGTTTCTACTTTTTGCTTAGAGCGATTAATCCATCTATATTTATTGATTAGGTAGGGTTTACATCTGCTGTTTTAGTATTTTGTTTCTGTAGATCTTACGTCTTTTTTGTTCCTCTGTTTGTCCATTACTTCCTTCTTTGTATTAAATAGGATTTTTCCAGTTTACCATTTTAATTCCCTGGTTATTTCTTTTACTGTGGTTTTTAAAGATATTTTTGCTGTGGTTACCCTGGTATTAAAACCTTCTAATAACCTAGTTCAGATTAATACAGCGGAGTTTCTACAGTATAGGAAAACTTTGCCCTTGTATGGCTCCGTTACCTTCTCCCTCCTTCGTGCTTTTATTGTCATACAAACCATTTCTGTACATTGTAATTCCATCAACATTGTTTTATAACTGTTGCTTTACATAATTGTCTTTTAATGGTGGCTCAGATGTTGAAGAATCTGCCTGTAATGCGGGAGACCCAGGTTCAATCCCTGGGTTGGGAAGATCCCCTGGAGAAGGGAATAGCTACCCACTCCAGTATTCCTGCCTGGAGAATTCCATGGACAGAGGAGGCTGGCGGGTGACAGTCCATGGGGTTGCAAAGACTCATACACGACTGAGTGACTCAGCACTTACTGGTCTCTTAATTTCTTGAGGTAGATTTAAGTTTCTGTCTCGTGTCTTTTCATTTCAGCCTGAAGGACTTCCTTGAATGTTTCTTGAAGATGAGATCTGCTAACGATGCATTCTTTTGGCTTTGTTTTCTGGGAATGTCTTGTATTCTCCTGTGTTTGTGAAGGATGGTTTTGCAGGACAGGGCCTTCAGCCTCTCGGCTGTGTCCTGCTGCTGCCTCTGCCCCGTGGCTCTTCGGCCGCTCGCGCTGCGGCCACTCCTCTGTTCCTTGAGGGCATGGACGATTCTCTTTGACTCTTTCTCATTTGATTATGGTGGGTTTGTACCTGGTACTCTTTGAGTTGATCCTGCTTGGCATTCAGTGGACTTCTCGGATGTGTAGATGAGTGTTTTTTGTCAAACCTGGGGAATTTGGGGCCATTATTTCTTCAAGTGCTCCAACTGTTATCACCACTTCTGGCAGCTGTTGTGTTAAATAATTGCCTCTGATTGTTTTGATACTTGTCCCAGGAAAGAAGCTTTTTGAGGTGAGCTGGTGCTGAATCAGACCCAGTAAAGATCAGCCCTGTGAGTGGGACTTAACAGGGGACTACCAGACAGGTCAGATAATGACAGTACTTTGGAGCTGGGTTCTGGGGGGCTTCATGCCGCTCTACCCGCTCCGGTGTTTGCTGGCCTGCTAGCTGGTCTTCCTGGTTATCATGACGGTGAGGCTGCCGGTTTCCAAGGCTTCTGCTGAGCTGGGGAGAGGGTCGTAGGACAAGTTACAATGCCACACAGCTCATTTTGCTGCTGAGATCCAGCCCTTTTTCTTGAATAAATGCTTCTTGGACTACTGTAAGTCTTTGGTTAATTTCCAGAGTTACAAAGAAGTTGATTCAGATCACCTTTGCTGTCCAGGGGCCCAGCTGAGGCACCTCACTGGCAGACACCTCCAGGGCCCTCACGAGCAACGAGACACTATCACTTGGGAAATGGCAAGGGTTTCAATGTTGGACAAAGACCAGACAAATTCTTTATTATACGACACAGGCTTACACAGCTAACGAGTGGTGGACCAGTGAACCAGTTCTGTCTGATTCTAGAGCCCTTGGTCTGTCCACTACTCCTCTTTGTTTTTATTTTTTTATCTATTAAGGCTCAAAGGTAGGGACCCCCTAATGGTCCAGTGGCTGAAACTCGGCTTTCCAGTGCAGTGGGTACGGGTTCAGTCCTGGTCTGGCAGCTACGATCCCACATGCCTCGAGGCCAAAAGACCAGCATGTAAAGCAGAAGCAGTGTTGTAAAAGATGCAGTAAAGACTTTAAAAAAAAATGCTAAAGGCTTATTTTTTTTAAAGGCCCATATACGGACCGGTGACTTGCCTAAAGTCACACAGCTAGTGACTCACAATGGGGCTTGTCCTCAGTACTGATCACCAACGTGCTCTTTGCCACAAGGCAATTTTTTTTTCATGTTGGGATAGATTTGACCTGTTCTTGTTAATTTTGCTGCTAGTATGGCAGGCCCAGTTAGTGAAGACTGGGGTTTTGCTTCATTTTTATTTCTGTTGTTGCAGAATACTATTTGTCAGTTAAGTTGTACCAGTTGTTAGTGTTCATCATTGTTAATTATATTTTATTCATATTGAACAAGTTTAAAAATCTAGTGAAAGATTCAGTACTTTCAACATTTGTAAAGATTATAAGTCCTTTCTGATGTACTGTTTTCTTTTTAAAAGTAAGAAATATTGATAGAATAAAATCAACCCATCATTATTTCCAGCCAGCACGGGGCTGCTTTTCTAGCGTTGGGCTTAATGTGTGCCGCGCTCTGCTTCTAGGGAGCATCCACTGTATTTTCCATGCGACTGGGCACCACTACACTTGGAAGAAAGTGACCACAACGGTGCACAACATCATCGTGGGCAAACTGTGGATTGACCAGGTGAGCAAGGGGCCTCTGCGTGCTTCTGAAGCCCAGAAGCGCCCTCGTGTCCATCTCTGCAGGGTTTAGGGCTCGGGACCTGGACCCAGAGTGCTGCTCCTGCTCTGTCTGTTACCGAAGGGCTTCCTCTCCGGCAGCAGCCACACTCCCAGCTGCTGACGTGCTGTACCACAAATGACCACCTGTAAATGACCAGGTCACCGCATTCATTCGGTGACTGCTCTCCTAGGACTGGGTTAGGCACCAGGAAGGCTCCAAGAAAGTAGTAAGCTCGGCTCCCAGCCTCCATCATGTGATTACACATCAGACATTTATTGCCGGGTGGAGCGCAGGGTCTCTGGGGTACCAAGTCAGATGGGGCATTGTCCCTCAAGAGTTATTTTATCATTGGAGACTTTTGACAAATATGTGTAGGATGAAAAGTATTTGACAAAATGACCCACATAAGAGGTGTACTAAGATAATATCTAATTAATTATCAATTTGCTCTTAAGACAATGGTTGCAGTAAACTTAGGAAAAAAGAGGGAATATTGTCCGAGCAGTGGGAGAGGCTTCACAGTAGGTATGGGAATGAAGCTGAGTCTTCAAGAGTGGATTGGGGTTCACAAGATAGAAAGGAGGAGAGAATGAAATGAATAAAATACAGAAAGGCCCACCGCGTGTAGTCTTGAGACTGTGAGTAGAATCCTTTGATTTAAGCACAGAGTTCATGAAGACTGAGTGGAGGACTGGTTTGGGAAGGTAGATTATTATGTGAATGTCAGTGTGTGTGCTGAAGGTTGGATTACGCCACCTAACTTGGCACACAGTTTTTTTTTTTTTAAAGTCATTTGGCCTTGATTCCAACCAGGAATACCAAGATGATAAAAGCATTTCACAGCATCTCAAGAATGACTGAGACTTGAATCTTAAGTGTACAAGCTCTAGAACGTAAGACTGAAAAGAACAAAATTATGAGGCGTGGGGCTTAGCATATATCCAAGTCATTCAGTCTTAATAAAACAATCCATGGTTCTTTTCTTTTCATAGTCTGGTGAAATTGACATTGTGAATCACAAGACGGGAGACAAGTGCAATCTCAAATTTGTTCCTTATAGCTACTTCTCTCGGGACGTAGCGAGAAAGGTAAGAGAAGTTGGAATTAAAGTGTTTTTCACCGAGTGTATGTCCTGTAGAAAGTCTGTTCCTTTGGAGCTGGCACAGACGGGTGTGTGTGTGTTCAAAAAAAGGAGCGGTAAAGGAGAACCTCAGCAAAAGACAGTTAGAAAGTAAAAGTCAAGAGCAGTGAGAGATTAGAATTGGCCCAGTGGTGAGGGGGCTTTCACTGCCGTGGGCCCAGGTTTGATCCCTGGTCAGGGAACTAAGATCCTGCAAACTGAGCAAAGGTGGCAAACAAACAAACAACAGAACCACGAGAGACTGAGAATGGGGGACGCTGCGGCAGGACCGAGGGGAGGGCTGCAGGGAGCAGGCACGGCAGCGAGGCCCCTGTGAAGTCAAGCCAGGCGTCCGTCACCACCGCGGCGGAACTGTGCCGGGGATTGTGTTGGGAGAGTGAAGAGGTCCGTCTGTGGTCTCTGATTTCTGAGAAGAACACAACGTAATCCCCAGTATGGTCAGACCCTTCTGCATACATCGTAGGACAAAAACCGCTGTACCACCGAATGGTGACGAAGCTCCCATTCATGACGCTGTTCCTTTGAGCAGTTCAGGCACACGCTCCCGGAGTAAGTCAAGCGGTCCCCGGAGTCTGTGCAGCAGGGTGCGAGCAGCATATGCCCCAGGGCCAGGGCGTCCGGGGCGCGGCCTCTGTGCAGCCCTCCTGAGCCTGCTCTCCACCCCTAGGTGACGGGGGAGGTGACCGATGCCTCGGGGAGAGTTCACTTCGCGCTGCTGGGCACGTGGGATGAGAAAATGGACTGCTTCAAAGTGCAGCCGGTCCCCGGGGAGAACGGGGGTGACGCCCGGCAGCGCGGCCACGACGCGGAGGAGAGCAGGGTGCTGCTCTGGAAGCGGAACCCTTTACCGTGAGTATCTCGCCGGCCCCTCCCCTGCCCTCCGGCTTCAGTCTGCGCGGACCAGCGCCATGGTGGACGCCTGCAGAGGACCCCAAGGCGGCCCTGTGGGGTGGGGTTGTCGCCTGCTTTGTCCCAGGAGAGTTCAAACGACTCAGACCACACCTGCCAAAAAATAATTTGGTGTCTCCTAAAGGTCCTTTGGTGGACAAGGAAATGGCAACTCAGTCCAGTGTTTTCTTGCCTGGGAAATCCCGTGGACAGGGGAGCCTGGCAGGCTGCAGTCCATGGGGTCACAGAGTCAGACACGACTTGGCAACTGAGCATGCACACACCCAGAGGTCCTTCAGATTGTGATTCAGAAGAATATTTTTCTGTAATTTAGAGCAAAACTGTTCAGAAACGGCCAAGGAATAAAGATGCCTACCACCTGTGGCCTAAAGGCTTATGGCAATATGATGGTTCCTGAGATAATGTCCAGGACGTTGGAAATAATTAAGACGGAGACCGTTTGTCTGCTGTCATCATTTAATATGTTTAGTCCTTAGTGATAGCCAAGGTTATCCCAGAAAGTGGTGAAAAAAAAGCAAAAGGAAACAGGCTTGAGGTTTTATTTAGTAGAATGTTTCAGTCTTCGTAATTTCAACTGAGCATAACCCACACCCAGAAAACAATCCAGCTAGGGGGCCCTGGGAGGGGAGGGGATGGTCCCGCCCGGTCTCAGTTAGGCTCCCCGACAGGCTCTGTGGACACCTGGGGCTGTATCCCTGGGGCGAGCTCAGCTGTGCTCTGGCTCTCGGGGCTCTGGGCTCTGGCGTTGCCCGTCCCTTCCTGACCCCTGCCCTGCAGGAAGAACGCGGAGAACATGTACTACTTCTCCGAGCTGGCTCTGACCCTCAACGCCTGGGAGGCCGGCACTGCGCCCACCGACAGCCGGCTGCGGCCCGACCAGAGGCTGATGGAGAACGGGCGCTGGGACGAGGCGAACGCGGAGAAGCAGCGCCTGGAGGAGAAGCAGCGGCTTGCGAGGAAGAGGCGCGAGGCCGAGGCCGTGAGGGCCACGGAGGACGGTAAGGGCGCCCCGCCGCGTGTCCGCGCCCCGGTTGAGGGAGGCGCCCGCGGCCCTGATCCCGCCTCCCCGCCTCCTGCCCGACAGGCGCGGCCCACGACCCCTACAAGGCGCTGTGGTTCGAGCGCAGGAAGGACCCGGTGACCCGGGAGCTGACGCACATCTACCGGGGCGGCTACTGGGAGTGCAAGGAGCGGCAGGACTGGGACTCGTGCCCCGACATCTTCTGAAGGAGCCGCCGGGGAGGAGGAGCCCGCGGACTGCTGCCGGGCCGCCGCCGAGCTCGTCTGTCTTAACCAATCACTTCTTGTTCCGAATCAGTCACCAGAAGCAGACCCCGTTGGTGGTGATTGGCTGGTTGCCTTAGCTGACTGACCCTGAAATCAACATTCTGACCCCCGCGTGCGTGTCGGGGAGGCGCCCCCCCACGTCCCCGGAGTCGGGGGGGCCCACTCGCCCCCGCGAGATGCTGGCCCTCACCCCCCGGAGCAGCCACTCAGCCAGGCCCGCGGAGCACGCTGCTGCGGGGCGCCCGGCGCTGTGCAGTGGGAGCTGATCCTAGAGGTTCCCTCAAAAAAGAAGCACGCTCAGACTTGGCGACGGACCGTGGTGAGCGCCGTGGTGGAGCCGAGGTGCGGCCCAGGAGACGCCCGGGGTCGCACGACCCGCAAGAGGTTCGTCTGCAGGACCCGCACGCGCAGAGGCCATGCTTGGAAGGAAGTGACTTCGCTCGTTGGCACAGCCCGCTGCTCTTCTCCGCCTTCCCTGACGGCCGGGCGCAGAAGGGTCGCCTTGTCCTCACGGGGAGCTTTACGGACTCGCTCAGGCAGAGAGCTTCGGAGAACCCGGAGCACGAGGCCGCGTGGACACGGCTGGCCGCCGCGCCCTCCCGCCCCCTCACCCCACCGTCCCCGCCGCCTTCTCCTCTGTTCTCCTGGCTGCTCACTCTCTCTTTCTGTCTTTCTGTCTGTCTCCGGGCACAGTACCCGCTTAGGTTTGTGCCCCGAGGGACAAAGCATTACCTGCCCCGTTCTGACAGACTTCAGAATCCGAAGGAAGGCGTTTATCCCGAGTGAGTTTTCACCATCTCTCAGAGCCCACGGACTGAAGCCACTGCTGGAATAATGTGTTAATATCTGTATATTATATATATGTAGAGAAAAGGCCGAATTTTCTGTTTGATTTCCCTCCCTCCCGTTAAGACTCTTGCTCTCGGATCTCACTTGTCTCCCCGGACTCTCGGTCACCCGGCAGGGTCTGTGTCCGCGGGTCGCATCCTGGGCGCCCACTGCAGTCTCAGCTCCGCTCCCCTCCTCACCCCACTCTGCAGGACAAAGCCCTGCCCCCTTGCCCAGCGTTCTGTCCTCCTCCGGGGACAGAGTGGGTAGATGGGCAGGAGGGGCGTTTCCCGCTGCAGCGCCGCGTAGCTGGTCCTCCTTCCTGGGAACTGGGGCTGGGTAAGAGAACCGCGCCTGTTTGGCCCCGGTTTCCTTCTTTTTTTGTTCCGTGTTTCGTTTCAGTTGTCTTTGAAATCTGACCCCCGTGCCGCCCACCCTTGGTGAGGATCGCAAATCGAGGTGCCTTCCTTGTCTGCTCTTCCTGAGTGTTCTGTTTGTGTTCCCTAACTGCCGAGCCTCAGCCAGCATGGGTCCCTGGGGGGAATCATTCCAGGGGAAGCCGGCCCCGCAGGGAAACTGGATTTCTGCCGGGGAACCAGGCCTGCTCCTACCCCGCCCGCCCCCTCCCTGGCGGCTGTCGGGAGCTGCCTCCGGGGACTCGCTTCCCAGCACGAGCGAGGGGTTACGGCAGGTCTGCCGCCTCCAGGGAGGCCCACGAAGCAGCGACCCGCTCCTGGGGTGGGTGCTTCGGCCGGTGGGACCCCCCGGAGACTGAACTCCCTGCTCTGTCGCCCCATCCCTGCCTCCTCCTCCATCTGCACTACGTTCCCAGCCTGATCCTCAGATTCCTGCTCAAGGAAGAGGCTTCGAGTCCTTCAGGTGAAATAGTCACACGGAAGCAAAACAAAACTATATATATTTTCTTTTTTTTTTTTTTTGCCTTATTGTTTTTTTTTTCCAAGAAAACTACTAAATTAAATAATTTTTAAAAAGTCAGATTGTCTGTCTGATTCACTTCTACTTAGTAGGAGGCAGCGGAAAGAGGTGGAGAACTGGCCCCACGGTGATTTGTTTTTCGGGAGTCAGGGAACTTGATCTTCATGGGAAACTGGGTGAAAAACTCGGCATGGGTTTCCAGATGTTTGAATTTAATTTCACCCGCCCGTATAAATTCTCAGAGTCTTAGCTGATCCATGCAGGGATTCAAATTCTGTGTTTTGAAGAATAAGCAACTGAGAGGTGATTGGAAGACCTTGGAAAGACGCAAGGACGCTGAAAATGCTGGTTTAGGTTTTCTCTGAGAAGTTCAAAGGGGGAGAAGCTGGGCACGGTGGGGGTGGGGGTGGGGGGGGTGGAGACCTTGGAGGAGGGCACTGCCAATTCTGGCCTGGGGGAGCGGCCCCTGTCTTCAGCCTGTGTTTCTGTGTCCAGGGTCCTGAGACTGGAGCGCTCAACGTTGCCTGACTTCCACTTAAACAATTTTTAAGCCGTTCATGTTAGTCGTCAGGCTGAATATGAAGAAAGACGCCCAGAAAATAAACTAATTTACTCAAGGTCACATAGTTGATTGGTTAGTCACACCACTGGAATTCCAAGCAGGGTTTGTTTAACCCTGGAGTTTGCGACCTCTGCAACCTTGTGTTCTGTGAGACACTGGGCTGGAAGGCAGTGGGTAGCTAAGTCATTTCCTCCTCCTGGGCTAAACATCGTGAAGACATGGGTATCTGTCTTTCCAGAAGCTTCTTAATGTGGATAATACTGTGTGGGGAGTCCTACCTGAAGGAAGGAGCGTTCTTGAAGTTCGTCCTCCTGACGCCTTCACTTCTCAAGGCTCTCATGCCCACAAAATCAGTTGCATTGTCAGGGTTAACTTTTTCGAGCCTGGTTCTTGGGAAGGCCACTGATCTGGCACAAGTCATTTGCCCGATTCCCATTATGGGCTGGGTGTGAAGTATCAGCAGTGGTTTTTCTGGCAGCTACAGCATGGTAGTAGACCCCTGACGTTTGTGAGGCTGCATCCTGCAATCTTGAATAGCAGGTGGTGTGTAATGTCCTCCAATAAGGGCAGTTGAATGTACCCAAAACATTTCAACATCCTTCTTCATTTTTTTTAACTTATTATTTTGTGTTGGGGTAAAGCTGATGAACGATGTGGTGAAAGTTTCAGGTGAACAGCCGAGGGATTCAGCCATGCACATACGTGTATCCGTTCTCCGCCCCGCCCCATCAAATCCCCTCCCATCCAGGCTGCCACATAGCATTCAACAGAGTTCCGTGCGCTGTACAATAGGTCCTGTTGGTTATCCATTTTAAATAAAACACAGCGTGTGTGCATATCCATCCCAAACTCCCTAACTGGCCCTCCCTGCACCGCTCCCCACACAACCCTAAGTTCATTTTCTAAGTCTCTTAGTCTCTGTTTTGTAAGTTCATTTGTATCCTTTCTTTTTAGGTTCCACTTGTAAGGGACGTCATATGATATTGCTTTTCTTTCTTTCTTCACTCAGTGTGAGGCTGTCTAGCTCCATCCTTTCAACATCCTTCCTTCAGTCCTTTAAGGGGCTGCTGTGACATGATGGGCTGGGGCAGAGATCCCCCGGAGTCTACCTTCCTCATGATTCACAGTTATATATGACTCACCAAAATGACACAGTATTGCATCTGTCAGGGAACTCTGCCCAGTCACTCAGTCGTGTCCAACTCTTTGTGACCCCACGGACTGCAGCCCGCCAGGCTCCTCTGTCCATGGGATTATCCCAGGCAAGCATACTGGAGTGGGTTGCCATTTCCTTCTCCACAGGGACCTCTGAAGTCCCGCAAAAACATTAAACCTCTACATTTCAAGGATCTGCTCTACTTGCAGCAAGACAAATGAAAATCAACTTATAGTCCTAAAAGGAAGTGTAGAAAAATCACTACAACGTATTCACTATAAGGTATATATCTTGTGAAGCTCTTAACATTGTTATAAAAACTTAAGAGTTTGCTTCTAAAGGTTTATAAAGCTTTTGCCCAGTAATATGCCCTGCCCTGTGGGAAGCATTCCCGAAGCCGTCCATGGTTTTCCGTTCCAAAGTTCATAAACGGTGGTTACATTCTCCTCAGGCTTTCCTCCCTACTGTCTTTTCAGGTAAAGTGCTCCTCTTGGGGTTCACCTTGATTCCCCAAGGGAAGCTAACAAGCTGATTAGATGCAGTTTCCTTAAAGGTGAAAACTGGAGATCTCAGATTCTTCTATAAATAGCCTTGTGGAAGTCACACCTGAGTTTGATCAGGTGATTTTAGAAGTTAGTAAAGAACCAGATGTTTGAGCTTCCCTGTTGGCTTAGACGGTACAGAATCTGCCTGCAATGCAGGAGACACCGGTTTAATCCCTGGGTCGGGAAATCGCCTGGAGAAGGGAATGGCAACCTACTCCAGCATTCTTGCCTGGAAAATTCTATGGACAGAGGAACCTGGCAGGCTACAGTCCATGGGGTCGCAGAGTCGGGCACAACTGAGTGACTAACACACACCAAAAAACCAGTTGGCCCTGAGATAGATACGGCTAAGTATGTTTTCATTCATTCATTAAACACTGACTTCCAAGTTGTTACATAATATACATTAGGGATAACGAGCTCAGAAAAATGGACAATTACAATCTAGGTTGATAAATGGCACTGTAGAGAGGCAACACGCCTATAGGGAGTAGGGAGGGGGGATAAAGACGTTCACGGAAGCCTTCCACAACTAGGAGAACGTATCTGAGTTGAGAGTTGCAAGTTAGAGGAAGAGCAAAGTATAAAGTGCTGCATGGACCAAAAATTAAGGACCCAAATCAAGGAAAGCATCCTGAGTTTGGACGGCTATACGAATGGCTGGAGTTTAGGGTCAGGGAGAGGACGCTGATTGGGTGATGGACAGAGGTGAATCCCAAGTCATGGAAGTCTTTATACTTTGGTGTTCAAAGAAGTCTTGGTTTTTGTTTTCAGTGAGGGAGCCAGAGAGAGATCTGGAAGCAGGATCGTGAGTCCCAGTGTGGAAAATGAGTGCTACTCAATCAATTAAGAGGCTGGAGAAACTGTGAGAATGAGAGGTGCAAGAATTCCAGGAATATTGAACAGGGATGAGTAGCACTTGAGCATGACTACTGGTGGGGAGCAGAGGGAAGGAGGAAGGAATCTGTGTTTTTCTGGCTCTGGAAACTTGGCTGGAAGGTGGCAGCTAGCTAAACAAGTCTAGAGGAAAGACAGGTTCACTTGGGGCATTCCGAGTTGGAGGAGCCTGTGGAGAGCTTAAGGAAGCAATTTAAAACATGGGCCCAGATTCACTTTGCTGTCCACCTGAAGCAAACACAACATTGTAAATCAACTATATCCCAATAAAAATTAAAGTCATCCAACCAAATGTAATGGCTACATTTTTGTGAAGACTGAGGAATGAGATGCTGAGAGGCTGCACATTGAAATCACCTGGAAGTTAAAAATATGTATAATTCTTAGCCCCATCTGCAGAGATTCTTATTCACTTAGAGCTTGGGCTAGTGCAATTTTATATATATATAATATATGAATGCAAAAGGCCAAAAATTATGAAATGGGAGAAGGTGGGCTAAATCAGCATATTAGGGGATATTATTAAACTATAGATTGCTTCTCAGAGTTTGAGAGGTCTGAGTCAATTCTACTTTTTGACCATGTCTGTATGTTTCAAAATTTTTAAATGCCAAGATGAGATTACAACAATTGAGATTTTGTTGTTCAGTTGCTAAGTCATGTCTGACTCTTTCCGACCCGATGGACTGCAGCACACTAGGCCTCCCTGTCCATCACTATCTCCCAGGAGTTTGCTCAAACTCATGTCCACTGAGTCACTGATGTTATCCAACCATCTCATCTTCTGCACCCCCTTGTCCTTCTGCCCTCAATCTTTCCCAGCATCAGGGTCTTTTCCAAACAGTTGGTTCTTTGCATCAGGTGGCCAAAGTATTGGAGTTTCAGCTTCAGCATCAGTCCTTCCAGTGAAAATTCAGGGTTGATTTCCTTTAAGATAGACTGATTTGATCTCCTAGCAGTCCAAGGGACTCTCAAGAGTCTTCTCCAGCACCACAATTAGAAAGCATCAGTTGTTTGGTGCTCAGCTTTCTTTATGGTCCAACTCTCACATCCATACATGACTACTGGAAAAACCATAATTTGACTACAAGGACCTTTGTTGGCGAAGTGATGTCTCTGCTTTTTAGTACTCTGTCTAGGTTTGTCATAACTTTTCTTCCAGGGAGCAAGAGACTTCTAATTTCATGGCTGCAGTCACCATCTGCAGTGATTTTGGAGCCTAAAAAAATAAAGTCTGTCACTGTTTTCACTTTTACCCCATTTATTTGCCGTGAAGTGATGGGACCAGATGCCATGATCTTAGTTTTTTGAAGACTGAGTTTTAAGCCAGCTTTTTCACTCTCAGCAAGAGGCTCTTTAGTTCCTCTTCATTTTCTGCCATAAAGGTGGAATGATCTATATATCTGAGGTGGTTATTTCTCCTGGCAATCTTGATTTCAGCTTGTGATTCATCCAGCCTCTCATTTCACACGATGTACTATTCATATAATTTTAAATAAGCAGGGTGACAATATACAGCCTCAACAAAATTGAGGTACACTTTAAATGTTTAGATTTAGCAAATCAATGCTTTTAACATACAGATACCATGATATTAAAAAGTAGAGACATTACTTTGCCAACAAAGGTCTGTCTAGTCACGGCTATGGTTTTTCCAGTGGTCATGTATGGATGTGAGAGTTGGACTGTGAAGAAGGCTGAGCGCCGAAGAATTGATGTTTTTGAACTGTGGTGTTGGAGAAGACTCTTGAGAGTCCCTTGGACTGCAAGGAGATCCAACCAGTCCATTCTGAAGATCAGCCCTGGGATTTCTTTGGAAGGAATGATGCTAAAGCTGAAACTCCAGTACTTTGGCCACCTCATGGGAAGAGCTGACTCATTGGAAAAGACTCTGATGCTGGGAGGGATTGGGGGCAAGAGGAGAAGGGGACGACAGAGGATGAGATGGCTGGATGGTGTCACCGACTCGATGGACGAGAGTTTGAGTGAACTCTGGGAGTTGGTGATGGACAGGGAGGCCTGGCGTGCTGCAATTCATGGGGTCGAAAAGAGTCGGACACGACTGAGCAACTGAACCATGACCCTATGTATAATACTTCATCGGGAGGTAATATTGAAAATTTACATTGGAAATCTTTACGAATGGCCTTCCTAACTGTTCTCTTCCATACATGTCTTGAAACCACTTTGACAATATCTGAAAAATTCCACATGTTCGTATCTTTTGGCTTTGTGAAATCTGCCTTCTCACAAGAAAAACAAATACAAAAGGATAGTCATTACAGTATTGTTTTTAATAATGAAAACTGAGGGACAAATTAAAATGTCCATCATTAGGAATTTGATTAAGTGTATGTGTTATATCCACACAACCAATACGGTGTAAGCATTAAAAAGAATGAAATATGTCTACATAGCTAACATGAAAAAAGTCCATGATTTATTTTTACATGAGAAAAACAAATAGCAAGGTAGTTAGAAAAAGAGAAAAGTAAAATTATTACTTTTAGCTTATAAACAGAGGCCTTGCCTGCTGCTAAGTCGCTTCAGTCGTGTCCGACTCTGTGTGACCCCATAGACGGCAGCCCACCAGGCTCCCCCGTCCCTGGGATTCTCCAGGCAAGAACACTGGAGTGGGTTGCCATTTCCTTCTCAAATGCATGAGAGTGAAAAATGAAAGTGAAGTCACTCAGTCGTGTCAGACTCCTAGCGACCCCATGGACTGTAGCCCACCAGGCTCCTCCATCCTTGGGATTTTCCAGGCAAGAGTACTGGAGTGGGGTGCCATTGCCTTCTCCGCTACCTCCGGCTAAAAGTATATCCCAATCCTTCTTTTGCTACAATGGAGCAGATATTTAATTACAGATGCGAGGAAGCCACTTTCCGGAAGTTGCCGAAATAGCTCAGTTGGGAGAGCGTTAGACTGAAGATCTAAAGGTCCCTGGTTCAATCCCGGGTTTCGGCAGTGGTTTTAGGCGTCACCACCAACGATATTCCCTGAATACCCGCTATGGTTTGCATCCTCGTCTCCCCCTTCGGTGAGGGGAACCTCATTTGCCCTTGGATCGACAGGAAGCACTGGTCCCTACACCTTTGCTTTTAAGCTGGTCAATATCAAGTCAGTGTCCCTTTCCCTTCCCTTAAGTGTGTGAGGAACCAGCTCTCCCCATGCACCACAGGCCCTTCGCTTTTCTTTAAATTTATTTTTAGTTAGAGGATAATTGCGTTACAGTAGTGTGTTTCTTTCTGCAGTCAGCCGTAGGCAGACACGCCCCTCCCTCGTGAACCCCCCTCACTCCCACCCCAACCATCCCTGGAGGCGTCACAGCACGGATTTGAGCTCCCTGCCTCGGCCGGCCAGTTCCCAGCGGCTCTCTGTTTCATATGTGATAAAGTGTATTTTTCAACGTTACTCTTGGACTCTTCCCTCCCTCTCCTCCCCCGCCTGTTCCCTCTGTCTGCGTCTCCACGGCTGCCCTGCAAAGAGGTTCTTCAATACCATCTTTGTAGAGTCCACACACACGCCTTAACATACATTTGTTTTTTCTCTTCCTGACTTACTTCACTCTGTAAAATAAGCGCCAGGCTCTTCTACTTTATTCTCTTTCTAGTTCGTCCTGCCTTCCTGGTTCGGACCACGCTCCGCGAGCTGCGGGAGTTCCAATCTTCCCCGCGCGTCCGGGGGCGGCGGCTCCCGGCTCTGCAGGTGGGTTTTGCGGGCAGGGAGCCGCCACGTGCGGGGTGGGGGGCTGTCCTCGGGGGTGGCCACAGCCTGCGCCCTCTCTCTGCCAAAGAGATCCTCCACTGCAGCTTGGTTTGACGACACAAGGACAGCTTTCGGTGATGGTGGCGGTGGCCGGGTGAGGTGGGGTGAGGGGTTGGAATTCCTTTCTGGTTTATGTCTGCACTAGGGTTACCAAATCAAATACACGGCGCCCAATTGAATTTAAATTTCAGAGAAACAATGACTATTTTTAGTATAAGCATGTCCCAAAGAGCGCATGGGACATAATAATTACATACTCGTTATTTTTCTGAAATTCAAATTTAACTGTAATTTTATTTGCTAATCGCAAATCGCTGTTGTCCACCCCATATCCACACCGCTCAGACTTGGATGCGCCCTCCCACCCCCACCCCGCCCCCACCCCCATCCCGAAGGCGCCTCGGCAAAGATAGTCAGAAACTCTCATCAGCAGGAAGTGGATTTCAGAAGAGACCGGTAGTTTCTTGTTCTTAACAGCTCGCAGGTTTCAAAAGGCATCAGTTGATTTGTTCTCGTCACCACCAGACAAGACCTCGGGTGGGGACCACCAGGGAACACCCCAGGAATCGCCATCTTCCCGGGTTCCAGGTGTCCAGTGCTGCCCACATTGGTCTGGGATGGGGGCATCAAGGAAAGGGAGATTTGAAAGCTCTGGACTGAATCTTGAAAACAAACAGAAAACATCGAAAAATTTGTTGAGATAATGAGCCACTTCATTCCAGGCAGTGCAATGGCACACACAAGTAAAAGTGTTAGTTGCTTCAGTCATGTGCAACTCTTTGCAACCCTATGGACTGTAGCCCACCAGGCTCCTCTGTTCATGGGATTCTTCAGGCAGGAACACTGGATTGCCATGCCCTCCTCCAGGGGATCTTCCTGACCCAGGGATCGATCAGGGGCCTCTTACTTCTTGGGCATTGGCTGCAGGTTCTCTGCCACTAGGCACCTGGGAAGCCCCATGGACCACCCTCTCTCAGGCAAGGCTCCATTTTTCGCCAGCTCCCAGGCTGGGACACAGGGAGAGAGGCAGGAGGCCTACACCTCACGTTCTGAAAACTCAAGATGTGATGAAAGTCGGCATGGAGGACCTGTGATTTGCTCTCCCCTTTCTGTTAACCTGTGCCAAGAGAGCCACTGAGGAGGAGCTTCATCCCCCAAATCTTTGTGCTTTTGGGTGGAAGGATGCATTTTGATAAGGGACTCTGAAAAAGTCAATGATGATCAAAGAAAGGAAAAAACAACAACAACAACAACAGTGGATTAATGTCAGGCAGAACAAACTTTGCGTGATTTATGTCAATGTGTGTAAGAGTGGATTTGATGTGTCAATATAGCAGCTCTGGTACATAAATGCCGGGTGAGATGGTGCTATGAAGGTATTCTTTAGATATTATTAACATTTAGATCAGCAGACTCTGAATAAAGCAGTGGAGTACCCTCCATAACGCAGGTGTGCCTCATCTAATTATCTGAAGGTTTAAGAACAAAGATTGGGGTTTCCTAATGGAGAAGGAACTCTCCTCAAGACTAACATCGAAAACCTGCCTGAGCCTACAAATGGCTGCCCTGCTGAAGTTGGCCTAGAGACTGCAAAATCAACTCTTACCTGAATTTCCAGCGTGTTGGCCAACCCAGTAGATTTTAAACTTGCCAGCCCCCACAGTCCCCTGAGCCAATGAAGTAGTAGTCTCTCAGTCCTGTGTGACTCTTTGTGACTCCGTGGACTGTAACCTGCCGGGCTCCTCTATCCATGGATTTTCCAAGCAAGAATACTGGAGTGGGTTGTCATTCCTTTCTCCAGGGGAAATTCTCAACCCAGGGATTGAATCTGGGTCTCCTGCATTGCAGGCAGATTCTTTACTGTCTGAGCCACCAGGGAAGCCCTGATAAAATAAGTCGTCTCGATCTATCCACCAGGCTGCTGCTGCTGCTGCTGCTAAGTCGCTTCAGTCGTGTCCAACTCTGTGCGACCCCAGAGACGGCAGCCCACTAGGCGCCTCTGTCCCTGGGATTCTCCAGGCAAGGACACTGGAGTGGGTTGCCATTTCCTTCTCCAATGCATGAAAGTGAAAAGTGAAAGTGAAGTCGCTAGTCGTTCGGACTCTCAGCAACCCCATGGACTGCAGCCCACCAGGCTCCTCCGTCCATGGGATTTTCCAGGCAAGAATACTGGAGTGGGGTGCCATTGCCTTCTCCAGATCCACCGGGATGGCAGGCTTTAAAGTGTTACACACAGGTAAGATGGAAGGATGAGATAGTAGTTATTGCTCCTGAGGAAAAAGTGCTCTGAACAACGTCAACCACCTCGGGACCATGAGGGTGGGCATTATATTCCTAGGAAATGTTGGGCCTTTGCCTTAAAAAGGCAAATTCTTCCCAGTTTCTAGCCTGAAGAATGTCTTCCAGAGGTATTTAGATAGAAACAAGAGGCCCGGGGAAGACAGGTGTTACTTGCCTGCAAGTAACAAGCTTGAAAGCTTGGCACACTCCTACTCGCCTTTCAGGGCACAGTTCTACTTCTCCCCGCACCCCTGCTGGCAGGTCCTTCTCTCCTGGCCTTCTAAGCATTCCTCTGTGTTATCTGAGCACTTCCATCTTCCTGGATTAAAGCATTAATTACACGGCTCCAAAGGTCCCTAGACAGCATATTAGAAAGTGGAGACATTACTTTGCCAACAAAGGTCCCTTCAATCAAAGCTGTGGTTTTTTCAGTAGTCCTGTATGGATGTGAGAGTTGGACTATAAGGACAGCTGAGCACTGAAGAACTGATGCTTTTGAACTGTGGTGTTGGAGAAGACTCTTGAGAGTCCCTTCGACTGCAAGGAGATCCAACCAGTCCATCCTAAAGGAAATCAGTCCTGAATACTCATTGGAAGGACTGATGCTGAGGCTGAAACTCCAATACTTTGGCCACCTGATGCGAAGAACTGACTCATTGGAAAAGAGCCCGACGCTGGGAAAGATTGAAGGTGGGAGGAGAAGGGGATGACAGAGGATGAGATGGTTGGATGGCATCACCGACTCGATGGACATGAGTTTGGGTGGACTCCGGGAGTTGGTGATGGACAGGGAGGCCTGGCGTGCTGCAGTCCATGGGGTCGCAGAGTCGGACACGACTGAGCGACTGAACTGAAATGAACTGAAAGGTCTGCTCCCAGCTCTATAGTGGACCCACAGCGCGGGCGAGGGAACACCAAGGATTGGGGGGGCGCGGCGTGACGAGCCCACAGGACCGAAAGGGCGCCGAAACAGGGCGTGTACGAAGCCCAGAGCGTCGCCCTCCGCTAATCCGTCTCGTGGGCCCAGGACGGGGACAGGGAAGTGCCGCGTGGCGCTTCTTGGGCGAGGAAGCGGCCTCAACCCCGCCTCGCGCGCTGAACCGAGGCCTCCGACCCCGCGCGCTCCGGGGTGAGGGCGCCGCGCGGGGTGGGGCCCTGAGGGCTGGCTTCTCCGGCCTCAGGAAGCACGTGTGCCAGGGCTCTCTACAGGAAGGCGCACCTCTCCTGTTTCACTGCAGGAACCTGCCTTCGGCTGCCAGAGAGCCGCCTAGTCCCCTCCCCTCCGCCCTCCCCACTTGGCCGCGCCCCGCCGCGGAACCTGCAGACTGGAACTGAGACGCTCGCTGGAGGAAGCCGGAAACGCCCGGAGCGCCTCGCCCACAATCCTCAGCGCCAGCCTTCGTAGGCTTTCACTCATCAGAGTGTGCTTCCGAGTCGTGAGCCCGGATAGCTCAGTCGGTAGAGCATCAGACTTTTAATCTGAGGGTCCAGGGTTCAAGTCCCTGTTCGGGCGCAATTTTGACTTTTTAACAAAAATACCGGGGTTTTTGAAAGTGAGAGCCAGGTATAGAGCCTCCGTTTGTTAGCCTCTTTCCTTTGGAAAAGGGAGTGAGATGTGGCGCGTGTACGCTGCGCACCCAGTCGCTTTCGGGGGAACAGCCCCGCAGACCCCGCAAGCCCTGGTTGCACAGGCCCCGCGAGACGCGCCGGGCGTCGCGGACGCTCTAAAGCCCGGGTTTCCGGGCAGCCGCGGGCGGGCGGCGCGGCCCCGCTGCGGAGGTGGACGGCGCGTCGGGCAGGCCGGGGCTCCCGCATGGCCGCCGCCCTCCGGTCTCACCCAGAGTTTGGAGCGGGGCAGCCCTGCTTGGTTGTGGGTGCTTTGAGGGCAGATTAGTGACTGCAGTTAAAAGATAGCGTGTTCTGCCACCCTGACGGCGGGGCGGCGCCTGAAGGGACCCGCGTCGGTCACGCGCTGGGCACCCGGCGGGCACTTGGTGGGCGGCTGTCGGTCCTCTCGTTGGCGTCCGGGGGAGAGGCCGGGAAGCGTCAGGGGGCGAGAAAAGGCGGCCTGGGACTCGGCGGGCCGTGACTGTTCCTCAGACGACAGGAATGCGGTTTCTTCCTCACTGCTCCGGAAAGCTCCGAGCTAAAAGCGGCGCACTTTGGAAGGTGAGGTTGGCAACTGAAGAAGCAGAGACGAGAGAGGAGTCTTTTTACAATTTTTCTTTAGAATTTTCCTTAACAGGGTTGAAGACGCAGCCAGCGTCGCCGAAATAGCTCAGTTGGGAGAGCGTTAGACTGAAGATCTAAAGGTCCCTGGTTCAATCCCGGGTTTCGGCAGGGCTTTTGCTGAGTGGGTCTGGAGTCCTTTCCTTTCTTTCGTGCCTTTCCAAAGGCAGGCCACCACACACGGTGAAGATGCTAAGAGCTTAAGCCTTTAAAGAAACCTGGACCCGGTCGCACAGTCACTCCACTTACACACTGTCGGATGCTGGGTCGCAGCCGTGTGGCCTGACTCATTTATAATGTGGTCAGCTCAGGTCTACAGGTGGAAGGTCTTGGGTTTGATGCCAGATATAATCACGTTGGGCTTGCAAGTTTTTCTTATCGGAGGCAGACATGAAGACAGTGTTCAAAAACGTTTGTCTCTACAGCAGGACTGGCAAATCAGGGTCCCACCAGTGCATTAGAAGAATGGTCGGGATGGTTCCTGGCTGGAGAGGTAATTTATAAGCACGTGTCACGACCTAAAATATTTCTTGCAATCTCAGTTTTCTCACCTCTCTTCTCATAAACCGTGCGTGAACTGTTACTGCTCAGAGCGAATGTTTGCAAATTTCCTGTCAGGAGCATTACCATCGTTACTCTGACGACAGGGATGCAAATGTCTTGGTTATGTGTTTATTGATGTTTTGAAAATAAACTAATTCTACACACTAGTTTTAAGATAAAAATATCCAAAGACCAAGTATCTATCATACAAAGGCTGTAAAAGACTGAGGTTGGGAGAGAAAGTTACTGGGCACTTTCCTCCCCTTTCACTTTTTCTGCAAAACCCACCCCGGTCTGGCCTGCCTGCTGGGTTGTAAACTCCGGACTGAATCAAGTGTGTTTTGCACAACCTCACCTCAGAGAGTGGTGTGGACGCATTCCAATTTGTTTCACGATTTTAAAATAACCGCCGCCCGAACAGGGACTTGAACCCTGGACCCTCAGATTAAAAGTCTGATGCTCTACCGACTGAGCTATCCGGGCTCCCTAAAATACTTCCTCTCCTAGTCTATCCACAGAAAATAGACCGCGCTGCCGTTCCTATTGGATTAAAATTCTGAGTCTTTTTGTTGATTTAGTGAGTGGTGAAACTGCAAAATCAAGTTGGAGCAGGCTCTCGGTGGAAGTCTTTTCTGATCCCGTCACAGACAGACTATGAAGAAAATATTAGTAAGTGCCGGCCAACCCCTGCTCCGACCAGAGGAGGATGCTCTCCCCCTTGCATCTCAAGGAAACATCTCAGGAGGAATTCTGATTTAGGACCCTTGGGGGGCCTCCTGGGGAGCTGGGGATTTCTAAACCCAGTCTTGGTCTGTGAAGAGCCCCAGAGCATCTTGTGGGTGGAACCTTATGAATAATTGATTAGGTTTCCTGTCTTTATTCATCAGAACCTATTCAGGACCAAGACTCGGTGGGCGTCCTCAGTGAGGCAGGAAGACACACGAGATAGATATCAAGCGCTTGGGTGGTGGGAAGCCGGTCAACACCGGAAGTTAAGGGTCCTAACTAGTCTTCCAGCGGATGATGATTGCCAGCTGAGCTGCCAATGGTGACTGGGGGCCTGAAGGCTCAGGAAGAGAATCCTGAGCAGAGGGAAGGGCAGAAGGGAAAAGACCTCCGCTAGTGAATCTGAACATTTTCCTTGAAGCTCTCATTGAAAAGTTTCAATCAGGCTGAATTTTATATTTTTAGGAAGTCCTATTACCCTGGAGGCAACCCATGTTGCCTACCGTTCTATCAAACACTGATAGATAGCCATCTATCAAGCCATCAGGCCATCAGGCACTGCAGCCATCAAGCCTTCAGGCACTGCAGCTTCCCTGTTGTGTACTCTAAGGGGAATTCAGAATGGATAAAAAACAGGATATTGGCCCTAGATAGTTAAGATGCATGTCAAAGGAATAATTTCAATAATTTCAATGACGATTGCATCATCCCATACTTAGGAAAGCACTAAAATAATTAACTTGAGATGTATGTTTTTCTATGTTTAGCAGTAATCTTTTGATGTTCAATTATATATTTTTTTCCCCTCCAGAAAAAATCCATATATATCCTGGGTCCTGCCTTACTTTCTTTGAAACAGTTCCTCAGAGCTACCTGAAAGTCTGCTTCTCTGGCTGGTCTTCAGTCAGTTCCTTGAATAAAATGTGACTCGTAAGTTGTCGGTTGTGTGTGTGTGTTTCAATTGTCAATAGTAGGCCCACCCCACCCCCCGCTTTTTTTTTCTTACTTCTGCTCCTTCATTGCCATGTTATTCATCGAGGCGTTGGATAAGATCCCTTGAAAGAGAAAGGAAGGGAAGGGAATCCTATGGAGTAGAGCCTCATAAGGGTTTTAGCTGTCCCTGGAATTCAGACACCTCCTCTGTTGGGGAAGAATAATTGTAGTTCTTTTATGGAGAAATGTACCGCGTAACTGAGCAGGATCCTAGGGGGCCTTCCTGGGACACACTCCTCCCCCCCCACTACAAGGCTACCTGTCTCTTGTTTGTAGAAAAGGTTTCCTATCCCAGGCCTCCCAAAGGCTAGCTCTAGAGGTAAGGATTGGAAACATGTAAACATCTAGTAACAAAAGCTAGCAGCTGGGCCAGGAGTTTTTATTCAGTCACTAAATCCTGTCCAACTCTTTGCAACCCCATGGACTGCAGCACACCAGGCTTCCCTGTTGTTCACTGTCTTCCAGAGTTTGCTCAAATTCATGCCCACTGAGTGGTGGTGCTATATGATCATCTCATCCTCTGTCGCCCCCTTCCTGGGCCAAGAGAACTGGTAACAATGGAAATAGATCAGCCACATAAGTCACAGAATCTTTAGTTCCTCCCTGAAAGACACAGATAACAGTATCTGATGCACATTCCTGAGGTGGTTTGCAGATGCTAAAACCACCACCAGAGGGAAAAAGCCAGCTGCACAGAGAGCAGACTGTAGCCTTGACACAAATGACTCCATCTTGAGCGGTACCAAATCTGTGGCTTGCATACTTCCAGAAATTTGCCTCAAGAAAGTGGAACCAAACTGCCCCTGGAGTTGAAGATTAACTGTGATTAAAACAAGACGAGTCCAGCCAGACCACAGCGTTACTCATTTTGAGACGACCGTCAGAGCTGGCTGTGCTGTTCTGCACACAAGACCCACTCGCTCACCCCGGACACTTCCTGGTTTTTCCCTATGAAATCTTTTTCTCTCCATCTGAAAACTTGGAGACGGTTAGGGGTACACCCGTCTTCTATCTTCCTAGGTTGCTGGCTTCCTGAATAAAAAGCTTCTTTCTTTTCCCACCAGTTCTTGTGTCTCTTGAACATTGACTTTTGAGTGAGAGCAGCTGCACCTGAGTTCATTTCCAGCTCCTGCCGCTAACCTCAGGAACTACGAACAAAGTTTAAAAAGTAATCCAGTATGGAAAGATATTCAAGTTACGTTGAACAAAAATGAACAAAAATTGCCAAACAATATGTATGCCATAATATGTGTGGAAGAGTCAAGGATGTGCACAGGAATAGACATCCTTTAAATGTGTATATCTGTATATATACGTATTAAACATGTATAAACATGTATAAACGCATACATGTATTAAATATATATATTTACATATTTGTTTTTTGCATATACATGAGATGTTTAAGAATAGAAAACAATCTAATAAAAATGACCACCTTTAGAGGAACGGCTTTGAAGTGTGTGTTTCCTCTAAGTACATCTGTATTATTGGGTAAAAAAAAAAACAAGCGCGTATTGTTTTAAATAATAAATGAAGAAAAATGTATCAGATTATTCTACTCTTCAGAGATCACATAGGCAGTCCTTCAGATCAAAGCGTCCCTGATCCTGTGTTTTCTACAGACCCCAGCAGACAAAAGAGAAAAACAAATTTCCCTCCCAGTAGGAGCTGGGTCCAGAGAAGGCGATGGTACCCCACTCCAGTATTCCAGACACTCCAGACACGACTGAGCGACTTCACTTTCACTTTTCACTTTCATGCATTGGAGAAGGAAATGGCAACCCACTCCAGTGTTCTTGCCTGGAGAATTCCAGGGATGGGGGAGCCTGGTGGGCTGCTGTCTATGGGGTCACACAGAGTGTGTGGGGGGTGGGGGGGTGTTTGGGGTGGGGGGTGGGGGGTGGGTAGGGACTTTTAATGCAGAGCCTGTGCTGGGTGTTTCCCTGTCTACACACCTGTTGGGGCTCCTGCTGTCTACAGCGATAGCTCCCTGCCTGGAACAGGTTCTCCATGGCCTTTCTTCAGGCGGTCAGGGAGAAGGTCAAAAGTCACACTTTATTCTCCAGCGTTTTAGACTTCAATTGTTTTCAGCTTGAGACAATCCGCGTGCCAAAGACACATTTTGAGATGGTGAATTTGCTCCCCTCCACTGGTAGTGAAAAATCACCAGTGAAATTAGAAGCATCTTTCACAAATGAAGGTGTGGATCCCTACGAATTATATGACATGGCTTTAACCAAGAAAAATAAAAGCAGCTCCCCCACCCCTGCCTCAGGAGTTCCCTGTCTGATGAAGTCAATCCTCTGAGGAGCTGGTGAGCTTTTGGCATAACCTCGGCTTCTACCACAGCTCTGGGTTCAAAGCTGAGTTCGGCTTTGAATGCAACTGGGGGAGCATGAAGATCTATTTGCTGTTCTCCTAAGGCAGACTAGATGGACAGGCACTGAACACGGAGAACCGAAGTCTCAGAGGGCGAAACATCAAGTGTTGATGGTGTGGAACTGGGTTGCTTGGCACAGAGAGAGTTAACTGGAGCTGTGTGCAATCTCATTTAACAAACTGTAGTGTTTTTTTTTTTCCCCCCCTATGTACTATCCCTCCATCTTTTCGTCCTCCATCCTGAAATGCCACCGTCTTCCCACTTTCCAAGTTCTTTGGTTTGGGAAGTTCCCTCCAGTCCTTAAAGTCAGGGATCTCGCCTGTCTTTGCCACAGAGATCCCGGCTTGATCCCTTCCAGAGGGCGTCCGGTCCTGAGGACTCTTAGACCGTCGGTATTGCTGCGCCCACCACAGGCAGGCCCACCTTTGTCCTGAAAAAGTTCTGTGGCACTCTATCGTGCCAGCCCACTTAATTGTGCATAGCGCTTACCACCATCTGGAATTCTATTTGCTGGTTTATAAACCATCTCTCCCCTCTCTTACTCTACTCTGCAAGCCTGCTGGTAAGGACCTTGTATCTTTGTTGCTGTTCATGTTATTTTCTGCTTATTTATTTTTTTAATCTTTGCATGCCCACAACCTCGGCATTCAGAACGGTATTTGGCACATAGCATGATCTTAAATGGCGACTGCTTATTTTATTTTTTAATTTAAATTTATTTTGGTGACTGTTTAAAAAAGCGAAAGTTTTTACTGCACACTGCCTCCTGCCCACTTCTCTACCAAGTGGCATAGCTTCACGTTGACGTGTACTTTCTAACTTTCCAAGTCGTAAATTCTGAAGTTATTGCTACATTTTCCAGGTCTGCTACAAACTTTCAGATTAAAAGGTCATCGCGCCTCAGGCTGGAAAAGCAGGACCCGTTGTACCAGAAGTGGGGTTCGAACCCACGAGGATATAAATCCATTGGATCTTAAGTCCAACGCCTTAACCACTCGGCCATTCTGGTATCTGCCAAGTAAGTCTTACTTTTACGCAAATTGAGTCATATTAAGCTACTGCTAAGTTGTAAAACAATAAAACATTTTATTCCTTTTAAATTTTATTCCTGTTGTACAAGAACAACAAGGGAATGGGAGTGGGGAGGGGCCGCTCAGCAGCTTTCACCACGGCCTGTTAATTTCCTCAGGTCGAGTTAGCAGAGGCTCTGGAGCCACATCAAAGCGATGGGGAAGACTGAAGAGGCAGGACTCACGCCTGAGGCCATCACAGCGAAGTGGGATGGGACCCCTCCCAACGTGGGCGAAGGTCGCTGGACTTGGTAGGTGATGTGTTTATCTCCCTCCGAACTCTTTCCTCATTTATCAAAAGAGAAGCGACTCTGGTGGGACTCGAACCCACAACCTTTGAATGCCTCCGTCTATCTAGAAGTCCAATGCGCTATCCATTGCGCCACAGAGCCCGGTGCTCAGGCCCCCTCCGCGCAGCTGACATCAAGGCAGAGCGGCGGCGTCTGGGGGCCGCCACGGGCGCATCCAGACCGGCTCTGCCCCGGACAAGTGGGGGCGCTCGTGTCGCCGAGGACAAGTGCGGACGGGACTTGCGGGGAGAGGTCTGAGGGCCATCTGAACGCTTCCCTCCGCGGGCCGTCACCGGCCTCCACCCTCCGCCTCACTGTGCGGAGGAAAAAGTCTCTGCGCGCGGTTTCTGTATCCCATCCTGGCGGAGGTCTGCAGCGCGCGGTTCCATAGTGTAGCGGTTATCACGTCTGCTTTACACGCAGAAGGTCCTGGGTTCGAGCCCCAGTGGAACCACGAGGCGGGGGTCGCTCTCTTTTAGAAGCATTTTAAGTTGAGACTTCTTGGGGCCAGCCGCTGCTTGAGTTTTAACTCGGGAAGTGGCGACTGCGACTCCCAACGGGGCTTCGCGCCGAGGTGCCCGTGCAGACGGGCCGCCGAGGCTGCCCCTTCGCGGCGTTTCTAGGAGCGTGCGGGCGGCCCCGCCCGGCTCAGGGCGTCGCACGCCATTGCGCCTGCGCGCTCGCGCCTGCCGGTGGGTCGGCCTCCGGGTCCCTGAGGGGGCCGCGGGCGTCGCGCGCCATTGCGCCTGCGCGCTCGCGCCCGCCAGTGGATCTGCTTCCGGGTCCCTGAGGAGGTCCGCGGGCCCTGCTCTGTTTACGCCTGCTTGGCCGCGAGGGACATCCCTACGGTCCCCTCCCTTGTTTGTTCATTACTTCACGTCCGCTGACCTGTTGCTTCATTTAAGTTTACAGTACTTTTTGAAACATTGTGTGCTGATGGTCGTGGACTTGGGCAAACCCTGGGAGACAGTGAGGGACAGGGAGGCCCAGCGTGCTGCCGCCCCTGGGGTCGCAAAGAGTCGGAGACGACTGAGCGCTGAGCAGTAACACGCGGATGCTGGAGAAACCAAACCAGCCCTCTGTTTTTACAGTGTTGTTTCCCCCGGTTAAGAATTTCTCCTTGACCAAATTGTAGCCGGCCCCTCTGAGCCCTTGTCTCAAATAGCCGGCTTATAAGGCTTGAAGAGACAGTAACACTAGTATTGCTTTTAATGAACTGTAGTGTTGGAGAAGACTCTTGAGAGTCCTTTGGACTGCAAGGAGATCCAAGCAGTCCATCCTAAAGGAAATCAGTCCTGAATATTCATTGGAAGGACTGATGCTGAAGCGGAAACTCTAATACTTTGGCCACCTGATGCGAAGAGCCGACTCATTGGAAAAGAGCCCGACGCTGGGAAAGATTGAAGGTGGGAGGAGAAGGGGACCACAGAGGATGAGATGGTTGGATGGCATCACCGACGTGATGGACATGGATTTGAGTAAACTCCGGGAGTTGGTGATGGACAGGAAGGCCTGGCGTGCTGCAGTCTATAGGGTCGCAAAGAGTCAGACACGACTGAACTGACTGAATTCAAGGCTGCACCCCCTAAAATGGCCCGACTTTCAATTACAGAGTCTGCCTGAGAAAGCTGAAGGCTGCCGCCCCGTTCCGCCTTTACTGTTTGTTCCAGACAGGAGCTGAATTTGCCCTCATCGCCTGTGTCTCCTGCATCAGGCGGGTTCTTTACCACTAGCACCACCCAGAGCCGCTCTTCGTAAAAGACTTACGATTATTGTACAAAAGGTAGCATGCCATAAGGACCTCTCCCCCGCCCCAGCAATATCCTAGAAGTCTTTCTATTTCCTTCTTAAGCCTTCACTCATCCTTTCACTTCATGGTTTGGGTATAGCCCAGTTCTTTAATCTGTGCCTTTTAATGAGCGATTACATTGTATTCAGTCTTACAGACCATGCTCTAGTGGGTTTCCTTATGTGTAGGTTTTGGAGTGGATCAGTCTGTAGAGTACTAATAGCAGAAATCTTGAATGGTCACTATTATCTGACCTATTTTACAGATGAGGAAGAGAAAGAACAGGGAAGTTAATTGATAGCCCAAGTCTCATAGTGCCCTAGACAGTCATGGTACACATCAGAGCAATGATTCCATCGAGCCCAACTCTTGCATCTTCCCGTGCATAAAAAAGGTGTGAAATTCATTAACTTGAGATGTCTCTTTAATTAGCAGTAATCTTTTGATATTTGACTTTTTGTTTTTCTTTTCAAAAAACTCTTACATCCTGGTCCTCTCCTCTTCAGAACAACCCTTCAGAGCTACCTGAGAGGCTGGACCCCAGCTTTAAGTCCTCAGTAAGTCCACCGAATAAAACATAATTCTTGATTCTTAGGTTGTGTGTCCTTGCACCACCCCCCCCCCCCCCCCCCCCATTCAACATGGGTTTTCAGGCCTCATCTCTGGAAATAAAAATCTGAGTTAAACTCTTACAGGTTTGCCAAAGGGAGGATTATGGAAAATGAATGTTTCCCTCTAGTGGTGAGAAGACATTATGAAACATTTTGCTCTGTAGACTCTGCTCCTATTGAAGAGGTTCTTTAGAAATATAGCACACCCCCACCCCCCACCCCGCTTCAAAAAAAAGAAGGAAAGAAATACAGCTTCCCAGGGTGGGAGATGTTGAACAGTTTAGTCAAAATACAAATACCCTGTGTTAGAACTCATATGTTAAACAGTTGTTGTCAAGCAACATGTTCTTATCACACTGAAGGAGGAGAAACACATTTTTGTGAAAAATATTTTTTTTTTTTAAAGCACAAACTTATTTAAAAGAACTTGGCTACACAGAAAGCTGGGGATCTTAGTTCCCCGGCCAGGGACCGAACCTGCACCCCTGACAGTGAAAGCTCAGAATCTTAACTGCTTAACTGCCAGGGAATTCCTTGGGAAAACAGATTTTAATGTATACTATGTCTCCAAAGTACCATAGTCTTTTAGGAACCCAGTAATTGATTAATTGGGCTTCTCTGGTGGCTCAGATGGTGAAGAATCTGCTTGCAATGCAGGAGACCTGGGCCCAATCCCTGGGTAGGGAAGATCCCCGGGAGAAGGGAATGGCTATCCACTCCAGTGTTCTTGCCTGGAGAAACCCATGGACAGGAACCTGGTGGGCTACAGCCCATAGGATCGCAAAGAGTTGGAAAGGACTGAGAGGCTAATACTTTCACTTTCTTTAAAATCAATTGTTTCTTAAAAGTAAATGTGTGGGTGTTTGTGTGTTTATGATTTTGTGTGTGTGTGTATTTGGAATCCTCAATTCACTGTCTCTAGAAAGTAAATATTAAATGCTGAGAAAAGGTATGAGGAAGGGAATTTTTTTTTTTTTTTGTATAAAAATTGATTTACAAGGAACCAAATAGCTATTGGTGATAAAGCAACATACTGATTATGGGAGACTATGATTCTGTATTCTTTGGTTTGAGAGGAAGTTTGAATTGTTCTTGACTTTCTGTTGTTGTTCTTGATGTTTTTTCATGTGGGTTGCTGCTGCTGCTGCTAAGTCGCTTCAGTCGTGTCCGACTCTGTGCGACCCCAGAGACGGCAGCCCACTAGGCTCCCCTGTCCCTGGGATTCTCCAGGCAAGAGTACTGGAGTGGGGTGCCATCGCCTTCTCCATTCATGTGGATAGCTAGGTACAAAATTCAAAGCTATAGTCAGAAATCTGGTGAATGATTTTAATTATAGTCAGAAAGTAACAGTCACCCCAAAGAAGCAAATGTAGATTTTTTTTAATGTAGAGTTTTAAAAGTCCAGGATCAGATATGAGTGTATGTGAATTTTGTCCATAGCTTCTGTCTTGTGTTGCCCATCACCTGGCTGAAGTATTTCACTTGTCTGTACCTGGGTCTCTCAGGTTACCTCTGACACCTGGGCTTGGACGTATCTCCCTCATGTGCACCCTCTGCAGTTGTCCTGTCCTGTATCTCTTCCCCTGTGAGATGACACCTGGAGCCATTGATTGGGCCAGTAGACCACCTGAAGTTAATTACTAGTGAGACACTACTGAGAATGGGCCTGCAGATGCCCTTTCTACACCGTAACCACCAGAAGATGGCCATGGCCTTCCAGAAATGTATCTAACTTTTGTAGTGATGGTGAAACAGGAGGGAACTGGTTCCAAATCGGGAAAGGAGTACGTCAAGGCTGTATATTGTCACCCTGATTATTTAACTTGTATGCAGACTACATCATGCGAAATGCTGGGCTGGATGAAGCACAAGCTGGAATCAAGATTGCCAGGAGAAATAGCAATAACCTCAGATATGCAGATGACACCACCCTTATGGCAGAAAGCAAAGAAGAACTAAAGAGCCTCTTGATGAAAGTGAAAGAGGAGAGTGAAAAAGTTGGCTTAACACTCAACATTCAGAAAACTAGATCATGGCATCTGGTCCCATCACTTCATGGCAAATAGGTGGGGAAACAGTGGCTGACTTTATTTTTGGGGGCTCCAAAATCACTGGAGATTGTGACTGCAGCCATGAAATTAAAAGACACTTGCTCCTTGGAAGAAAACCTATGACCAACCTAGACAGCATATTAAAAAGTAGAGACATTACTTTGTGGACAAACGTCCATCTAGTCAATGCATGCATGCTAAGTCGCTTCAGTTGTGTCCAACTCTGTGTGACCCCATAGACAGCAGCCCACCAGGCTCCTCTGTCCCTGGGATTCTCCAGGCAAGAATACTGGAGTGGGTTGCCATTTCCTTCTCCACCATCTAGTCAAAGCTATGGTTTTTCCTGTAGTCATGTATGGATTGTAATACACTAGTATCTAAATGACATACCCACAGGCACCATGACAATTCTCCTAGAGGAGGAAATGGCAACCCACTCCAGTATTCTTGCCGGGATAATCCCAAGGACAGGGGAGCCTGGTGGGCTACAGTCTGACTGGTTGCAAACAGTCAGACACAACTGAGCACCATGTATCAGCATCATTGGTCTTTGATGGTTGGCCTCGGAATTGTCATGGTGACTGTGGGTATGTCATTTAGATGCTAGTGTATTACAATGAGTGCATAATGAGGCTCAAGGTCCACTGGAAGTCACATCTTCTGCCATCTTGGACCTAGTCGGTTCTAGCCAGTTTGTCATATCCTCAAGGCCTTGTCATTCATTTAAAGGCTGTGGCCTGCCCGCTTCCCTCCTCCAGGGGATCTTCCTGACCCAGGGGTCGAGCCTGCATGTCCTGCAGCTTCAACCTTGGCAGGCGGATTCTTTACCATTGTGCCACCTGGGAAGCTCAACACTACAATAGAGGATAAATAGATGAGCTTGTTTCAGATGCCATCAAATCTTGCCTGAGGCAACAGGAGTAGTCAGACACGCATTTACCTGAGGTCAGATATCTCAGATCTAGCCTTGTCTCAGCTATTTATCAATGACAAAAACTTTGATAAAATATGAACCATCTCAGCTTCTGTAAGGAAGACCCAGAGGTTTCCTTAGAAAAACAGAACTGATATCCTCAAAATGGGCAATGGAAATTCTCCACAAAGGGAAGAGTGGCTGGATTTTATAGGATGGACTCTGGTCCCTAAAGATCATTTTACTAATTGTTGCTTGGGCTGCAGAAGGTACAGCCACAACTCAAGAACTGAGAGGTAATTTTCTTTCAGATTTCATTTCCTCACCTGTAAAATGAGGTGCTTGAGTGATATAAACTTTGGAGTTCCTTTAAGATTACAGCATCAAGTCCCATTGCTTCATGGCAAAAAGAAGGGGAAAAAGTGGAAGTAGTGACAGATTTTATTTATTTGGGCTCCAAAATCACTGCAGACAGTGACTGCAGCCATGATATTAAAAAATGCTTGCTTCTTGGAAAGAAAGCTATGACAAACCTAAACAGCATATTAAAAAGCAGAGATATCGCTTTGTTGACAAAGGTCCATATGGTCAAAGCTATGGTTTTCCCAGTGGTCATGTAAGGATGTGAGAGCACCAAAGAATTGATGCTTTTGAACTGTGGTGTTGGAGAAGACTCTTGAGAGTCCCTTGGACTGCAAGGCGATCCAAACAGTCCATCCTAAAGGAAATCAACCCTGAATATTCATTGGAAGGACTGATGCTGAAACTGAAGCTCCAATACTTTGGCCACCTGATGGGAAGAGCCGACTCATTGGAAAAGACCCTGATGCTGGGAAAGATGGAAGGCAAAAGGAGAAGGGGGTGACAGAGGATGAGATGGTCTGATAACATCACTGACTCAATGGACATGAATTTGAGTAAACACTGGGAGATAGTGAAGCACAGGGAAGCCTGGTGTGCTGTAGTCATGGGGTCACAAAGAGTTGGACACAACTTAGCAACTGAACAACAACAACATCATGAGCTAATGGCTTTTGGATCTGAGACTTAAGTAGCAGAAAATCTCACCATGACAAATCCTTACTGAAACAATTATTTCAGACCATCTTCGTTAGAAGATTCTGCCATAGGGTAAAGATGGCCTCATCTGGCCTCACGATGGTCTATTGATAAGGGTCTTCTACTGTGTGTGAGAAAATACTTTTCAGTTCTGACTCTTCCATTCTAGACTGCATGGTATCTATTCCTTTTCAGAAGGTCCAAGTCTCTTCTTCAGTCTCTTCATGGCTGCCTTCATCTCCTGGTTCCTCAGGGTGTAGATCAGGGGGTTCAGGACAGGAATGATGACAGTGAAGGTGATGGAGACAGCTCTGTCCATGGGGAGGGCGGAGAAGGGCCGGGCGTAGACGTAGATGCAGGGCACGAAGTGCAGGGTGACCACCGTGATGTGGGCGGTGCAGGTGGAGATGGCTTTCCTCCTGCCCTCCCCAGAGTGGGACCTCAGCATCATCAGGATGACTGTGTAGGACACAAGCAGGAAGACGAACCACAGGGTAGAGATCAAGCCATTGTTGGAAATCATCAGGAGCTCAAGGACAAAGGTGTCAGTGCAGGCGAGTGTGAGCACCTGGGGGACATCGCAGTAGAAACCGTCCACAATGTTGGGTCCGCAGAAAGGGAGGGGGAGCAACAGGGAGATCTGCACGATGGAGTGGACGAAGCCCCCCGCCCAGGAGGCCACTATCAACCCAATGCACCGCCCCCGACTCATGATGGTCACGTAGTGCAGGGGCTTGGAGATGGCCACGTAGCGGTCAAAGGCCATCACTGAGAGAGAGAAGATGTCTGCGCCACCAAGGAGGTGGAAGAAAAACATCTGCGTGAGGCAGCCACGGAAGGAGATGGTCTTTCTCTCTGAAAGAAGGTCCACCAGGACCTTGGGGGCGGTGGTGGAGGAGAAGCAGATGTCCAAGACGGAGAGGTTGCGGAGCAGGAAGTACATGGGGGTCTGGAGGCGAGACTCGCAGCTCACAGTGACCATGATGAGGAGGTTGCCCAACACGGTAGTTGTGTACACCAATGATAACAAAAGAAATAAGACCCGGCTCAGTTCTCGGGACTGGGTCAGTCCTTGAAAAATAAATTCTTTCACCCTGCTGTGATTTCCCTGCTCCATTGGGTCATGTTTTTTCTTCTTTCTCAACTTCCTGGAGAGAAGACAGAAAATGGAATACAGAAAACATATCATTAAAAACCAAAGGAGTGTGAATTATATGACTGGACTGCCTTGGGTGTTATTTTTGCAGTTATTTTCCTTTTGCGGAAAGACCCCAACTGCCGTAGATGGTGTTTTTGAGTTATCTCAGAGCAAAACAAAGAGTGGGTTTTCAAAGGAGTATTTAGTTAAAACCTTTTCATACCATTCATGGGGTTCTTGAGGCAAAAATCCTGGAGTGGTTTGCCATTCCAGGGGTCTTCCAGTCATGGCACATAGCAGGGGGAAAGTGGAAGCAGTGACAAATTTTATTTTCTTGGCTCCAAAATCACTGCAGACAGGGACTGCAGCCATGAGATTAGAAGACGCTTGCTCCTTGGAAGGAAAGCTATGACAAACCTAGACAGCATATTAAAAAGCAGAGACATCACTTTGCCGACAAAGGTCTGTATAGTCAAAGCTATGGTTTTTCCAGTAGTCATGTACAGATGTGAGAGTTGGACCATTAAGAAAGCTGAGCAGGAGGAACTGATGCTTTCAAACTGTGGTGTTGGAGAAGACTCTTGAGAGTCGCTTGAACTGCAAGACAATCAAACCAAAGGAAATCAACACTGAATATTCACTGGAAGGACTGATGCTGAAGCTGAAGCTGAAGCTCAATAGTTTGGCCACCTGATTCGAAGAACCAACTCATTGGAAAAGACCCTGATGCTGAGAAAGACTGAAGGTGGGAGAAGAGGGCATCAGAGGATGAAATAGTTTGTTAGCATCACTGACTCAATCGACATGAATCTGAGTGAACTCCAGGAGACAGTGAAGGACAGGGGAGCCTGGCGTGCTGCAGTCCATGGGGTTGTGAAGAGTAGGACATGACTTAATGAGTGAACACCAACAAATTAATTAAAACACCTTAATTAGTATGTTATTCTTATTAAAAATTGTATGTCTCATCATTTTATTCTTGAAAAACCGCTGAATGCTCTGAGAAGTGAAGAGACTAGCTTTGTTTTTGTTTTCAATGAACACTCACGCATCCAGTTGTTAGGAAGTGGGAAACACGCGGAGGGGACGGTATAACGCACAGTCTGTGGCTCTAACGCAAGCTCGTAGCCTCTCCTTCATTTTCTCCCACCGGAGACAATCTACTTGGCATAGTCTTGCTGGATCTTCATGATACCAGTGATCAGCACTAAATCAAGGCCAGAAAGACAGTTTCCATTTTACTTTCTACTTAGGACAAACAGCTTTGCAGCAGCTAAGACAATTTAATTGGGTGCATCTCTCTCTTTCTTTTTTTTCTTCTTTCCTTCCTTCCTTCTCCTCTTCCTTCTTCTTTTCCTTTTCAATCTCCCTTCTCTTTGGTGTCTTGCTTTCCTCTGATTTCTGTGGCCCAAGATCAGGACTTGGCAACTACAGTCTCTGCTTTTCATAATGCTGTTGCCAAAGACCTCACCATCCTGGCCCCTGGACCAGTGCTCTTCCTTCCTCAGTCTCCCTCCCTTTTGTCACCTACATTTGTGCGTCACTTCGGTATTTGTAGAGGCTTTAGTTTTGCACAAAGAGCAAAATGTTAGTATCACACCCTGCTATATTTAAAATGGGTAACCAAAAAGGACCCAGTGTACGGCGCAGGGAACTCTGCTCAGTATGCTGTGGCAGCCTGGATGGGAGGGGCTTTGGGGGAGAATGGATTTTGCTGCGTGTGTGCGTGTGGCTGGGCCCCTTTGCTGTTCACCTGAAACTATCACAGCATTTTTAATTAGCTGTACCCCAATACAAAATAAAAAGTTCAAAAGAAAAAAAAAAGATGTTAGTATCAGCAGACCTGAATTTGTGTGTGTGTGTGCAAATTTACTCTACTGAATGTGGCTGATCTACAGTGCATGTACATTTCTGCCGTGCAGCAAAGTGACTCACTTACACACATATTCAGTCATTTGCATTATGGTTTATCACAGACTATTGAATATAGTTCCGTGTGCTGTACGGTAGGACCTGGTTGCTTCTCCATTCTGCGTATAATACGTTTGCATCCGATAGTCCCAAACTCCTGATTCATCCCTCCCCACCCGCATCCTTGGCAAGCACAAGTCTGTTCTGTATGCAGCAGACCTGAATTTGAATGTAGATGCTGCCACTTAATTGGCAGATAACTCTTCATCATCAGTAAAACTGAGTATCATCGTGTTTGTTTTACAGGACTGTGGACCTTGAGGAGACTTGCTGAATACAGTCAACCTGAGGTGACACAGACCACATCTCCCCCATGTATAATACACTTAACATTTTGCAGGGTCAGTCGTTTATACATTTTTTTTTGAAAACACTGACAAAAATGCACTTTTATACTTCTGTTATAAAATATGGTTCTTTGAAATAATTGCAACTATTATCTAATCTAGCATCTCAAAAGCAGATATGTTCTGTACAATGGGATATTATTCAGTGATCACAGGAAATGAGGTACCAAGCCAGCAAAAGATGGGGATGAAACGTTATTCATAGTACTAAATGAAAGAAGCCCATCTGAAAAGGTGTTTACTGTATGATCCCACTATATGACAGTCTGGAAATGACAATATAATAAATCATAATTGAAAGATTATAACACAATTATAATAAAATATTAATGGCTGCTGGGGGCTGGGTGTGGAGGCTGGGAGGGATAAATAGGTGAGACACAGGGAATTTGAGGGGCATCCCTTGTGGCTCAGAGGGTAAAGAATCTGCCGGCCAATGCAGGAGACCTGAGTCAGTCCCTGGGTCAGGAAGATCCCCTGGAGAAGAGAATGCCAACCCACTCCAGTCTTCTTGCCTGGAGAATTCCATGGTCAGAGGAGCCTGGCAGGGTATAGTCCATGGGGTCGCAAAGAGTCAGACATGACTGAGCGAGTCACACACACACACGGGATTTTTAGGGCACTGAGCAACTCACACACACACACACACACACACGGGATTTTTAGGGCACTGAAGCTAATCTGTATGCCGCTCAGATTGCGGGTACACAGCACCGTGTAAACCCATAGAATGTACAACATCGAGTGGCGTTTAAGATCAGGGTCTGAAGCTTTCAGCGGGTCATGATCAGACTTTTCATGCATGTGGAACACCTTCATCTTGCACAAGCACACATAACATTCTTGCTTTCCAGTATGTGGAAGGATTTGGGTCACACACTTGAATCAGTTACTGCCAGGGGAAATTCTACACTGAAGCCAAATTTGCACTCATGATTCAGGTTAGCTTAAAATATTATAAGTTGTTATTCTAAAGAGCTTTAAGAACACTCTAATTGTCATGCTATCATTGTTAGTGATACTTAAAGAATTTTCAGCAAATGCTTAAAAATCATTTAAATCATGCTTTTAGGAAATACGGCAGTTATTCAATACTAGGTCATTGAAGGGTAGATCTACTTTTTAAAAAACATTACTAAAATCATGCAAGTACTATACTCATCTTATGACATATGTTTTATTATTCTGTTATTATTGGCAGGAAAATGGAAATACTCAGCACTAAGTGAGTTAATGGATAAAAGTGAACATCCATTACCTTTTATGGATAAAACCCATAATCTGTTTTTATGATTAAGCTGTTAGCACTATTTGAACTATTGTTTTTGTCAGAAAGAATAAGAATGTGGTAAGTGTCTATTTTCCTCCCTTTTTAAAAGTAATGCTAAAGTATCAGTATTGTAAACACATCTAGAATATGGAAAACTGTGATTGCAACCAATTTTCCTTTCCTCATACTAAATGATCATGTATGGCATGGAAAGGAAACTTAAAATTTCCTTTTTTCTTAACAAAAAGAGTTGGCCCTCATGCAAACAATGGATTTCAGTTAAGAATAATGTATCCATCCTGGTCTGTCAGCTTTTACCCAATGGAGCCCACTGTGGACAGTGGGAGTCAGAGGGGGTTAAGAATAATGTATCCATCCTGGTCTGTCAGCTTTTACCCAACGGAGCCCACTGTGGACAGTGGGAGTCAGAGGGGGTTAAGAATAATGTATCCATCCTGGTCTGTCAGCTTTTACCCAACGGAGCCCACTGTGGACAGTGGGAGTCAGAGGGGGTTAAGAATAATGTATCCATCCTGGTCTGTCAGCTTTTACCCAATGGAGCCCACTGTGGACAGTGGGAGTCAGAGGGGGTTAAGAATAATGTATCCATCCTGGTCTGTCAGCTTTTACCCAACGGAGCCCACTGTGGACAGTGGGAGTCAGAGGGGGTTAAGAATAATGTATCCATCCTGGTCTGTCAGCTTTTACCCAACTGAGCCCACTGTGGACAGTGGGAGTCAGAGGGGGTTAAGAATAATGTATCCATCCTGGTCTGTCAGCTTTTACCCAACGGAGCCCACTGTGGACAGTGGGAGTCAGAGGGGGTTAAGAATAATGTATCCATCCTGGTCTGTCAGCTTTTACCCAATGGAGCCCACTGTGGACAGTGGGAGTCAGAGGGGGTTAAGAATAATGTATCCATCCTGGTCTGTCAGCTTTTACCCAACGGAGCCCACTGTGGACAGTGGGAGTCAGAGGGGCAACTGGGCTGGCAGTGGGCAACGGTAGTTGATGGGAGCTCTCTGTACATTTTGTCCAATTTTTCTGTAAATTTAAAATTGTTCTAAGAAATAAAATCTATTCCTCTGAACCTCCCCGCCCCAACACATGTACCAAAGGATAAAACAATTTAGAACATTTCTACTTTGCAAAGGAACACAATTTTTAAAACGCTTATCACCGAGCTTCATTTGCTGATCCTAATTTGTTGCTGTTGTCCTGTTTCCAACCCTGTTTTAAAGAGAGTATTTAGAATGAATTCTAGTTTGGGTGTTAACAGGCATCAGTCTATTGTGATTTTACCAACAACAACAAAAAATATCCTTTGCACCTTTTTTCTTTTGTTAAAATCAGCTTTCTTGAGGTGTAACTTACTTGCAATGAACTACTACACACATTTAAAGGTTTGATGAGCTTTGACATATACATACACCCATGAAACCATCACCAAATTAGGATAAGGAACATCTCCCTCAGCCTGAAGTTCGCTTGTGCCCCTGAGAACTGCGGAATTTTGGCACCTAAGGACTCTGTCCAAACCTGCAAAAGAGATGACCAGACCACCACATGGCCTCTGGAGACACAGGACAGTGTCCTTAGGATGACCCCAGGCCCTCATTTAAAATGCCTGCCTGGGAAAGCACAAAGCTGCCAGGAGAATTTACTGTTTGTTCCAGCCAACATCAGAGGTGGCCCCCGATCTCCCTTGCTTAGAGCATTTACGGACAGTCCTGGCAAATGTCGGAGAAGACAATGGCAACCCACTCCAGTACTCTTGCCTGGAAAATCCCATGGACGGAGGAGCCTGGTAGGCTGTAGTCCATGGGGTCACGAAGAGTCTGACACTTACTGAACGACTTCACTTTCACTTTTCACTTTTCACTTTTGTGCATTGGAGAAGGAAATGGCAACCCACTCCAGTGTTCTTGCCTGGAGAATCCCAGGGACAGCGGAGCCTGGTGGGCTGCCGTCTATGGGGTCGAACAGAGTCGGACGCGACTGAAGCGACTTAGCAGCAGCAGCAGCCTGGCAACTGTGATGTGTATCTCTTGCAACTTACAAGTGTCTCTTTCAAGGACCAAGAGCCATTTCCTTGAATGTGATCATGATGAAGGAAGGAGCCTCTGTCTCCCAGTCTGTGTAGGGGGTGACTTACATAAATGCCGCTGGCAGACAAGCCTGACTGCACTGGCACCGACCACCGCTGCCACTTTCTGCTTTTCGACTCTGCCGAGCCCTAGCTTGTCCCCCTCCTTTGCGCCCTCTTTGATCACTCTGGGCAAATGGGCGCGGAGCTCAGTCCTTTCACTGCTGCTCTCACGGACGTCGGGCTGTGTTCACCTCTGACACTTCTTTTTACTTCTTTCTGTGTCCTTCCCACTTTGAAGCCATCCTTTTGTTCTGCTGTTGCTGTTGCTCAGTCGCTCAGTTGTGTCTGACTCTTTGTGACCCCATGGACTGCAGCACGCCAGGCCTCCCTGTCCTTCACTGTCTCCCAGAGTTTACTCAAACTTATGTCCATGGAGTCAGTGATGCCATCCAGCCATCTCATCCTCTGTCGTCCCCTTCTCCTCTAGCCTTCAACCTTTCCCAGCATCAGGGTCTTTCCCAGTGAGTCAGCTCTTCACATCAGGCGGCCAAAGTATTGGAGCTTCAGCTTCAGTTAACGACTCAGATCTTTGGATCCCACTGTACTTTATGTCTTTGGATCCCACTGTACTATATGTCTTTGGATCCCACTGTACTTTATGTGTCATTTTCTCATCAGAACAGAACTTCACGTTGTGAACTTTCCTCCTATTCTCTTTCCTTTGAAGGCCAAGCCAAGCAAAGCTAATTTTCTTGGCTTACTCCCAGTGACCTACGAATCCATCAAGAACTCCCCAAAGATTTCATCCCCTTCAAATGCTTTCTGTTTTTAAAAGGGCCACTTATTTTTTTTTCCAGAGTAAATATTTTAAAAGATTTTTGAAATAAAGTGATCAGAACATAGGCAGCTTTTTAGTTTTTTAGATAACGCACAGAGGATTTATTTTTTTAAATTTTAAACTACAGTGGGAAGTATTGTGGCTCAGAAAGAAGATACCAGCTTGGGAGATTTGAACTCTGAGGACTTCATGAAGCAACAGTGGAAGTTTTAAAGGCGTCTAAACTCCAGGATGTGTAGTCTTTTCATGCGTGAAACGGGAGAACACGCTGCCTCGAGTCCCTTTGTAAGCGGGCAAGGTCTGCCCGGCATTACACAATATTAAATGGATCCATCGGTCCAGGTGATTTCCAGACCTTTGCAGCTTTTTTTAAAAAAAAAAATTCTTTTCATTTTTTTAAAAATTAGAAATATTTTTGACTGCACCGTGCAACATGTGGGGGCTTAGTTCCTGACCAAGGACAAGCCTGTGCCCCTTGCGTGGAAGTGTAGTCTTAACCAGTGGACTTCCAGGTAAGTCCTTTGGAACTTTTTAAAAATAAATATATATTAAATTATTTTTTGTTTAAGTATAGTTGACTTATCATGTTAGTTTCAAGAGTATAGCAAAGTGATTCAGTTTTATATATACATATATGTAAGTATCTATATTCTTTACAAATATTTGTTTCCATTATAGCATTATAGTTTATTACAAGATATCAAATATAGTTTCCTGTGCTATATAGTAAATTCTTGTTTATCTATTTTAATATATGACAGTGTGCATTTGTTAATCCCAATTTATTCCCACCCCCTACCCCTGCTCTAGACCTTTGGAGCTTTAATTCTCGATTGTTTTAAATAGTGTTGCCCTCAATTATCTTGTGATGAGTCTAAGATTGTATTCTGTCTATTGCTTACCAGCATTTGAATCTCAGTTAACCTATAAATCTCAAGTGTGTCTTGGAAGTTAACTGATGGCTGATTGGTAGCAAGAAATGCCAGGGGCAGTTCGTCCTAGTGGTGAGAAGAATGGGCTTTGAAACCCAAAGGCACAAGATTCTGTGCAGGAGGGAGTGGTCAAAGTGATCATTGATCCAACTGAAAAATGCTGAAAATGCTGCTCCTCCCTCCACAGGGCATTTGCCCAGCTAAGAGTAAAGGCGGAAAGGGGAAGACAGATGAGAGCCTCTGTGTATGTGTGTCTGTTTGCAACAGGAGAGAAGGAAAGAAAGCAGAACATTACTGTTTATGTTTGCTTTATTTTTTGCTTTTGGCAAGAACGAGTTCAAGACCCCAAGAATTTCTTTAGAAGTAGGTCCAGGGACCAGTCGAGAGGGCAGCATTGACATACACACCACTATGCGTAAAATAGACAGCTAGCGGAGCTGCTGTGCAGCGCGACGGCTCAGCGCGGCGCTCTGTGCGGACCTGGAGCGTGGGGTGGGAGGGGATGTATGCCCACACGCGGATGGTTCACTTTGCTGTACTGTGGACACTAACGCAACATTGTAATTATGTTGCAATTAAAAAAACGAATGTACTGCTCACAAAAGAAACCCTCATAAAAGCAAAGTGATAACTTCTAAAGGGAATATTTTAATCTACATAATAAAGTTTAAAAAGAATAATAATAGTAATAAAGGGCCAGAGAAACCCATTCTGATAAAACAGGCTAGGGAATTCCCCGGCCGTCCTGTGATTAGGACTCGGTGCTTTCACTGATGGGGCCTGGGTCCGAACCCTGGTCAGGAACCTAAAGATCCTGCGAGCTGAACGGCTCAGCTGAAATGCAAAACAACAGTAGCAACCAAACAGCAACATCCCCCCAACCAAAACAGGCTTAAGGAACGTCATGGACCCCCAACTTGAGGGACTCCTCACCCCCTCAATTGTCCACCAAGCGTGTGCCCCCTGGGGCCCTCTTGACAAGCTGACCTCTCTCTGCTCCTCAAGGACCCTTCCGAATACTGAAGGGCTAATTGCGCTGCGTCTCTGAAGTTTTGAGCTTTAACGTCCAGCATCCTCTACCTTTCAGGAGCATTATTAACGTTCAAAGTATTTCTGAAATCCACAATAAGATTTTCCAAGCTGGTAGTGCATGCGCACACAGGCACAGACGTACACTCAGACACACAGGCCCGCACCCCAAAGCCCCCAAATAGAGCCACTTAGAGCCCCTGACCTCTAACTCCTACCTGAGAAGTAGTGCTGGCCGTCCGGCGGCATACGCTGATCTTAGGAGTCATGGATGCTCATCAAGAGTCCCCTTTAAGGCGGACGTGCAGCTGGGGGTTGGCCGCACTGTATCTTCTCTCCTGCTGCCGAAGGCACATGGCGGGCTCCAAGAATCGCCTCCGCGTCGTCCTGCCACCCAGCCGCAGGTGTGGCTGCCCCGAGTGCCAGTCCCTCGGCTCCGGGTGTGCTTCCAGATGTGATTGTTGAACTTGAGTGGCCAGACTTTCCTAATGGGATGCCGTTCCCTTGAGTCTTATTAAGAAATTGAACACGCGCCGGAAAAGGTATGCGAACGCGCACACCTTGGTTTTGAAATTCTCCTAGTGCGGGGGAGGAGTGACTTCTCTTCGATTTCTGATTAGAACCCGAGGATCTTTGCCTGAAGGGCTCACGGGGACAGACAGGATTCTGTCTCCTTAAGAGATGGAACTCAGAGAAAATGAACAGAACTCCCAGGAGAGTGTGTGCAGCCTGTTTCATTTCTTTCTTTTTTTTTTTAAGGCAGGTAGTTTGCTTGTTGTCCTGATAGTATACATGATCAGATGCATCATAGAGACTTGGAGATGCGTTTTTTCTTGTTTTCCCCCAAACTTCTCATACAAAGAAGGCAAGTAAACAGACAAAGGATGGGTTGGTACCATTCATCTCTAAATATTTACTGTCTCCCTTGTTCCAGGCCCTATGAGCCCCAAAACTCCATTTCCCCCCTCCTCTTATTTTCAATATCATTTTTGAAACCTTGTCTCTCACCACATACCCATGGCTTGTCTCACTTGGATATAGGGCACACCTACAACTCAAAACGTCTAAAATAGATCTGATCATTGCTCTCAAGAACTAAGTACTTCTGGCACTTCCCTGGCCCAGTGGCTAACACTCTGTGCTCCCAAAGCAGGGGGCCCAGGTTCAATCCTTGGTCAGGGGATTGGATTCCACATGCAGCAACTAATTCTTTGCACGCCACAACCAAAGATCCTGCATGTTGCAACGAAGACCTAGGACAGGCAAATAAATAACAAATATTTTTAAAGAACTAGGACTTGCTTGGTGGTCCAGCGGTTAAGAATCTGCCTGCCAATGCAGGGGATCTGGGTTCCATCCCGGATTTGGGAAGATTCCACAGGCTGTGGGGAGCTAAGCCCGTGGGCCAAAGTACTGAAGCCCCGGAGTCCGTGCTCTGCAACAGGAGAAGACACAGCAGTGAGCAGTCCGTGCGCCACAGCTGGAGAGTAATCTCGACCTTCCGCAGTAGAGAAAGGCCGAGCACAGCAGTGAAGACCCCGTGTAGCCAAAAAAAAAAAAAAAGAACACCTCAATCCTTCTTTCGGTATACCTGGCACTGTTCTTCTCCTTGTCACAAGGACTCAGTATCTCTGAAATACCTCTGATACTTCCTTTTACTCTTTTTTTTTTTTGGCAGGGAGGTCTTTTGTAACTCTTCCTGAATCAATTGCTTTTAGGTTTCTTTCATCATTTGCAATCATTTTTTCCTAGTTTATTTGGAGAGCTTGTCAGTTCCTGCTCTAATATTCATGCTCTTGTGCCATCCCCTTGCCTTGTGTGTGGACTGGACTTAATTAACTTGCTTCTAAAGATGAGACGTTGACAAAAATGATAGCCTGCCCCTTTCCAGATCAGGCTATAAGAGCCCGTGACTTCTGTCTTGCTGACCCCCACTTTTCCTCCTTGTTTGTGCACTCTGGTGAAGTAAGGTGCCCTGTGAGAGAGGCCCTGGAGGGTTAGAACCTGGGGATAACCTCCAGCCACAGCCAGGAAGGAACTGCAGCCCCCAGGCCAATGGCTCACGATATGAGTGAGCTTGGAAGCCGACCCTTCCCTAGTCGAAACTTGAGATGAGACTGCAGCTCTCAGCTCATGCCTTGACTGCGGCCTTGTGAGAGGTTCTATGCAGAAGATGTAGCTAAGCTGTGCCCGGATCCCCAACTCACACAAACTGTGACTTAAGAAATGTGTGTGGGACTTCCCTGGGTACAGGGGGTGGGAATACCTGCCATTGCAGGGGACACGGGTTCTGTCCCTGGTTGGGGAAGATGCTATGTGCCACAGAGCAAGTAAGCCTGTGGGCCACAGCTGCTGAACCCACACTCTGGAGCCCTCAGGCCTCAGCGACTGTGCCTGCTTGCTGCAACTGCTGAAGCCCGTGAGCCCACAACAAGAGCAGCTGCCACAAAGGTGGGAAGGCCGCCCACTGCAGCTAGAGAAAGCCCATGTGCAGAAACGAAGACCCAGCACAGCCATAAATAGATAAATAAAAAGAAACGGGTGCTGTTGTAAGCCACTAAGTTTTGGGTAATGGGTTGTACAGCAATAGCTCACTAACATCGTACTGAGCTGACAGTCTGTTATCGAGTAAGAGCCATGTGGACAACACTCTCTTCCAGACTCGAAAGACAAGTTACACAACAGTATCGACAGCAGAACTCTGCAGATCCGTCCAGGGTAGAGTTTTGTGGCCGGAATCTCACGGTTGCTTCAGTATAGTCTCTGTGGTGCTGACTCCATTAGCATCTTGGAAACTAAGCTGAAGCAACCTGACTCTTCTTTGAATTTTTCAAAGACATCCAGAATGACAGGATCACCCCTAAATTAACCCATCCGTGTATATAGATACATTTATTTGCTTATGAAAAATATCATGGGAGTTTAAAAAATCAATGTTTCTGGGGTAGGAAAAAACATCACAAATGATAGGGCCAGATATATGGAATGTATGTAGAATAAACTAGAATCAGCTCAATATCTAATTGTTCCTTAAGAAAATGTCTCTACTTGGAGAAAAAATATGTATATATATTGATCCAAGTAAGTATTTGATGTCATGGTGACAGACAAGTAAATTTAACGGTCTTCTGAATTCAGCTGCTTTTCCTCACTGTGTTTTATGAGGTTGTTTTGCATGTTGCAAATGGTCCAAGTCAGCTTCGTGAACAGCTTTTGTAGGTTACAGTCTTTTGTGGGGTCCTACACTTGGGAACAGGCTTCCCTGGTAGCTCAGCTGGTAAGGAATCTGCTTGCAATGCAGGAGACCCCAGTTCGATACCTGGGTTAGGAAGATCCCCTGGAGGAGGGCATGGCAACTCAGTCTAGTATTCTTGCCTGGAGAACCCCCATGGATAGAGGAGCCTGGGGGGCTGCAGTCCATGGGGTTGAAAAGATTTGGACAGGGCTGAGCGACGCACACACACTTGGGAACACAGACTCTGATGGTATAGATCTTTGATTATTTAAAGTTTTGCCCAGTCATAACAGTTTTGCTCAAGGTAAAGTCAACAGAGAAGTAGGCGGAAAAAAAGACACCTTTGTGAAAAGTATAGAGGAGCTGGAGAACAATGGTACCAGAGTAAAGATGGAACCAGGCAGTAAAGGAGGGTTTATTCTACAGATGGATCCAACTGAAGACAAGTTATGTCTTTACTGGGACTTTGATGCTTGGAGGAAGAATGTCTAATATTGGAAAATAATTCAGAACATATTTGAGTGGTGGAAAGAGAACAGAACGCTGGAAAGGACAGTAAGAAGACGACGCTCATCTCTATAGGAGCCTCTGTATTAATAAATGTTGGCTTACAACAGGCATTCCCAGGGGCGCTGCTGGTCGGGAATCTGCCGGCCAATGCAGGAGACGCTGCTTCAATCCCTGGGTCAGGAAAGTTAGATTTCTTCATCTCTTGTCTCTTTCACTTCAGCGTGGTTCTCTGTGCGTTCCAAGTGTGCAGTACTCCTTCCAGCAAACATTTCTATGTATAAAGAGACTCCTTAACACAATGTTCTAGTCCCTGTACTCCGATCCGATCGTGATTTCTTAGCCATGAGTCATAAATGCCAAAGAGATTTCTATCGCTCACCGTTTTTCATGATCTCACCTCTTCTTTCTGGGTGCAGAGCTGGATTACATTCCCGACTCCCTTGCAGTTAGTTGGGGCTGTAGGACTAAAGGCTGGAATACAGTCCACTTTCAGGACTGGCTCAAATGGACCCCTCTCCTGTGTATGTATATATATTTGGTCACATCAAGCAGCTTTCAGGATCTTAGCTCCCCGACCAGGGATTGAATGACAAGACTGCCAGAGAAGCCCCTAATATTTATCTTTGAATTCTGGTATTATCTTGTCCTCATAGACGCTAAACCCTTTCTGAATGCCCTAGCTGTTTCTTCAGTCTCTGCATGGCTGCCTTCATCTCCTGGTTCCTCAGGGTGTAGATCAGGGGGTTCAGCAGAGGGGAGATGACAGTGAAGGTCACAGAGACGGCCTTATCGGTGGGGAGGGCGGTGAAGGGCCGGGCGTAGACGTAGATGCAGGGCACGAAGTGCAGGGTGACCACCGTGATGTGGGCGGTGCAGGTGGAGATGGCTTTCCTCCTGCCCTCCCCGGAGTGGGACCTCAGCATTGTCAGAATGACTGTGTAGGAGACGAGGAGAAAGAAGAATATGAACCAACTGACTAATCCATTGTTGGAAATCATCAGGAGCTCCAGAGAGGAGGTGTCCGTGCAGGCGAGTGTGAGGACCTGGGGGACGTCGCAGTAGAAAGTGTCCAGGACGTTGGGTCCGCAGAAGGGGAGGGGGAGCAGCAGGGAGATCTGCACGATGGAGTGGACGAAGCCCCCCGCCCAGGAGGCCACGATGAGGGCAGTGCACCGCCCCCGACTCATGACCGTCAGATAGTGGAGGGGTCTTGAGATGGCCACGTAGCGGTCAAAGGCCATCACCGAGAGGGAAAACACATCCGCTCCCCCGAGCAGGTGAAAGAAGAACATCTGAGAGACACAGCCCCTGAAGGAGATGGTCTTCCTCTCTGAGAGCAGGTCAGCCAGGACCTTAGGAGCTGTGATGGAGGAAAAGCAGATGTCAAGAACTGACAGGTTACGGAGCAGGAAGTACATGGGGGTGTGGAGACGCGAATCCCAGGTCACCGTAACCATGATGAGGAGGTTTCCCAGAAGAGTCGTCATGTAAACCAGAAACAAAAAGACGAACAAGACCCAGCTGAGCTCTCGAGACTGGGTAATGCCCAGGAAAATAAATTCTTTCACTCTGGTATAGTTTCCCTGATCCATGGCGTCACAGATTCTTTTTCAAGTACATCTCTGGAAGAAATAACAGCACAGTTAAAGGATGTATTAAGAGATCTACCCTTGTCTTTTCTGTCGCTTGGGTTTTGCTGTTGGCCTGGGAGGTTCTTTATTTTCTGGGCAGGCTCTGTGCCTGCAACTCTGTACGCCATCGTGAGGGAGAAGGTGACCCAGGTTTCTGACAGGAGTCGTTCAAGCAGGTCGGTTCTATCACTGTGGCCACTGAGACACAGGTGACAGCTGTGGGGACCTCTTCAGTTCTCCATGTACTGTAGCAAGTGACACTTGCCGTGATGAAGAGCAAGCATGCGCTGTAGGACACGCAAAGAAAAGACATCACTATGAGAATTAAAAGAACTCTCAAATGGAAGAAGATACTTACAATACTTAGAGCTGAGAAAAGACCGACATCCGGAGTATGTAAACAACTTCTGCAAATCAGTAGAAGAAGGCAGATGAGCAAAGCAGAAAATGGCCAAAGACAGGAACCAAAACTTTACCAAAGGGCTTTTCCTGGTGGCTCCGTGGTGAGGAATCTGCCTGCTAGTGCAGGAGACATGGGTTTGATCTCTGGTCGGGGAAGATCCCGCTCGCCTTAAAGCAACTAAGCCAGTGAGCCCCACGTATCGAGCCTGTGCTCCAGAGCCTGGGAGCCGCAATTACGGAGCCCGAGCACCCTAGAGCCCAGTGCTCCGCGGCCGGAGAAGCCGCCGCCAGGAGGAGCCCGCACACCACAGCTAGAGAGGAGTTCCTGCTCTCTGCAGCTAGAAAGAGTCTGCATAGCAGGGAAGACCCAGCATGGCTGAAATAATAGATGCACATTTAGGAGAAAAAAATTCACAACAGAGTATCGAAAAGTGGATTCAGCTTCATTAATTACCAGGGAAATGCAAATTAAAATCACAGCAAGAAACTGCAAAGTATCAAGTGATGGTGAAGCTATGAGACAGTTGGAACCCTGCTGGTGGGGTGTCAAATAACCATTTTGCTGTTTGATTATATCTGCTAATACTGATACCTATATCTTTGCTGCTAAGTCACTTCAGTCGTGTCCGACTCTGTGCGACCCCAGAGATGGCAGCCCCCCAGGCTCCCCCATCCCTGGGATTCTCCAGGCAAGAACACTAGAGTGGGTTGCCATTTCCTTCTACGATGCATGAAAGTGAAAAGTGAAAGTGAAGTCACTCAGTCGGGTCCGACTCTTAGCGACCCCATGGACTGCAGCCTACCAGACTCCTCTGTCCATGGGATTCTCCAGGCAAGAGTACTGGAGTGGGGTGCCATTGCCTTCTCCGATATCTTTATTAGCTATTATTTTAAGATGGAGATCTATATGTATCTCTCTGTCATCCATCTACCTATCTCCATCTTAAGAACAATCTGTTGTTCTATGTGTCCACTGGAAGACACAGCCTAGAATGTTCATAGCACTGTTTGTAATTGCCTCAAACTGCAGAATGGCACAAATACCCGCTAACAGTAGGAAAGATAAACTGTTAAATCCACACACTGCTACGTAGCAATGGGGAAGATCTCACTACATGTAACAACATCCACGAATCTCACGAATACGTGGAACCAAATGATCCAGGCACAAAAGATACACACACTCCTGTGTTGTTCACATAAAGAACCAAGGTGTGCAAAACTAAAGGGAGCGTGAGGGAGGCTTTTGAGGTGCTGAGAATGTTATGTTTCTTTGATCTGGGTACTTGTTGCAAAGATGTATTCAGCTTGTGTGGAAGTTCATCAGACTCTAGGCTTATGTACATTTTTCTATATGTATGTACATCGTACTTCAGTAAAGTGTTAAAAAATATAAACGTGGTAATGACTTTATAATATTTTAGCCTCATGTGTAAAGGCTGCATTTCATTTCAAGGGAAATTTAATTGACTACTCGGGATGATTCCCTGGAGAAGGAAATGGCAACCTGCTCCGGTATTTTTGCCTGGGAAACGCCAAGGACAGAGGAGCCTGGTGGGCTACACACAGTCCAGGGGTCACGAAAGAGTAGGACCTGCCTTAGTGACTGAACAACAGCATTTTCATAATTATTATTTTATAACAAATAAAGCCTTTATCAAGTAGAACGTGAAAATTGTCTTGTCTTTGCCTTGTTTATTTACCTTAGGTCCTCCCAGAGTCTTGCCTCGTGCAGTGGCCCTGCTGTGGCTCTTTCTCTGATTCCAGTTTTAATTCCTCACACCCCCATCCCCACTCCTTTTGCTTTGCTAATCTCAGAAAGTCTTATAAGTTAGTCGCTCAGTCCTGTCCGACTCTTTGCAAGCCTGTGGACTGCAGCCTGCCAGCCTCCTCTGTCCATGGAAATCTCTAGGCAAGAATACTAAAGTGGGTTGCCATTTCCGTCTCCAAATCTTAGGAAAAGATCCTTTAAAGAGCACAGTTCCCCAGGCAGCATTCTCCTTTTATTCACACAGAAAAATAAGAGAAGAGCCCCCTTTTCATTTCATTGCTGTTAGTGCTTGTTGTTTATGTCAACAACATGGAGTGATGAGAATAATGTTATTGTGGTAAGAATAAATGTTCAGAATCATGAATACAGAAAATTTTGGCTCTCAGGAATCCTAATATTCCCTACACTAACTACTTACCATAACCAATGGAGAAATCATCCTCAAAGTCTTTGGTTAATCCGGAACGTAGAAGTATTTTAATTGACGACAGCACTTTATTCTAGAATCTTTCTTTTGGATACTGGAGTGATAAGTGAATGGTTTTCAAATCTGCTCAGGAAACCACTGTGACAAGATTAAAAGCTTCTGCGTCAACTGTTCTCCCTTCCTTCTTGCTCCTGTTTTTCTTCTCTATTTCTGTTTTCTTTCCTTTCTTTATATACCATTTCTAGGGTTCTCTAGAAACCTAATACAGAACCAATAAGATCTGTATTTATATCTGTATCCATCACATATATGGAGCTTCCGTGGTAGCCAGCCAGTAAAGAATCCAGCTGCAATGTAGGAGGCCCCAGTTCAATTCTTGGGTTGGGAAGACCCCTTGGAGAAGGGATAGGCTACCCACTCCAGTTCTTGGGCTTCCCTGGTGGCTTAGCTGGTAAATAATCCACCTGCAATGTGGGAGACCTGGGTTTTCTTTTTTTCTTTCCTTCCTCTACGTACCATTTCCATGGCCGTGTTAGGGTTCTCCAGAAGCAGAACCAGTAAGATCAGTATTTATATTTGTATCCATCATACGGATATAAGCATATATGTACATATATATACACACACATATGCACATTTAGTGAAAGAATTATTATGCAAAATTGACTCATGCTGCTATGGAGGCTGAGAAGTCCCTCAGTCTGCCTTCTGTGAGCTGGAGACCCACGAAAGCTGATAGTGGAATTCAGTCCTAACTCAACGACCTGAGGACTAGAGGAGCCAATGGTATAAAATGATGAGATGGCCGAACTTGAGCTGTGAGGCCAAAATAAGGGGTCCAAGGACTTCCCTGTCGGTCCAATGACTAAGACGCCACACTTCCCCTGCCAGGGGCGTGGGTTTGATCCCTGGTCAGGGAACTAAGATCCCACATGCTGCACTGTGTGGCCAAAAATAAATAATAAAATGGAAACCAGAACTTTTTTTCTTTTCTCTTTTTATCTTTCTTTCTTAAAAAAAAAAGAATGGGGGTTCCATTTCTCCTTCCTCCACCTCTTTTGCTCTATTGGGGTCCTCAACAGGTGGGAGGATATCCACCTACTGGGGGACGGGTGACTAATCTGATTTACTGAGTCCCCAAATCCAAACGCAAATCTCATCTGAAACAGCCTCTCAGACACACCCAGCAACCAGTTTTAATCTGAATCCCTGTGGCCAGTCCAGTTGACACATAAAAGTAATCATCATAATGACATCGAGGAAATGGTTACTCTAACACAGATCCTCTCCTGAAGGCATTTACAGTTAAGACAAGAAGCATGTTGCAGCTTGTGGAATCGGCAGAAAGAAAAGTGAGGCGGTACAAAACCAGGGGGAGATATATGAAAAACCGCCCCACTGGACATGGAATATCTGCAAACCTCGTCCAGGAGGCCTGCTGGGGCAGCAGCACATCCTACACTCGCATTTTGGATACACCTTTGTGGATCATCTGGAGCATGTATGCCGTTTGGGATTGACCGCTTCCTAGCTGCTTTGACCTTGGGCAGGTTACTCGATAATAGTACCAAACTCATGAGAAATACATGTGAGGGTCACAGGACGTGAATTAGAGTCAGTTCTCAGGCTGCACCACTACAGCTGATTTACAATATGGTGACAGTTGGGCATGAACTCAGGCAAACTCTGGGAGATGGTGAGGGACAGGGAAGCCTGGCGTGCTACAGTTCATGGGGTCTCGAAGAGTTGGACACGACTTGGCGACAGTTACTCAGAACTACCTCATAAGCAGGGCTCTTCTAAGGGGCAGGCAAGACAGTATGTCTGTTTTGCAAACTAGAAGCCGTTGAGGAACCTGAGTTGCCAGTCGCTACCCTGTCTCACCAGCTTCAGGCACACGCTGCTTCCTCACACAAGTCAGATCCCTTTTAGGGACTTGACTGAGAGTGGGTCATCTTGCCACTGACTCTGTGGTTCAAAGCCCTCTTCCTAGCACTTTGGAATAAGTGCAAAATGCCATTTATCCTCTAGGGATGTTTTTCTTTTTTTACACAGCAGTTTAAACTAAGGCATATGTTAAAAATAATCAAGGTATTATATCACACACCTGCTTATAACCACAGGTAAGTTTATCTCTATATGCAGTCATAAATATAGGTATTTATATTAAAAAAATCTTTACAGAAAGAAAATAAACTATAACCCTCACTTTGAAACCATCATCTGGATATTTGGCTTTGGGGTGGGGTGGAGTGGGGTGGGTTGGGAGTCCAGGCAACTTGCAAGGTTTCAGCATTATAGAAATCTGAGCAGAATAATGGAGCTCTGCTTTGCTAATTTTTTCTTCCTTTTCATGAATATTTATGTTCATTTTATTGCTTCTAAAACTCATCATATCCATGTGAAATAAATATGATTATCCTGATTTTATAGAGGAGGGGACCGAGACACAGAAAGATTAAGTAACTTGGTCAAGATCTGACTACTGGTAGATCCATGTCTCAAACCAAGATTTGTCTTAATCCAAAGACTGATGCTATTAACTACCGCAACTATACTTCTTCCCGGTGTCGATTAGCCCTTCTCAGAAAACCCTGCAGAGAAAAAACATCTTTTGCAAAGCGAGTGAGAGTAGAACGTGGGTGTGTGATGGTGAGGGCAGAAGCCGGCACACGGTGAGTGGAAGGCTTGACTGGGAGTAACTTACACGAGAGTGTGTCAGAGTGATGGGATAAGATAATTCGAATCTCAACATCTCACCAAGTAAACGTGCTTCATGTCCTTGGAGCCACCTGACCTGCTTCTATTTTGCAAGCCCCAATTCCCTTTTGATAAGTGATTTTGATAAGTAGACTACATTTTTCAGAGGTACCTTCACCAAGAACCTCCATCAACCACAGTGTTCCAACGCAAGGTGCAGAAATGAGTTCTCAGTAGCATTACCTCAAACACAAACTCCTCCTGAAAATCATGAGTCCTGTGGGTCTCTAAGGATGCTGTCTTTGTTCGGAGTGAGGATGCTTTGAAACTGTAAGATTATGCACATTGCATTGAGACACAGCACAGGATGGGTGGGGGTGGGTAGTGGATAAAGAAATACAATTGAGGGGAGGGGTAAATTCAGAGTTTGGGATTAACACACATTGAAAGTGAAAGTGAAAGTGAGGTCACTCAGTTGTGTCCGACTCTTTGTGACCCCATGGACTGTAGCCTACCAGGCTCCTCCGTCCATGGGATTTTCCAGGCAAGAGTACTGGAGTGGGCTGCCATTTCCTTCTCCAGGAGATCTTCCCAACCTAGGGACTGAACCTGGGTCTCCTGCATTGTAGGCCAATACTTTACCATCTGCGCCTACTTCTCTGTTTCCCTGGTGGCTCAGATGGTAAAGCGTCTGCCTACAATGTGGGAGACCTGGCTTCAATCCCTGGGCTGGGAAAAGATCTCCCGGAGAAGGGAATGGCAACCCACTCCAGTATTCTTGTCCCCTCCCCCAAAAAAGGGACTCAAAGAAATACACATTACTATATATAAATTAGATAACCAACAAGGAGCTACTGGATAGCACTGGGAACTAAGTATTTTGTATAATCTATAAGGGAAAATAATCTGAAAAAGAACATATATACATATATGCATAACTGAATCACTTTGCTATATACCTGAAACTAACACAACATTGTAAATCAACTATACTTCAATCAAAAAAAAAAAAAAAAGAAATGGAATTTTGTGTGTTTTTACAAGGTGAAAAGGATCATGAAGTTTTCTTAGAAATCACTCCCTTTGGGGACCACCCTTTGGAAAGAAGCTTATCGGACACCGCAGAGCCGGCAAACTCAGGCTCCCTTCCAGCCCAGCTTCCCACCGAGCGTGCTGCCCCAGGCCCTGCATGGAGTGGAATCTCAGAGGGGCCCCCGTCACAACTGTCTCTTTTCCTGGATTGAAAAGTGCCTACTCTTGATTGAATCCCTCCAAATTTTAGGAACGTTGTTCATATTCAGTAGCACACCAGAGTACAGATTAACTAGCTGTTAAAACACCTTACTCAAAGCTTTCCAAATGCCATTCCCAGCCAAGAAGCAAAGCTGGCCAGAGTGCATATTTGGAATCAGGAACTGCTGTCTTGGAGAGCAGTTTTTCCAAGGCTGTCGCCTCCGGGGAGCTGGGGTATCAGCACCCTCTCTACCTTGAAAACAATTCGAATCTCAACATCTCACCAAGTAAACATGCTTCATGTCCTTGGAGCCACCTGACCTTCTTCTATTTTGCAAGCCCCAATTCCCTTTTTCCTAATAGTGAAAAGCTACCACTTTTCTTGACTTCATTAAAAGTTTGCTTTCAAGAAGAATATTCTGCATATTTATGCCATTTCTGAAAAATCTGCAGTCTTCCAGTTTCGGAAGTTCACATCCGCCAGCGTTAAACGACTCAGTCTCCAAGGGAAAAGTTGATCCTCTTATGACGCTCCCACCACATCTTAGCAGTTGGTTCTGGGGAAATTCTGTTTCCTGGATTGCCTACCTCAAGGCGAGTGATTTTGCTATGTTTTTCCTTCAGCTGGGAAATGGCAACCTCGGGAAGTCACATCATCTCGTCTCTTCCGTGTTGCCTTGCAGTGCCTCGGCCACCTCTATTAGTCGCCCAGCCACAGCCTAATCGAGGAATTCACAGTGGGAGTGTTGTTGGGTATGAATGCAGAAGCCAAGTGGCCAATTCAGTGGTGTTCTTGTGGGAGTCATTAAAGGGTCACCAAGCCCTCCTCCTTCTCTGTCTCCATCTCCCTCATCCCTACTCCGACCTGTCTCACAGGGACCTGCAGAGACACTAGTGAACACCAGGTCACACCCTTTTCTCTAGAGGAAGCACGTGAGACGTGTGTTACCCTCCTTGGCTCAGGAAGAAAACGTTCTGTGAAAACACACCGTGGATCACGCAACTTTCTTCCTCACCAAAATTGGTTTGCTTGCCGCCAGCTGGGAAATGAAACTTAAGTAAAAAGGCAACAATAGAAAAATCAAAGCTCTGTGGCCACAGTCAGGGTAGCTCTCAGAGACCGTATGGCGTGGATTATAGATGCAGTTTCTTTTCTTAAAAATGAATTTATTTGGCTGCACCGGATCTTAGCCACAGCACTTAGCACCTTTGATCTTCACTGTGGCCCGCGGGATCTTTTTTAGTTGTGGCATTCGGGATTTTTTTTTAGTTATAGCATGTGGGATCTTTAGTTGCAGCATGCAGAATATTTAGCTAGAAGAATGTAAAATCTTAGTTGAGGCAAGTGGGATCTAGCTCCCTGACCAGGAATGGAGCCTGGGTCCCCTGCAATGGGAGCACAGTCTTAGCCGCTGGACCACCAGGGAATTCCCTGCAATTTCTGTTTAATGTGACATGCACGTTGCCCCATGTGATTGTCTTAATCTACATCTCTGAGATCCATAGCTCACTTGGATCCTCGGGAGGTAGCATGGTGATAGTTCTTGATATTCATCTGTTTAGTTACTTCAGAATTATTTTATGGCATCGGGTTCATGCCCAGAGATGTTTATCATTACAATGTCTGATTAAAGGGTGTGAGGTAGGAAAGGGTAGTTTGAAAGCTATGTATATGACCTATGGTCGTGAAAGTCGCTCAGTCGTGTCTGACTCTTTCTGAACCCATGGACTATACAGTCCATGGAACTCTACAGGCCAGAATACTGGAGTGGGTAGCCTGTCCCTTCTCCAGGGGATCTTCCCAACCCAGGGCATGAACCCAGATCTCCCGCATTGCAGCCGGATTCTTTACCAGCTGAGCCACGAGGGAAGCCCATGTATATGATCAGAGTCTGTTAAATTTTCTATGGCTCTTAACAATAGAGCTTAAGCAATAATAACAACTCATTTAAATGGGAAAAATGCAGCCCAGCTTGTGACTTTTATGTCATCCAGAGAAACAATAAATCTTGGTATGATGAGATGCAGCTGCTTTCCCCTTCTCCGGGGTCATTGAATCAGGCTATGCCGTGTTTTTAGACACAGTTGGAGGGAGTGTCGGGTGTCCCCGATGCTGTGGCTGGGGTTCTGAGTTCCTGTTCCCTGGGGACTATGCTTCTGCGATACAGTGATGCACACTCCACAGATCCAGTGCCAACGCAGTGATAAAGCTCTGGTGTGAGCGAGTCACAGGAAGGAAAGGGAAGGATGCATTTGCACGAAATGGGCTATAAGGTGCTTTGTGGTGTGCAGTTTTCATAGGCGGTTTCATAAAGAAAACCTTCAGGAGTCTAGAGACCAGAGCTACCTGATCAGTGTTAGCAGGACCACAGGAGTGGTGACAAGTGTGGATTCTTCTTAGCATTTGCAGGCTGGGTTAGTCCTGTGAAAAGTTAGAGCTGATTGATCAGGGGACAGGAAATGACCAAGTGAGCTGGTTAGTTCATGGGTCCTTACGGGGTCAGCCCAGATCCAGTGAGGGGTGTGAAGGAAGTCTGTCTTTAAGATTCACAGTGTGTGCTCAACCGGGCAGCCCCACAGACGCAGCCCCTCAGGCTTCTCTGTCCACGGAATGTTCCAAGTAAGGATAGTGCAGCAGGTTGCCATGTTCTACTCCACGATTTTCCCCACCCAGCGACTGAACCCGAGTCTCCTAGTTGGCAGGCGGATTCTTTACCGCTGAGCCCCCTGGGAAGCCCCCTCAATCTGCACCATCCTTTGGCTAACTAACTCCCTTGGGGCTCTCTTTAATCAGCTTGGGTCTGTCTTCTCGGTCTGATTCCTTATCTCTGCTCTCAAGGCCATGGTTTCTCTTTGAGCCATGGTTTTCTTTTGCTACGAAGCTTTCTTGTGCTGTACTGCAGCAGCTTCAGGGTGGTCCAAGCTATGTGAATAGGAAGTCCTGTTGTCATGCTTAAGTGACAGAAAGCTAGAATTAAGAATTATTAATTTATTTGGCTGCCCCAGGCCTTAGTTGCAGAGGCAGGATCTTTGCTCTTCATTGTGGCATGCAAGACTATTTTTAGTTGCAGGCATGCAAACTCTTAGTGGAATGTGGTTCCCTGACCAGGACCGGGACCCCAGGCCCCCTGCATTGCAAGCATGCAGACTTAACTACTGGGGAGGCTTAACTTCCAGGGAAGTCTCAGAAAGCCAGAAATTTTAAGATGATCAGTCAGTTCAGTTCAGTTGCTCAGTCGTGTCTGACTCTTTGTGACCCCATGAATCGCAGCACGCCAGGCCTCCCTGTCCATCACCAACTCCCGGAGTTCACTCAGACTCACGTCCATCGAGTCAGTGATGCCATCCAGCCATCTCATCCTCTGTTGTCCTCTTCTCCTCCTGCCCCCAATCCCTCCCAGCATCAGAGTCTTTTCCAATGAGACAACTCTTCGCATGAGGTGGCCAAAGTACTGGAGTTTCAGCTTTAGCATCAGTCCTTCCAAAGAAATCCCAGGGCTGATCTCCTTCAAAATGGACTGGTTGGATCTCCTTGTAGTCCAAGGGACTCTCAAGAGTCTTCTCCAACACCACAGTTCAAAAGCATCAATTCTTTGGTGCTCAGCCTTCTTCACAGTCCAACTCTCATATCCATACATGGCCACTGGAAAAACCATAGCCGTGACTAGACGGACCTTTGTTGGCAAAGTAATGTCTCTGCTTTTGAATACGCTATCTAGGTTGGTCATAACTTTCCTTCCAAGGAGTAAGTGTCTTTTAATTTCATGGCTGCAGTAACCACCTGAAGTGACTTTGGAGCCCCTCAAAATAAAGTCTGACACTGTTTCCACTGTTTCCCCATCTATTTCCCATGAAGTGATGGGACCAGATGCCATGATCTTTGTTTTCTGAATGTTGAGCTTTAAGCCAACTTTTTTACTCTCCACTTTCACCTTCATCAAGAGGCTTTTGAGTTCCTCTTCACTTTCTGCCATAAGCGTGGTGTCATCTGCATATCTGAGGTTATTGATATTTCTCCTGGCAATCTTGATTCCAGCTTGTGCTTCTTCCAGCCCAGCATTTAAGATGATAGCCGCTTTGAATTCAATGTACACTCCCATCTTTTCCACACTATTGTTTTTTCTAATAATAATGAATATGGGCCATATATAGGAGAAGAGTATAACAGCCTGATGGGGGACAGAATGTGTGTTAGGAAGAGCAAAAAGGGTCATATTAAAATGGACTCATTTGTGGTTTTTACCGCAGATGAGCAAAGCAGTTAGCTGTAGGAGATTTTTAACTATCTGCTTTATGCTTTCTAAGCTTTCTGCATTTTAGGTAAGAAATACATTATAAGTGTAATTTTAAAATACAGTTATTTTCATTTTGGAAAAGAGAGAAGCATGAACACTAATATAAAATAAATAAATAAAATGGACCTGTTTGCCTGTAACTGAGCATGTACTATCTGCCAGGGACTGTGTTCCACATACACCATTGCCTGCTAACCCTCGCAGCAACTCCAGGAGATCGTATAAGTACATTTGGATGGGCGAACGGTGGCCTGTGAAGCGTTAAAGTAACTCAAGGGACTTCCCTGATGGCCCAGTGGTTAAGACTCTGCCTGTCAAAACAGAGGACATGCGGCTTGATCGCTGATCTGGGAAGACCCTACATTCTGAGGAGCGACTAACCAAGCCTGTGAGCCACGATGAAGCCCACTACCCTGGGGCTCCATGAAAGGAGAAGCCCCTGCAAAGAGAAGCCCACACTCCGCGTCTCCGGAGGGGAGCCCCTTCTCACCGCAGCTCGAGAAAGCCCGCTCACAGCAGTGAGGACCAGCGCAGCCAAAATAAATACCTAAAAAAAGAAAAAAGTTAGACCGACTCAAGGGTGGCAGAGGTAGGATTTAGAGCCGGGTTTGTATAACTCTGAAGTTAGAGCTCTCAGCTGCCACGCTTTACTTTTTACGTTGACTGTATTTGCAGACAAAAACGCTAGCCTATGCTGCCTGTTCATAAACACTAACAGATGAGAAGCGGACAGTCTGGTTAGACTTTTATCTGTCTTTCTCTCTCTTTCCAGTGGGAAGAATGTAAATCCTACCTGAGTTTGGGCCTAGAAAGGTTTGCAACTGAAAACTAGCTCTTGAATAAGGAGAATGGGTTACTCTTTGTGTAGGATCCCTGAGGTTCTCCCTGCCTTTGTCTAACCTTACAAGAATTTGAATCTGTCTTTAGTTCTGCATAAGGTAAATGCCTTGAGGCCATCATGGGAAAGCTTCCCAAGCTTCTTCATTCTGATAGGAATCCAGGGGTACAACCATTAGGCACCTTTGAGGTGCTCACTAGGTTGGGAGCCCGTATGGAGTTACGCTCAGCAGAACAAATTCCTTAATCTGTGATAGGCCATATGTATTCATGTACGTGTACTTCAGGGGCACGATCCGTGAACTTTCTCGTAGAGCATTGCAGTTTGGCACGGACAGGCCCAGTAATGAAGTGAATTGCGTTGGTATGGTGACGGCAATGACTGAGTATCTGAAGGCTTCTCTCTGGAATTGACTCTAGACAAGAGCTTGAGCAAATCACTCTATCTTTATTCTTCTATTTACTTGCCTTTTGAAAGAAAAGAGACTGACTAGATTCAGTTAGTCTCTTCATCTGCCATATAGCTTTCGTGGTCCACACATTGTGACTTTGGTCTTTGAGTGAAAATACATCATCCTGTAACCCTGATACTCTGTGCTCACCAGAGGCTTGGCTTACCAATAATCTCTTAATTTAAATTGCAAAATAAAGTGTTACCTAGTACATGCAGTTGGTTTATTGACAATGTATTTGACTATATAAATATGACTCTATGGGAAAAATAATGAAAGGGATCCTTGCTGATGAATAAGTTGGAAAGTCTTACTCTATTTCATTACAGAAGGCCTGAGTCTTCCCCTCAGTCTCCACATGGCTGCCTTCATCTCCTGGTTCCTCAGGGTGTAGATCAGGGGGTTCAGCAGAGGGGAGATGACAGTGAAGGTCACAGAGACGGCCTTATCAGTGGGGAGGGCAGAGAAGGGCCGGGCGTAGACGTAGATGCAGGGCACGAAGTGCAGGGTGACCACCGTGATGTGGGCGGTGCAGGTGGAGATGGCTTTCCCCCTGCCCTCCCCAGAGTGGGACCTTATTAGTAATAATATGACCATGTAGGATACAAGGAGGAAGACGAACCACAGGGTGGTGACCAGGCCATTGTTAGAAATCATCAGGAGCTCAAGGACAGCAGTGTCCGTGCAGGCAAGTGTGAGGACCTGGGGGACGTCGCAGTAGAAAGTGTCCAGGACGTTCGGTCCACAGAAGGGGAGGGGGAGTAACAGGGAGATCTGCACGATGGAGTGGACGAAGCCCCCCGCCCAGGAGGCCACGATGAGGGCAGTGCACCGCCCCTGACTCATGACGGTCACGTAGTGCAGGGGCTTAGTGATGGCCACGTAGCTGTCAAAGGCCATGACCGAGAGAGAGAAGATGTCTGCACCCCCGAGGAGGTGGAAGAAAAACATCTGCGTGAGGCAGCCATGGAAGGAGATGGTCTTTCTCTCTGAAAGAAGGTCCACCAGGACCTTGGGGGCGGTGATGGAGGAGAAGCAGATGTCCAAGACGGAGAGGTTGCGGAGCAGGAAGTACATGGGGGTCTGGAGGCGAGACTCGCAGCTCACAGTGACCATGATGAGGAGGTTGCCCAGCAGAGTGGTCATGTACACAAAGCACAAAAAGAGAAATAAGACCAAGCTCAGGTCTTGGGACTGAGTAAGCCCCAGAAACACAAATTCATTTACTCTGCTACCATTTCCCAACTCCATTGAATCATGTGTCCTCTTCCTGTGTTCCTGGGGAAAAATGAAAAGTGTTATTTCAGAGAGTGTCCGCCCTACCTTAACAGAGTCAGGTTTAGAGAGTCAGGTATTAGGTCTAAAAACTAGTGAGATGTTTTGCCCAGTGGATATCTGTTCTGGGGTTATGGCTAACATGAGCAAAGTGATACCTCATGACACAAGCATGCATTTAGTTATTATTTCCTATGTAGATTATACATGTTTTAGAAAATGAATACAGTGATGCTCTGCATATATAAGTTCTAAGTATTCAAGATAAAGTGACCATTGTAGCATGAGGAATATGAAGTTGGAGTCGGCTTGGTGAGTGGTAGTGTCTGATACCGCTGAGTTTCCATGAGTGCCTGTTTGATATGACTTAGTTCTCAAGAGTTCCATTTTTTCCCTCAGATGATGCCTTATGTAAATGGCTTAAAAACTGCTATCTTTAGAATGGTTCTCTTTGGACTGATTTCTATAGAAGCACTCCTCTCTTTTTCAAACCACACTTCCCCCCACCCAATTATTTGATTAATTATTTTAAAGAAAATCCCACATTGTACATAAATTTACCCATTACTACTTAACATGCTAACGTATAATGATCTGTCTGCCATGCCATTAGCACACCTAGCAAACAAAAATGCCTCACGTTTCCTGATGCAAATGAGACCCAAATATTGTGACTTCTTAAAAAGTGTTTGTTAAGGACTTTTCTGGTGGCGCCGTGGATAAGACTCTGCCTGCCAGAGGACGCAGGTTCCATCCCTGGGCCGGGAAGACTGCACGTGCTGAGGAGCAGCTGAGCCCGTGTGCCACCGCCGCCAAGCCGAGCTCTGCAGCCTGAGGTCCGCAGCCTAGAGCCGTGCCCACAGCAAGAGAAAACTCGGGAGCAGCAATGGAGACCGAGTGTAGCCAAAAATAAAGAGATGAATACGACATTTTGGCAGTTTCTTAAATTGCTAAACATGCACTTACTGTTTAGTCTTATGGCTTTTGAGTTACTACTTTTTTGGTCTGTGTATGTGTGTGTGTGAATCTTTGAGATGGCCCTTAACTTATTTCTTTGCAGTTTGCCTCCCTTTTCTTGCTAGCATCAGAAACAAAGGTGAGATACATCCCCCTCCTACTTTCTGGGTATATCTTTCAGTTCCAACGAAGATCTTTCTTTCCACCCTGCTCACTTTCCCTTCAAGCTGTCTTTCCTCTGGGTGCAGTTTTGTCCACAGTCTATTTAGTATGGAAAACTAAAAAAGCTACGGGAGGTCTCACGGCATACAGCAGAGACCTGGGGAACTCTGGCGTCACAAAACCTGTTCAAGTCCCAGATAGACCCTAACTGGTTATGCAAAAATGGGCAAGTTGCTTCATCCCTTTGGCCTCCGGCTCTGCACTGGTGTTTAGAAACAGTAGCAACTCTTCTATATAATTTTTATAAGGATTACATGAACTCACTTATGTAAAACATCAGTACTTCAGCAGATGTACAAGCTGGATTTAGAAAAGGTAGAAGCACCAGAGATCAAATTGCCAACATCCATTGGATCTTAGAAAAAGAGAGAATTCCGGAAAAACATCTACTTTCTGCTTCATTAGCTACACTAAAGCTTTTGTCTGCATCTATCACAACAAACTGGAGGATTCTTAAAGAGATGAGAATATCAGCCCACTTTACCTGTCTCCTGAAACGTCTGAATGCAGGTCAAGAAGAAACAATCGGAGCCAGACACAGAACAATGGACTGGCTCAGAATTGGGAAAGGAGTACGTCAAGGGTGTATATTGTCACCCTGCTTATTTAACTTATATGCAGAGTACACTGTGTGAAATGCCAGGGTGGATGAAGCACAAGCTGGAATCAAGATTGCCGGGAGAAATATCAACAACCTCAGGTATGCAGATAATACCATTCTAATGGCAGAAAGTGAAGAAGACCTAAAGAGGCTCTTGATGAAGGTGAAAGAGGAGAGTGAAAAAGCTGGCTTAACACAACTTTCATAAAATGAAGATCATAGCATCCAGTTCCGTTACTTCATGAAACATAGATGGGGAAAAAATGGAAACAGTGACAGATTTTATTTTCTTGGGCTCCAAAATCACTGTGGACAGTGACTGCAGCCATGAATTTAAAAGATGCTTGCTCCTTGAAGGAAAAGCTATGACCAACCTAGACAGCATATTAAAAAGCAGAGACGTCACTTTGCCAACAAAGGTCCACATAGCCAAGCTACGTTTTTTCCAGTGGTCATGTGTGGGTGTGAGAGCTGGACCATAAAGAGCGCCGAGGAACTGATGCTTTCAGTCAATCTTTAGGGAAATCAGTCCTTAATGTTCATCGGAAGGACTGATGCTGAGGCTGAAACTCCAATACTTTGGCCACCTGATACGAAGAACTGACTCACTGGAAAAGACCCTGATGCTGGGAAAGACTAAAGGCAGGAGGCGAAGGGGATGACAGAGCATGAGATGGTTGGATGGCATCACTGACTTGATGGACATGAGTTTGAGGAAACTCCGGGTGTTGGTGAAGGACAGGGGGGCCTGGCGTGCTGCAGTCCATGGGGTTGCAAAGAGTCGGACACGGCTGAGCGACCGAACAGCAGCAAAGCAGCGGCAGTGGGAGCCCTGCCTGATCCGTGATAAGTGTGATTACATGTGTGTCACCTCAAAGGAAAGCTTTAGGTTATCATTCTCACAGTCACACAACATTTTTTTTTTCTGGAAGCTTCCCTTTTTAAATTCCTTTTGAAGACATGAAAGTCACATTTGAGAGGTTTATAATAATTATTATTTTAACACTTACAACTCATGAAATCTTCTATGAAATAAGAATAACAATTGGCTCAGAGACCAGGCATAGTTTTGTTCTTTAATCTCTGAGTCCTTTATTTGCTTTTGTGGGATGCTGTGGGCCCAAATACCTTCCTCTTCTTTACTTAAAAAATTTTTTTATTTTATATTGTAGCACAGTTGACTGAGTGACTTCACTTTCCCTTTTCACTTTCATGCACTGGAGAAGGAAATGGCAACCCACTCCAGTGTTCTTGCCTGGAGAATCCCAGGTACGGGGAAGCCTGGTGGGCTGCCGTCTCTGGGGTCGCACAGAGTCGGACATGACTGCCGAAACTCAGCAGCAGCAGCATAGTTGATTAACAATGTAGTATTAGTTTCAGGTGTATAGCAAAGTGATTCAGTTATACTTATACATGTATCTGCTTCCAAAGTGACTCAGTGGTAAAGAACCCGCCTGCCAATGCAAGAGACGCGGGTTTGATCCCTGGGTCAGAAAGATCCCCTGAAGAAGGATGCGGCACCCCCTCCAGTATTCTTGCCCGGGAGATCCATGGTCAGAGGATCCTGGCGGGGTGTGGACCGTGGGGTTGCAGGGTGGGACGCGACTGAGTATGCACACGCACACATACGTGTATCTGTTCTTTTTCAGATTCTTTCTCCATTAAGGTCATTATAGAGTACTGAGCAGAGTTCCTTGTGCTGTACAGTGGGTCTTGTCGGTTATCTGTTTTAAGCATAATAGGGACACACAGCTTCTTTAAATATACTGACCGTCTCTCGGAGGAGCTAAATATTTCTGAGAACGTGCGTTTTACAGCTTCATCAGAACATCCTGCTTTGAGGAAAATAGAAGGCTGTTTTTCTTTCCATTGCAAGCAGAGTAACCCAGAAGGTGGCGGCAGCGTATGGCGTAAGAAGAGGGCTTGCTTGTTTGGGCTTCTTGTCGGACCAGAGAAGGCTGGGGCAGGATGTCTGCATGGAAAGTCACAGGTTCTCAAGTTCTGGGTTTGCCCCTGTGTAATTCATGTGAATAAGAGACCTACTGAGTCTCCACTTCATGTATGGAATGGGGGTTGTAATACCCGCCTCCCAGGGAGGTTAGGAGGATTAAGGGGATTAACTTCTGCAGCGGTCTCAGCACACAGGCTTGTTGTGGTTCAGTCTCTAAGTCGTGTCCTACTCTTTGCAACCCCATCAATGGCAGCACCCCAGGCTTGCCCGCCCCTCACCATCTCCCAGAGCTTGCTCAGACTCACGTCCATTGTGTTGATAATGCCATCCAGCCATCTCATCCTCTGTCATCCCCTTCTCCTCCTGCCTTCAATCTTTCCCAGCATCAGGGTCTTTTCCAATGAGTCAGCTCTTCGCATCAGGTGGCCAAAGTATTGGAGCTTCAGCTTCAGCATCAGCCCTTCCAATGAATATTCAGGGTTGATTTCCTTCAGGATGGACAGGTTCAATCTCCTTGCAGTCCAAGGGACTCTCAAGAGTCTTCTCCAACACCGCAACCTGAAACATCAGTTCCTTGGCGCTCAGCCTTCTTTATGGTCCAACCCTCACATTCGTACATGACTACTGGCAAAGCCATAGCTTTGACTATACGATGGTTAGTACTCTGTTGAGTAACCTTAATACAAGAGGCTTATCAGTAAAAGAGTGTACTGAACTAAGTGGTAGCTGAGCTATCAATCCTGACCAGTTTAAAAAGAGAGGAAATGGTTACCAGCAAAAACCAACTCCATATATTTGCTAGAGAGATTGAGAGAATCCATCCTACTTACAGAAGCCTTCCACAGGGTCCCCCAAGTAAATAACAGACTATGGTCTGCACAGGAGGGCAGAAGGAACCTCAGGCCCCGAGGTGAGCCCATGTATCAGAAAGGAGCAGGTCCCATGTTCACCAACTACCTTTGATGATTCAGACAGCATATTCCGGCTGCTGCTCCATCTTTTTGCTATTTTGAATCCATCTGATTATTTAGCAAGTATTAAAGGAAAATTGGCAGAGTTCTATGCTATTTGTGAGAAAACAGTGTAACCCTAAACCAGTGGAAAAACAATTGAAATCTAACAGTAGGTAGGCCATGATGGGGATCATCTAAAGACAGATGAAGAGCTGTGTGTGGGGAAAGGGTGATTTCTCCTTGAGAGGCTCAGGGAATCCTGCATGGAGGAGGTGGCATTTACGTTTGGGGCACGTAGGAATGGAGAGAGAGGGAGCTCTGACTCTCGGGGACCATTTGGATGATGAAAGCTGCTTGCGAGTGGGAAGTCTGGTGGGAATGAAGAAATGTAAAGAGGTAGACGTGGAAAGACACAGGAAAGAAAATCATGGCTATACCTTTTCTTTCTTTGTAAATGGAAGAAAAGATATGTAGATGTGCATCATTGTACAATTCTTTCCATGTCTTTGAGGGTTGTAACTATTTTATTTTTCTCTGTCGTTTTAAATTTAGCATAAGAAAAATCTCTCCTTTGTGCAGCTCAAAAGGTGCCAGAAAGCAAAAGGTGCTTTTTCCCAATTCCAAACTGAACTTGTTTTCATGTCTCTCATCTTGCAATGTCTTCTTTGTTAACATTTCTTGTCTGTGCTGTTCTGCCTCTGGGATCTTGTGTACTTATTATTTGTAGTTACAATATATTTATAAATATTAACAATTAAATCTAGATTTCAGTTTTTCTCCCTCTTACGCCCAAACACCCAGACATCACAGATGTACATACCCGGGTAGAGTTGTGTGTGAGTGCTAAGTTGCTTCAGTCGTGTCGACTCTTCGAACCTCTGGACTGTAGCCTGCCAGGCTCCTCTGTCTGTGAGATTCTCCAGGCAAGAATACTGGAGTGGGTTGTCACACTCTCCTCCAGGGGATCTTCCTGACTCAGGAATCGAACCCGCATGCATTATGTCTCCTGCATTGGCAGGCGGGGTCCTTACCACTAGCGTCTCCTGGGAAACCCAGATAGAGTTATACATCTTACCTAAAATCTCCAGTCTCCTTTCCAGGTCTCTGACATCCTAAATAACGTTCACATGGATCACTAAACTTCAGAAAACTCTGTTAAAAACCTCTCTGAAAGCCAGTGACTTCAGTGGCCTCCATTTTTATGAGGAAAAGGGCAGACACAGGGAGCCACATTTTCTTGACTTTTCCATGCTGAGACTCTGCCGCACCACATTTACCAATGCCTTAATCCCCAAGCCAGTGTGAGAATTATCACAGGGAAAGCAGATGGATGTGGCTCTGGAAATATTCTGCTGGTGGAGAGGTGGTTTCAGTGGGAGTAATTAAAAGGCTACTCAGGCACATACACTTTGTTATTAAACTGTGTATTGTGTGTTGGAGTATAGCCGACTGACACTGTGGTGGTAGTTTTGGGGGGACAGCAAAGGGACTCAGATGTAGGTACACATGCATCCATTCTGCCCCGCACGCCCCGCCCATCCAGGCTGCCACATAACACTGAGCAGAGTTCATGTGCAGTGGGTCTTTGTTCGTTATTCATTTTAAACGTAGCAGTGCGTACATGTCCGTCCCAAACTCCCGAACTCTCCTCCCACCCTTCCCCCTCTGGCAACCAGAAGGTGGTCTCTAAGTCTATGAGTCTATTTCTGTTTTGTAATTAAGTTTATTTGTATCAAACCTTTTTAGATTCTGCATATAAGGGATTTCATGATGTTTCTGCTTCTCTGTCTGACTTGACTCAGTATGACAATCTCTGGGTTCATCCATGTTGCTGCAGATGGCATTATTGCATTCTTTCTGATAACTGAATATGTATGTATGTACCAAATCTTCTAAGGATAATGTCCATCTGTCAATGGACATTTAGGTTGCTTCCGTGTCTTGGCGATTGTAAACAGTGCTGCAGTGAACACTGGGGTGCATGCATCCTTTTGGACCGTGTTTTCCTCCAGATACACGCCTCCTGGTGGGATTGTTGGGTCATATGGTAGCTCTATCTTTAGTTTTCTAAGGAACCTCCATATTGTTCCCCACAGTGGCTGTACCAATTCACATTCCCACCAATAGTGTAGGAGGGGTCCCTTCTCTCCAACATTTCCTATTTGCGGATTTTTTGATGATAGCAATTTTGACTGGTGTGAGGTGATATCTCATTGTAGCTTTAATTTGCATTTCTCTAATAATTAGAATGCTGAACATCTTTTCATGCAGGCACATACACTTTGAAACACATATTTGTTTGGGGTCTAACATTTTCAGCAGTGGTAAAGGTTCTCTCCTTGACCGAGTGCTGCAAGCCTCCCCTGAATGTTTCAACAAACGCTGCACATTTGGACCACCATGTTTGTCTCTGCATTGTCCAATTTTAACAAAAATCCCGCTAAGTTACTTTAGCCATAATTCCCCACCCTCCCGATCTGATCACCTTCCTTGTCTAATCAGCTTTCTCATCCTCCACTACCTCCCACGTGATGTCTGATCAGCCTGGCTGCCTTCCGCAAGAATCCCATTAGGGCAGGTTAGCCAGGATGCCTCCTTACACTAATGGTTTCCTTTGTAATTTTCTTGTTGGGAAATAAATGTTTGTCTTCAAGGATTGTGAATTTCCTCAGGCAGTTTCACAGTTGCGGGGAGATTCCTGAAGACACAGGTGTTGGCAGGAGCCCTTGGATCGGAAGGGTCATGTAGGTGAGAGTGAAGGAGGGCTCGGCAGGGTGATGACTAAGGCAGATGATGGAGTTCTCGTAAGGTCTACACTGGCTCCATCAGAAAATCCTACTTGCTTGACCTTCAGAGTTTTCAACAGTCTTGCTGCCTCCACCATGACCACCCGAAGTCATGTCTTCATTATTTCTGCTGTAGTCACTTCTTAACTGGGCTCCATGTTTTTGTCCTCAACCCTCTTTAGTCTGTTCGGAAACAGTAGCACCTACAATGCCATTAAAACTTGCATAATTAGTCCATTTTTCAAAGTCCTCCAAGTGCAGCTCATCTTACATATTGTGACAGCCAAAATCCCTACAATGGTTTAAAAAGTCCTAGTGAGCTGATCTTATGACCTGGTTTTCTCTCTGACCCCTCACCTTGCTTCCTCTCATCGAATTACAAAGTCTTTCTCGCTGTTTCTTGGATACTCTGGGCACATCTCCCACCCCAAACTTAGGGCTTTTGCACGTCTGATTTGTGGGCTGATAGTTATATCACAACATGAACATTTTTCTAATTTCAAAAATTTTAAGACCTATAATTTACCTTCAGAAAAGGAGAGAAACAAAAACCCTCCCATCATCTGTCAGCAGTAAACAAATGAAATATGGATATATGGAAAAATAAGTGGAAATATGTTTTCCACTTCATCCCAACTCTTTTAAGTATTTGTGCATCTTCTGAAGCAGCTTCAAAGGTTTCTGTTTTAGGAAGTCAGGTTGTCAGGACATAAAAAATGAGTCAGTTGTTTTCTTAACCTATTATCCAACGATCTGAGCAGCAACAAAATGACTGTGAGGCAGTATTCATTTATTGACTTTTTAGTTTTAAAATTTAATTTGTTTATTTTTGGCTGCCCTGGGTCTTCCTGCTTTACTTGGGCTTTCTCTAGGTGCGTAGTGGGAGGGCTATCCTTTGCTGTGGTGTGCGGGCTTCTTATCATGGCAGCTTCTCTTGTCGTGGCTTCTGGGCTCTAGAGTCCAAAGGGACTCTCTAGAGTCTTCTCCAGCACCACAGTTCAAAAGCATCAATTTTTCGGCGCTCAGCTTTCTTTATAGTCCAACTCTCACATCTATACATGACCACTGGAAAAATCATAGCCTTGATTAGATGGATCTCTGCTGACAAAGTAATGTCTCTGTTTTTTTAATATGCTGTCTAGTTTGGTCATGACTTTCCTTAAAAGGAGTAAGCGTCTTTTAATTTCATGGCTGCAATCACCATCTGCAGAGATTTTGGAGCCCAGAAAAATAGTCAGCCACTGTTTCCCCATCTATTTGCCATGAAGTGATGGGACTGGATGCCATGATCTTCGTTTTCTGAATGTTGAGCTTTAAGCCAATTTTTTCACTCTCCTCTTTCACCTTCATCAAGAGGCTTTTAGTTCCCCTTCACTTTCTGCCTTAAGGGAGGTGTCATATGCATATCTGAGGTTATTGATACTTCTCCCGGCAATCTTGATTCCAGTCTGTGCTTCCTCCAGCCCAGCATTTCATGATGTACTCTGCATATAAGTTAAATAAGCAGGGTGCCAATATACAGCCTTGATGTACTCCTTTTCCTATTTGGAACCAGTCTGTTGTTCCATGTCCAGTTCTAACTGTTGCTTCCTGACTTGCATATAGGTTTCTCAAGGGGCAGGTCAGGTGGTCTGGTATTCCCATCTCTTTCAGAATTTTCCGCAGTTTATTGTGATCCACATAGTCAAAAGCTTTGGCATAGTCAATAAATCAGAAGTAGATGTTTTTCTGGAACTCTCTTGCTTTTTCAATGATCCAGTGGATATTGGCAATTTTATCTCTGGTTCCTCTGCCTTTTCTAAAACCAGCTTGAACATCTGGAAGTTCATGGTTCACGTATTGCTGAAGCCTGGCTTGGAGAATTTTGAGCATTACTTTACTAGCGTGTGAGATGAGTGCAATTGTGTGGTAGTTTGAGCATTCTTTGGCACTGCCTTTCTTTGGGATTGGAATGAAAACTGAGCTTTTCCAGTCCTGTGGCCACTGCTGAGTTTTCCAAATTTGCTGACATATTGAGTGCAGCACTTTCACAGCATCGTCTTTCAGGATTTGAAATAGCTCAACTGGAATTCCATCACTTCCACTAGCTTTGTTCATAGTGATGCTTCCTAAGGACCATTTGACTTCACATTCCAGGATGTCTGGCTCTAGGTAAGTGATCACACTATCATGATTATCTGGGTAGTGAAGATCTTTTTTGTACAGTTCTTCTGTGTATTCTTGCCACCTATTCTTAATACCTTCTGCTTCTGTTAGGTCCATACCATTTCTGTCCTTTATTGAGCCCATCTTTGCATGAAATGTTCCCTTGGAATCTCTAATTTTCTTGAAGAGATCCCTAGTCTTTCCCATTCTGTTGTTTTCCTCTATTTCTTTGCACTGATCGCTGAGGAAGGCTTTCTTATCTCTCCTTGCTGTTCTTTGGAACTCTGCATTCAGATGGGTATATCTTTCCTTGCCTCCTTTGCTTTTCGCTTCCCTTTTTTCACAGCTATTTGTAAGGCCTCCTTAGACAGCCATTTTGCTTTTTTGCTTTTCTTTTTCTTGGGGATGGTCTTGATTCCTGTCTCCTGTATAATGTCACAAAGTTCCGTCCATAGTTCATCAGGCACTCTGTCTATCAAATCTAGTCCCTTAAGTCTATTTCTCACTCCCACTGTATAATAAGAGATTTGATTTAGGTCATACCTGAATGGTCTAGTGGTTTTCTCCACTTTATTCAATTTCAGTCTAAATTTGTCAATAAGGAGTTCATGGTCTGAGCCACAGTCAGCTCCTGGTCTTGTTTTTGCTGACTGTATAGAGCTTCTCCATCTTTGACTGCAAAGAATATAATCAATCTGATTTCGGTATCGACCATCTGGTGATGTCCATGTGTAGAGTCTTCTCTTGTGTTGTTGGAAGTGGATATTTTCTATGGCCAGTGTGTTCTCTTGGCAGAACTCTATTAGTCTTTGCCCTGCTTCATTCGGTACTCCAAGGCCAAATTTGCCTGTTACTCCAGGTGTTTCTTGACTTCCTACTTTTGCATTCCAGTCCCCTATAATGAAAAAGACATCTTTTGGGGGTGTTAGTTCTAAAAGGTCTTGTAGGTCTTCATAGAACCGTTCAACTTCAGCTTCTTTAGCTTTACTGGTTGGGGCACAGGCTTGGATTACCGTGATATTGAGTGGTTTGCATTGGAAACAAACAGAGATCATTCTGTCATTTTTGGGATTGCATCCAAGTATTGCATTTTGGACACTTTTGTTGACTATGATGGCTACTCCATTTCTTGTAAGGGATTCCTGCCCACAGTAGTAGATATAATGGTCATTGAGTCAAATTCACCGATTCCAGTCCATCTTAGTTTGCTGATTCCTATAATGTTGATGTTCACTCTTGCCATCTCCTGTTTGACCACTTCCAATTTGCCTTGATTTATGGACCTGACACTCCAGGTTCCTATGCAATATTGCTCTTTACAGCATCGGACCTTGCTTCTATCACCAGTCACATCCACAACTGGGTGTTGTTTTTGCTTTGGCTCCATCCCTTCATTCTTTCTGGAGTTATTTCTCCACTGATCTCCAGTAGCATATTGGGCACCTACTGACCTAGGGAGTTCTTCTTTCAGTATCCTATCATTTTGCCTTTTCATACTGTTCATGGGGTTCTCAAGGCAAGAATACCAAAGTGGTTTGCCATTCCCTTCTCCAGTGGACCACATTCTGTCGGACTCCCCACCATGACCTGTCCGTCTTGGGTGGCCCCACAGGCATGGCTTAGTTTCATTGAGTTAGACAAGGATGTGGTCCATGTAATCAGATTGGCTAGTTGTCTGTGATTGTAGTGTCCGTCTGTCTGCCCTCTGATGCCCCCTCTCAGCACCTACTGTCTTACTTGGGTTTCTCTTACCTTGGACGTGGGGTATCTCTTCATGGCTGCTCCAGCAAAGTGCAGCCGCTGCTCCTTACCTCGGACGTGGGGTAGCTCCTCTCGGCCATGCTTCCTTTGTGGCTCAGACAGAACTCCTCAGTGACATCCATATTCAAGCTTTGCTAACTTCAGGGCACCTTCTTTCAACCACTAAAGTGTGGGCTTTGGAAAGGAAGACCTTCAGCAAATAGTTACTTAATTTATTCATAGTCTAAAGTCAGAGGAGGAACTTCTTTTGGATATATTTACTTCCTCAAGATGTGAAAACCTGATAGAATGCAAACGCACAAACTGCGTTATTTTCTAATGTATCTCATCTCCCTTCCTGTGAACAGTGTAGGAATGCAGAGAGAATGTCTGTGTATATATTTTGCTTTTTTTTTTAATCGAAAAATTTGTTTAGATAAGTGTAGATTCCCATGTAGTTGTAAGAGATAGCAAGAGAGACCCCACTGTAACTCATTTTGCTGCAGTGACCATTTCACAATATTCATGTATATCCACACATCAAGTTGTACATCTTAAATATATGCCATTTGCATTTGTCAATTGCAACTCAATAGAGCTGAAAAAACCCCATAGCTATCCAATGTGATAAAATTATCTGAGTGAATTGGATTCCATTTTCTTTATTTCTTCCAAGGCTGTAGGTGACATTCATTTCTCTAGCTATCTACTCAATGTCTCTACTTCTTTTGTAATATAAAATCCATTTTAAAATTATTATTGCATGCTGTTCAGAACATTTGTAAGTCATATGTTTCTTAGTGGGGCTTTCCTGGTGGCTCAGAGGTAAAGAATCTGCCTGCCAATGAAGGAGATGCAGGTTCGATCCTTGGGTTGAGAAGATTATCTGGAGACAGAAATGGAAACCCATTCCAGTATTCTTGCCTGGAGAATCCCATGAATGGAGGAGCCTGGCGGCCTATAGTCCATGGGGTCCTAAAGTGTAGGACATGACTTAGTGACTAAACAACAATAACAGCAAGAACAATGTATCTTAGTAGACTTTAAAAATTAATCAGAAATCCTTTAATAAATATATATTATTGGTGCACAAAGACTTTCAAAGATGGTGAAATGGAGTGAGCTATCAGTCTATGCAGTCAGAAGGCCCTAGTCTTCCCCTCAGTCTCCGCATGGCTGCCTTCATCTCCTGGTTCCTCAGGGTGTAGATCAGGGGGTTCAGTAGAGGGGAGATGACAGTGAAGGTCACAGAGATGGCCTTATCGGTGGGGAGGACAGTGAAGGGCCGGGCATAGACGTAGATGCAGGGCACGAAGTGCAGGGTGACCACCGTGATGTGGGCGGTGCAGGTGGAGATGGCTTTCCCCCTGCTCTCCCCAGCCTGAGACCTTATTAGTAATAATATGACCATATATGATACAAGGAGGAAGACGAACCACAGGGTGGTGAGCAGTCCGCTGTTGGAAATCATCAGGAGCTCAAGGACAGCAGTGTCTGTGCAGGCGAGTGTGAGGACCTGGGGGCCATCGCAGTAGAAAGTGTCCAGGACATTGGGTCCACAGAAGGGGAGGGGTAGTAACAGGGAGATCTGCACGATGGAGTGGACAAAGCCCCCTGCCCAGGAGGCCACGATGAGGGCAGTGCACCGCCCCCGACTCATGATGGTCACGTAGTGCAAGGGCTTAGTGATGGCCACGTAGCGGTCAAAGGCCATCAGCGACAAAGAAAATACATCCACCCCTCCAATAAGATGGAAGAAAAACATCTGGGTGAAGCAGCCGTTGAAGGAGATGGCTTTTCTCTGGACCAGAAGGTCCGCCAGGACCTTGGGGGCTGTGATGGAAGAAAAGCTGATGTCGGCAACAGACAAATTCCGGAGCAAAAAGTACATGGGGGTGTGAAGGCGAGAGTCCCGGGTCACCGTGACCATGATGAGGAGGTTTCCCAGCAGAGTGGTGACGTACACCAAAAGGAGGAAGAGAAATAAGACCAAGCTCAGTTCTTGATTCTGGGTCAGGCCGAGGAAAATAAATTCTTTCACCCTGGTGCCGTTTCCCAGCTCCATGGACTCATCCTCTTTCTGTCTGTTTTGTTTGAAGCTACTTCATATGAAAGTGCTCAGCTATTTATCTTGTTTTCTTCTTAAACACTGTGAATGCAATTCAGAACTTTCCCCATGTGGCCGTAGTGTTTACAATTGGTTGAGTTGTCCAAATTTTTAAGATTGCACTCAGTTTAGTGATCCATTCAAATCATCATATGTGAAGCCATTCAACAATTCATTTCCTGTAAACCTGTTTTTGGAAGGAATAAACATTTGTGTTAAGTAGTGACCTTTACTTCATGGGAAGTAGATGGGGAAACAGTGGAAACAGCGTCAGACTTTATTTTTGGGGGGCTCCAAAATCACTGCAGATGGTGACTGCAGCCATGAAATTAAAAGACGCTTACTCCTTGGAAGGAAAGTTATGACAAACCTAGATAGAATATTAAAAAGCAGAGACATTACTTTGCCAACAAAGGCCTGTCTAGTCAAGGCTATGGTTTTTCCAGTAGTCATGTATGGATGTGAGAGTTGGACTGTGAAGAAAGCTGAGCGCCGAAGAATTGATGCTTTTGAACTGTGTTGTTGGAGAAGACTCTTGAGAGTCCCTTGGACTGCAAGGAGATCCAACCAGTCCATTCTAAAGGAGATCAGTCCTGGGTATTCTTTGGAAGGAATGATGCTAAAGCTGAAACTTCAGTACTTTGGCCACCTCATATGAAGAATTGACTCATTGGAAAAGACTCTGATGCTAGGAGGGATTGGGGGCAGGAGGAGAAAGGAACGACAGAGGATGAGATGGCTGGATGGCATCATTGACTCGATGGACATGAGTTTGAGTGAACTCCAGGAGTTCGTGATGGACAGGGAGGCCTGGCGTGCTGCAATTCATGGGGTTGCAAAGAGTTGGACACGACTGAGCGACTGAACGAACTGAGTGACCTTTACACAATCTATTTTATTTAATTAATTTATTTTATTTTTAAAATGTTATTTTTAATTTCACACACATTTCTTGATATCAGAAGCTGTCTAAAGTATTTTCCTGTATTCAAACCGTATCTTTGTATTCAGATATAAGTAAGACATGGCTCCAGCCATTGGGGACTTAAGAATCTACAAGTTTAATATTCATAGTAGCAAAATATTCTGCTGACTTCTTGTTTAAAAAAGATGTCATCTGTTTCTCATTGGGCTTCCCTGGTAGCTCAGCTGGTAAAGAGTCTGCCTGCAATGCAGGAGATAGCAGTTCCAGTCCTAGGTCAGGAAGATCCGCTGGAGAAGGGATAGGCTACCCACTCCAGTATTCTTGGGCTTCCCTGGTGGCTCAGATGGTAAAGAATTCTCCTGCAATGCAGGAGACCTGGGTTTGATCCCTGGGTTGGGAAGATCCCCTGGAGAAGGGAAAGGCTACCCACTCCAGTATTCTGGCCTGGAGAATTCCATGGATGTTTAGCCCATGGGGTCACAAAGAGTCGGACATGACTGAGCCACCTTCACTTTATATTAGCAAGTTTCAATTTCATATTAGGAAATATTCTGCTGACTTCTTGCTTTAAAAAAGCTGTCATCTGGTTCTCATTACAATGTTGCTGTCCATGAGTCAGTTTCCTTGCTCTTGGCTTTTACGGAGGGACTTCTTAAATCTGCGGCTGCTATTTTGTGTAGATAACTTGTCATTGCAATTACTTTATACTAATGAGATAACTTACTTCCTAATTCTTTAAAACATTTAAAATTTGCTATTGGAAAACAGCTTGAAACTGTGCAAATCCAAATCTCAAATGGTATCATAATTTTTTTATTTTGGTAAAAACGGAAATGTAAGAGCTCCCTTCTTAACAAGAGTTTCAAGTGCACAGCGCAGTACTGCCGGCCGTGGCCGCGGTCGTGCGCAGCAAACTCTAGAACATATTCATCTTGTGTAACTGACATGTTCTTGCTCTAATCTGGGGGAGATGGTAGAGACACTGGCCTAGTTCTGAGCGGTGGTCCAGACTGTATCAGGCACGCTCTCCTCTGCCTCTTCTTCTGTGGATGAAAGATAAAAGGGTGGAGTGTTCGTATAGCAGGCAGGGATACTCGTATCATCAGCATTTTTACATAAGCTGTTACTAATAATCTTTAGGAAATTTTATAATTATCATTTGTTCCTCGTTAGCTAGTGACCATTTGTTGCAATCTTCAAATGCATACAGATAAAACTAACACCACCTTGTAAAGCAAGTATATTCCAGCTTAAAAATTACAGGTATACAAAAACCCCAATGTATATAGATACATTGCACCACATTGTCAAAGTGTCTACAGGTTAACAAAATTGATGGTACGTGTAAATTGATGAACATACATAAATTCAGCATGATACAAAGTGAAATGTGTTATGAGGAGAGAAGTAGTAGATTTGGGGGGGGATAAGAGATATGATAGGAGATGTCATGATTTTCAGTAGTAACAAAACTACTATTTTTAAGATCTTACTATATGTGAAGAGTTACCAAAAGTTTATTTATCATCATCTTTTAGTAAGTACTAATATTATTCTTGGTTCTTACATGGAATATGTTATGAATCTATGTCTGGTTAAAGGGAATAAAGAGATGGAAATAGGATGGAAAGAAATACTATCCATTTTTTTTACCTTGAACTTGGGCAAACTCCAGGAGATGGTGAAGGACAGGGAGGCCTGGTGTGCTGCAGTCCATGGGGTGGCAAAGACTGGGCGACTGAACAACAATAAGAAAATATGTGTGTGTGTGTGTGTGTGTGTACATATAAGATGAATATATAACAATAATTTTGTATAACAAGAATGTGTGATAAAGTATGTCTGAAGATAAGCCACTTGGCGGAAAGGGCTCTGAAAATCACGCTGAATGGACCATATCTCTGCATTCCTCTTAACACAACATCTCTCTTCCCACTGGTTACCACCCACCTTTGTCTCTAGCACTGAGAAGACCATCTTGGCTCTGAAATATTTAATTTAACTGAGAAATATGAAAGTCAAAGTATTTATACAAAATCAAGACGGACACCTCAATTTCATTCTCGTGACCTTAACTTTAGCTAGAAGTTGAATGTCTTTACCTAATTCCTTTGATCCTGAAACTCCAAGTGTGAATTGTATGCCATTAGGTAAGTGCAGAATAAGATACTGGTGACATTAATTCTTGAAAAATTTGTTTCTGATGGTCAAGCTCTTTGGAGGACTAAATATCTTAGTGTCTTTTCTCTCTTTTCAGGAGAGAAAGGGCAGATTCAAAGAATCACATCTTCAAGGCTCTTTCGTTGTGTCTAATGAACAAACCCATCAGCTCTGATCTCATATAAGAGCTGGAAAGGGAATATTATTGGACTAGCAAGGGAAAGTCAAATGTGTGATTGTGTTGTTGGTGATGAATTTTCAATGGGAGTTATTAAAATGTCACCAGGACATGCACATGTACACACACACATGCACACACACACACACACACACATGAATTTTAATTAGTGTCCAAATTATTTAGAGGCAGTAGATGAAACTTATGCCTTAATACACCATTCAATCAGACCTTTGTTAAAACATGCCAAGTTCTGTGCCCGAGAGACTGCAAGCGTTCCGTTTCTAGGACTTACAAAGCTCAGAGGACCATATACAAGTGAGTTTTAATTAGATGGCCAAAGAGCTGGAAGAAGACAACTGGACAAATCTCGTTTTTACAATTCCAGTTTCTAATTACACACAGGATGATTATAGCCCTGTATTGTTTCAATTTACACTTGTACAGAAAGAATAGTTGAGTGAGGCATGGAGAATGCCACTGATTATGTGATGATGTCAAAAGGTGACGAGGGTTTATGCTGAAAACGGAAGATTCTTAACAGAGAACTGACAAGATTGGTCTTTGGGGATATCTCTTGCAGCAGTAGAAATATGACTGAAGAAGAGCAATAGAAAACTATGTATTCATTATCAGGAGTATGTAGATATTAATACTTGGACACATTAATTTCAGTTCAATTAAAAAAATCAAGCCCATAGAGTTGTAACATAGGGGAATTTTCATATTTGAATTTTTCCTGTTTTTGAGATTCATCCATGTTATTGCATGTACCGATTGTTCCTGTTTGTTGCTGAGTGGTATTAGATTATATGTGTATATATACACCACAGTTTGATTATCTAATTATGTTAAATGATGTTTGAGTTGTATCCAATTTTTGGCTCTTACGGGTAAATGTTGGCTATCAATATTTGTGCAAGTGTTTTTGTGTACCTAGTTTTTCATTTCTCTTGGGTAAGTACCTGGAGGTGTAAGGGCAGTTATACGCTAAGTACACATTTACTCTTACTGGAAAGCGTGTTTATTGTATGTTCATTTGACCTTGCCGATAGCAGCGCTCCAGTGGGCCCAGGTTCTCCTCAACAATGTTTTTTTCTCTTTTTTTAATTTTTTGGTGTATAGTTGCTTTAAAACGTTGTGTTAGTTTTTGCTGTAGAGTGAATGGATGTGCCATACAGGTACACATATCCCCTGCCTTTTGGACTTCCTCACATGCATCCAGTAGACTTCCCTGTGCTACACAGGTCGTTCTCATTCATCTTCTGTTTTATGCAGAGTGTCAGCAGTGTACACGGCCAGTCTCAATATCCCAATTCCTCCTCCCCTTCCCTCCCTGATTGCCATACATTTGTGCTCAGAGTCTGTGTGTCTGTTTCTGCTTTGCAAGACAATGTTACTTTAACTATTTGGAGGTGTGTGTGTGTGGTGGTATCTCGTTATGGTGTTGATTTGCATTTCTGATGACTAGTGATGCTGAACATCTTTTCAAGTAATTACTGAGGATTCATATAATTCATTTTGTGGAGTGTTTTCATATTTACTGCTATTTAAATTGTTTTACGCTTTTATTATTTCTTTAGTACCTATTTTGAGTTTAGCGATTCTCTGCATTGAGAAAGATTCTGTCTTTGAGCAAACCCTATTCAGTCTGAGTTCTTTTCCAGTGATGCTTTGGCTTTTGAATTTTCATCTCTGCATTTTCTTAATATTAGCCAGGACTCTGCTAAGTCAGTTTAGCCAGACTCTTCCATCTTTCACATCTGATCACCTTTGCTATCTGAATGGGTTTCTCACTCTCTACCATCCACCCCCAAGTGACATCAAATCACCCAGGACTGCCTTCAGAGACAATTCTCTGAGGTCAAGTTAGCCAGTGTTGTTCCTGATGTTTCTTTTTAGTAGTCTTCCATCTCCTGCCATTCCGCAGCTCCAACCCTGCTCCCTGGCTGTAATTTCCTGCTCTTCCACACTGTATTCAGAGTTGAGCCCAATTTCTCTCCCCTATTGTAAAATTTCATCACTATGGTCCTTACAGACTATCATGACACCCTCTTGTTTAATAAAGGTTTTCTTAGTGTTCTATAACAAGTGCCATGAATAATTTTCTCTTTAACAATAAAGTTTGGATACAAGTCCTTTTTTAGAAATGTCTATTGGAAATAGTTTTGCCTACAACTCTCTTTTAATTTTCTTAATGATGTACTTGGAAAATTATAAATTTAAAATTTTGAAGTCAATATTTGTTAAGATCTTTATGTCTTTTCTAAAAAATCCTTGCCTACCCCAAGATTGTAAACATTCTTGTCCAATATTTTCTTTCGGAAGTTTAATAGTTTGAGCTTTTATGTTTGTCTTTAATAGATTTCAAGTTAATTTTTTGTATAGTTGTGAGGTAAGGATGAAGGTTAATTTCTTCCCTATGTGGACGTCTGGTTTTTTCCACCACAGTTTGCTGAAAAATTTATTATTTACTCTCTTCCAGATTGATTTATCTTGGCACCTTTATTTAAATTCATTTGACTGTGTATATATCTACATATATACACATACATACATACATACATATGTGTGTGTATGTTTGTGTGCCCATTTATGGGCTCTCTATGTTTTTCCAATGATTTGTTTCTATCTTCATGCCCATTTTTTAAACGATATTGATGATTGAACTGTATAATAGTTCTTGAATTCAGGTAGAAGAAGTTCTCCAAATTTGTTTTCTTTACAAAACTGTTTTGGGTATTCAGATTCTTTGCATTTGCTTAAAACTATTATAATCAACTTAACAAAAAAGAAGTCCTGCTGGAATTTGGCAATTTGCAAGGCAATGCAGTTTGCCTCAAATTGCATTGAACCTATTGATTAATTTGGGAGAGAATTGAAGTCTTCACAATATTGAGTTTTCCAATCTGTGAATATAATATACATCTCCATTTTTAAAGACTTCTTTATTTTCTGTAGCAATTTTTTGGTTTAGTTTTCAGTGTACATGTGTGTTAATGAGGGATTTTGATCTAGTCTTTGAGATTCTTATAGTCTTTGGTTTTGCTATCAGAGTTAGGTTGTTCTTAGAAACTGAGTTGAGAAGTGGTCCCTCCTATTTTTTGAAGCAGCTCTGTAGTAATGTTACTATTTCTTCCTTAAATTTTTGTTAGAATTTACATATGAAGCTAACTAGGCTTAGAGTTTTCTTCATAGGAAGGTTTTAAAATTTAAAATTTCAATTTATTTGCAAACCAAAACCACAAGGAGATGTCACCTCATTTGTTTATGTAAATAGTCAACATTCGGCATGTGGTCATTATATTCCCTTAATATCCTCCTAACGTTTGTGCAATCTGTATGAGCTGCCTTATTTCATTACTGATACTGATAATTTCTCCCCTTTTTTCTTGACTGGTTATCTACACCTTTATCACTTTTGTTGATCTTCTCAAAGAATCCTATTTTAGTGTCATCTGATACTTGTCAGAATGGCTGTCATGAAAAAGTCTACAAATATCAAATGCTGGTGAGGATGTGGTGAAAAGGAACCCTCCTAACCTTTTGGTGTCATTGATTTTCTCTACTGTGTAGTCATTTCCTATTTTATTGACTTTTAAAAATATTTATTTATTTTTAATTGATGATTGCTTTACAATATTGGTTTTATTTCTGTCATACATCAGCATGAATTAACCATAGGTGTACGTATGTCCCCTCCCTCTTGTATCTCCCTCCCTCCTTCTGCCCATTCCCACCCCTCTAGATTATTACAGAGCCCCAATTTAAGTTCCTTGAATCATACAACAAATTCCCATTGGCTATCTATTTACATTTGCTACTGCATATGCATCCATGCTACACTCTCCATTCACCTCACCCTCTCCCTCTTCTCCCCCACCCTTGTCCATAAGTCTGTTCTCTATGTCTGTGTGTCCATCGCTGCTCTGCAAACAGACTCACCAGTACCATTCTAGATTCCATATATATGCGTTAATACATGATATTTGTTTCTTTCTGACTTCACTCTGTGAAGTAGGCTCTAGGTTCATCCACCTCATTAGAACTGACTCAAATGTGTTCCTTTTTATGGCCGAGTAGTATTCCATTGCACACATGTACCACAGCTTCTTCACCCATTCATCTGTTGATGGACGTCTAGGTTGCTTCCATGTCTTGGCTATTGTAAACAGTGCTGCAATGAACTTTGGGGTACATGTGTCTTTTTCAGTTTTGGTTTCTTCAGGGTATATGCCTAAAAGTGATATTGCTGGGTCCTATGGTGGTTTTATTTCTAGTTTTTTAAGGAATCTCCATACGGTCTTCCATAATCACTGTATCGATTTCCATTCCCACCAGCATTGTGGGAGGGTTCCCTTTTCCAGCTCTTGTTGTTTGTAGAGTTTTTGATTTTTTGTCTTTACATTATTGTTTTAGTTCTTTAACTTGCTTTGATTTTTAATTTTATCATTTCCTTGAAAAAATTGAAATGTTGGAAGCTAGATTACTGATTTTAGAGTATCTTTCTTTTCTAGTGTAAGCAGTGAAATTATAAATGATTTCTTAGCTTTATTCATTCCACAAATTGGGATATGGTGATTTCATTATGATTTAGTTCAGAATACTATCTTGTGACTTTTTTCTTTGACATCTGCATTATTTAGAAGTGTCTGGATGAATTTAGTCTTAAACATCATGCTGACCTTTTTACAGATGGGAATTAAGGAGTTGGTAAGCCATGGCATATAAAGGCATTAAAACTAACTGTCACATATTATTGATTGCAGTAATTTTCCTAGTAAAACAAGTGCCTTGTATCACTAGGTGGTGACCATAGTTGATTGAATCAATATAGCGACTGTAGAGGAAGAGGTAATTTACACTAAGGAAATGAAAAGCTTAGTTTTATGTTCCCAGCTCAAGGTGAAGTACAAGTTCTAGAGACCTTCTTAGAAGCATTGAACTTCTTATTTCTTGCTGACATAGGACTGATCTCACTGAGATCAGACCCATAATTTAATTATGTTAAGTGCATTCGTCACTCAGTCACCTCTTGACTGCAGCCCCATGGGCTGTAGCTTACCAGGCTCCTCTCTCCATGGAATGCTTCAGGCAAGAATACTGGAGCGGGTAGCCATTCCCTTCTCTAGGGGATTTTTTTGTCCAGGGATTGAACCTGGGTCTCCTGCATTTCAGGCAGATTCTTTACTGCCTTAGCCACTAGGGAAGCACAATTTAATAATACAGATTGCTAAATTACATATGTAGTTGAATTCAGAGTCTCTCTGTGTCTCTCATGGGAAAAAATAGGGAATTTATTGGAATGGATATAGGAGGCAGCACTTAATAAATCGCTTCTGTTTACCATTACATGTTTTTTACATTAACTTTTTATTTATTAAAAAAATCTTTCTTTTCCTCATATATTTATGAGTTTGATCATGAATTGGTATAGAATATTGTCAAATGCTTCTACATTTAGTGAGATAACTTTTTTTTCTTTAATCTGAATGTGGAGAAATACATTCACAGAGTATCCTGGTGCTTTGTTAGCATGATAGAGACATTAGACAATTGTATTTCATTTATGGCTTCTGCTCTAAGTGGATTATAAAAACACTCATGTTATATAACTATGCATCTCTTTTTACCCTTATTTTTTACTTATTTTCCTGAAACTCAGAAAACACTATGGTGTGGTGGGGAACTTTCATTAATCTTCAAACATCAAAGTTGAATGGTAGCTTGAAATAGAAATTAAATTGTTACACAAAAATTAAAGAATGCTATGTCTTTTTTTGTATGCCTAAATTATAGGATGATATTGGTATCAGATTCAGAAAATAATCTCAGTTTCAACAGGAAGAACTCTTGGTAGCTGTGAAAAAATATTAAGTAAACAAATAAAAATACGACTGCAGAATTACATAAAATAACAGTTTCAGTTTATTCGAAGTTTTAGCATAAATATGCACAAGGTAGCTTCACATGTTTTTGTCTTTTATACGGTCTCACTGACTATTGTGTAAGAGACAACGTTCAGGTGGTCCTAAGATGGCAGAGGAATAGGATGGGGAGACCACTTTCTCCCCCACAAATTCATTGAAAGATTATTTGAACGCTGAGAAAATTCCACAAAACAACTTCTGAACGCTGGCAGAGGACACCAGGTACCCAGAAAGACAGCCCAATCTCTTTGAAAGGAGGTAGGACAAAATATCGGAGAAGGCAATGGCACCCCACTCCAGTACTCTTGCCTGGAAAATCCCATGGATGCAGGAGCCTGGAAGGCTGCAGTCCATGGGGTTGCTGAGGGTCGGACATGACTGAGTGACTTCCCTTTCACTTTTCACTTTCATGCATTGGAGAAAGAAATAGCAACCCACTCCAGTGTTCTTGCCTGGAGAATCCTGGGGACAGGGGAGCCTGGTGGGCTGCCATCTATGGGGTCGCACAGAGTCGGACATGACTGAAGTGACTTAGCAGCAGCAGCAGGACAAAATTTAAAAGATAAAAAGAGAGACGAAAGAGTTAGTGATGGAGACCTGTCCCAGGGAGGGAGTTGTGAAGGAGGAGAAGTTTCCAAACACCAGGAAACCCTCTCACTTGAGGATCTGTTGGGGAGTTTTGGAATTTTGGAGGGCAACATAACCGGGAGGGGGGTAAAAAAAAAAAAAAACCCACAGATTACGCGCCTAGTCGCAACTCCCAGTGGAGACCGCCAGCAGCGAGTGGGGTTGAACAGGGAGGCATGGGCTGCGTACTTAGGGTGGGCGCTGGGCCTGAATGCCCTGAGGACAATCTGAGGGAGCAAACATGAGATAGCCAGAGAGAGAGAGAGAGAGGGAAAAAAAGAGTCAGAGAGAGAACTTTTCCGCAAGAGCCTGGCCTGCTCACAGGATAAGGACTGAGCAAACACCAGAGGAGAGCTAGCTAGCTGTGGACCAGCCCCTCCCCCCAATCCGCCTGCCAGAGGCAGAGAGGCAGGCGGGCGGCAGCCAGAGCTGGAAGGCGAGGGGCAATCTCTGCCCCAGAGATGGCATCCTCCACCAAACTGTGAGCAGGCTTTCAGTTACTAACCAAGTCTTCCTGGGATCTTGGACAGTTTACATCCGCCAGGAGAGTCACAGTCAGAAATCAGCCTCCCAGAGGAGACACACAGCACACTTGAGATGACGCTCTTGCTGGCACACCCAGGAAACCGGGAGGCTGGGATGGGGGAGGTGATAAGACCCACCGCCAAACTGGGAGAGTGCACTCGCCAAGCACCTGGTTGCCTGAGCTGCTCAAACCTGGGAGGGGCACAAAACACAGGCGCAACAGAGTCTGTGCCTTTGTGGAGTACCCGAGAACCTGAGCCTGAGTGGCTTAGACCCAGGAAGTGCGCACAGCCCAGGGCCCATTTTAGATAGTACCCCTGCAGAGCAACCTGGAGCCTGAGCAGTGTAGACCAGGAAAGCACACACGCCGTGAGCGGGGGCAAACCTGGTGTGGCCCAGACGCTGTGAGCACTCCCCACACATGCCAGTGATCTTTGTTTGCAGTGTTCCTCCCTCCCCACAGCACAAATGAACAAGTTAGCCTAAATAAGTGACCACCTTCACCCCCTTGTGTCAGGGCGGAAATTAGACACTGAAGAGACTTGCAAACAGAGGAAGCCAAAATAAACAAAGAAGAGGGGACTGACCTGGAAGTGACAGGTGCAACAGATTAAAACCCTGCAGTTAGCACTGACTACATTGGAAGGGGCCTATAGACCTTGAGAAGAAGTATAAGCTGGAACAAGGAACTATCTGAAACTGAACTGACCCCACACTCCCCTCAACAACTCCAGAGAAATTCTTAGATATATTTTACTATTATCATTTTTTAATTAAAAAATTTTAAGTTATTACTCCTTTAATTTTAATAACTTACTATTACCTTGCAAAAAAAGACCCTATTTTTAAAGCAAATTTCATACATGTATTTTAAAATAATTTTTGTGATTTTGTTTTGTTTTTTAATATTGTATTTTGGGGAGTTAGATTTGGACATGACTGAGCAACTGAACTGAACTGAACCTCTACTCTAGATTTTTAATCTTTGCTTTTTGGTTTTTGTTATCAGTTTTGTACCTTTAAGAATCCAATCTTCAGTACCAATTTTTAGGAGTGTGATTACTGGCTTGATTGCTCTCTCCCCTTTTTGACTCTCTTTTTTCTCCCCCAGGTCACCTCTATCTCCTCCTTCCCTCTTCTCTTCTCTACCCAACTCGGAATCTTTTTGGGTGTTCCGGGCTGTGGAGAACACTTAGGGAACTGATTACTGGCTAGATCTGTCTCTCTCCCTTTGACTCCCCCTCTTCTCCTCTTGGTCACCTGTATCTCCTTCCTCCCTCTTCTCTTCTCTGTGTAACTCTGTGAATGTCTGTGAGTGTTCCAGACCATGGAGAGCACATAGAGAATTGATTACTGGCCAGATTGCTCTCTCTCCCCTTGATTCCCCCTCTTCTCCTCCTGGTTACATCTATTTCCCTCCTCTCTCTTCTCTTCTCCATGTAACTCTGTGAACCTCTCTGAGTGTCCCTCACTGTGGAGAATCTTTTCACCATTAACCTAGATGTTTTATCATTGATGCTGTATGGATGGAGAAGTCTTGAGACTACTGTAAGAATAAGACTGAAAGCCAGAGGCAGGAGGCTTAAATCCAAAACTTGAGAACTCCAGAAATCTCCTGACTCCAGTGAACATCAATTGATAAGAGCTCATCCAAAAGCCTCCATACCTACACTGAAACCAAGCTTCACCCAAGAGCCAACAAGTTTCAGAGCAAGACATACCAAGGTAATTCTCCAACAGTACAAGAATACAACACTAAGCATTAAAATACAGGTGGCCAAAAGTCACTCCAAATCCATAGACACCTCAAAACTCACTATTGGACACTTCATTGCATTCCAGAGAGAAGAAATCCAGTTCCACCCACCAAAACACCGACACAAGCTTCCCTAACCAGGAAACCTTGACAAGCCACTCTTCCAACCCCACCCACAAGGGGGAACTTCCACAATAAAGAACCACAAACTACCAGCATACAGAAAGGCCATCCGAAACACAAAAATATAAACAAGATGAAAAAGCAGAGAAACAGTCATCAGGTAAAGGCCCACCAAACCAAACCAAAGAGGAGAAGACAGGGAGTCTACCTGAAAAAGAACTCAGAATAATGATACTTCTTTTTGTCTGACTAACACGCCCTTTAACAGCACTGAATATCCTTGGAATAAGGTTAAGGCGCATTTGCAGGATCTCACAAGTAACTCAAGTTTAGACATCAATTTGTTGAAACAACAAGTTGCTAATTTTCAAGTTAGTGTACCTAGGGAATTGTCTAGCACTCAATTCTATGATACTTTAACCAAAACCCTATCGTCTCTAGACCCTAGAGCTTGGCTTTCAGGAAGCAATATTTTCATATATGTATTAATCACCCTGCTTTTTTTGTCCTTGATTATAGGATACAGAAGTCTCTACTCAAGACTTTGTGCCTCCCACAATGGAGTCCAACTAGCCTCCGCCGTGCTTAATTTAAAAACAAAAGGAGGGTATGTTGGGAAGCGTAGTGCAAAATAGCCGTAAAAGGAGAAAGTCCTTGGGAAAATGGCGAAGGGCCAGAAGTACTCGGCTTTGCACTACAGACAGAAAGACATCTCCTGCCTTTGGTTATGCTCAGCGCCAAGAGTTAATAATAAATAGAGATGTTACTTGTGAAAACGGGTTGTGGGAGAAGCCCATGAGTCATTTAGAGTACGCTGTCCTTGAAATGGTTCTACTGATTATGTGTTAACTCCGTATGCGCTCTGCTGGCCGCATACTTTAAGCTCTTTGTTCCTGCTTCTATAAAAAAGCTTGACTGCAGAAATAAACTTGTCAGTCTTTGCAAGAGACTGTCCAAGTGTCCTTCTTTCAGCTTCGTTGCTTCCAAATCCCGGGGAGAAAAACCCCAACAGTCTACAAACAATAAATGCTGGAGAGGGTGCAGAGAAAAGGGAACCCTTTTATACTGTTGGTGGGAATGCAAACTAGTACAGCCACTATGGAGAATGGTGTGGAGATTCCTTAAAAAACTGGAAATAGAACTGCCTTATGATCCAGCAATCCCACTGCTGGGCATACACACCAAGGAAACCAGAACTGAAAGAGACTTGTGTACCCCAATGTTCATCGCAGCACTGTTCACAATAGCCAGGACATGGAAGCAACCCAAATGTCTGGCAGCAGATGAATGGATAAGAAAGCTGTGGTACATATACACAATGGAGTATTACTCGGCTATTAAGAAGAATGCATTTGAGTCAGTTCTAATGAGGTGGATGAAGCTGGAGCCTATTATACAGAGTGAAGTAAGTCGGAAAGAAAAACACCAATACAGTATACTAATGCACATATGTGGAATTTAGAAAGATAATAATGATGATCTATATGTGAGACAGCAAAAGAGACACAGATGTAAAGAACAGACTTTTGGACTCAGTGTGAGAAGGCGAGGGTGGGATAATTTGAGAAAATAGCATTGAATCATGTATATTATCACATGTGAAATAGATCACCAGTCCAGGTTGATGCATGAGACAGGGTGCTCAGGGCTGGTGCACTGGGATGACCCTGAGGGATGGGATGGGGAGGGAGGTGAGGGAACACATGTACACCCGTGGCGGACTCATGTCAATGTATGAATTGTCAATTGTATGAAACCACTACAATATTGTAATTAGCCTCCAATTAAAATAAATAAATTTAAAAAAGACAATGTTCAATCAGAATTCTCACATTAATTCAATAAGTTTTTGTTGAAGTGGTAGTATGTTTTTGTTGCTGTGAAAGGAAGTAAAGCATAACCTCTCTCCATGAGAAGTTCACAGCAGAGAGAGAGAGAATGAGAGTGAGAGCTTACTTTCCTTTTCTGTAAAATGAGCAGAAACGTAAAAATAATGTCTGAATAGACCTTGATTAATCATCTTTAAAAGTTGCGCTGCAAATCCATGTACATTTGCTAGCGGTTTTCCTTTTGCTTCCTCTTTGATGCATGAAATCTGTTTAAATTATTATTATTTATATCAACTAATGCTGATAGGAAGTTTGATACACACACACACATATAAATCTAATGTGGCATATCTAACGATGCTGGGAAAGAGTGAGGCTGGGAGGAGAAGGGGATGACAGAGGATAAGATGGTTGGATGGCATCACTGACTCGATGGACAGGAGTTTGAGTAAACTCTGGAAGTTGGTGATGGACAGGAAGGCCTGGCGTGCTGCAGCCCATGGGGTCACAAAGAGTTGGACATGACTGAGTGACTGAACTGAACTGAATGTTGCATATATTGTTCAAGAAAATGAAACATATTTAGCAGTCATTTAGTAAGTATATTTAATTTAAAATTTTTTTTAGCTTTAAAAAAATCTGATTTAATTAACTGATTGATTCTTGGCTGCACTGGGTACAGGCTTTCTCTAGTTGCTTCTAGTGGAGGTGACTCCAGCTGCGGTGAACAGGCCTCTCCTTGTGGTGGCGTCTCTTTTTGGGGAGGTGACTCCAGCTGCGGTGAACAGGCCTCTCCTTGTGGTGGCGTCTCTTTTTGGGGAGGTGACTCCAGCTGCAGTGAACAGGCCTCTCCTTGTGTGGCGTCTCTTTTTGGGGAGGTGACTCCAGCTGCAGTGAACAGGC